>NC_053440.1:625958-948236 GCF_007990345.1 Gossypium hirsutum
AGCCACCTTCGTTTGTCTTGCAGTATCAGGTAAATCTCTTTCCCTTCCCACTTTTTATGTTATCTTTATAAAATAATCATGAATGCTGATTTATCCTTGTGTATGCACCTTGATGGGCAAGCAGGCATATTGTTAGCGAGAACTTTGTTGGGGATATTCTGCCTCATTACACTTGTCATACACAAACTAAAGAGGAGGCATTTATCGATGGATGATAATATTGAAAATTTTCTTCAAAGTCAAAGTAATTTAATACCAATTCGATATTCGTATTCTGAAATAAAAAGAATTACGGAAGGTTTTAAAGTTAAATTAGGTCAAGGAGGTTATGGTTCTGTGTTTAAAGGAAAGCTTCGCAGTGGTCGGCTAGTGGCAATAAAAATGTTAGATAAATCAAAAGCAAATGGGGAAGATTTCATCAATGAAGTTGCTACTATTGGAAGGATTCATCATATTAATGTAGTGCAACTTATTGGGTTTTGTGTAGAGAGATCAAAACAAGCTCTTGTATATGATTTTATGGTGAATGGGTCTTTGGATAAAATTATATTTTCAAAGGAGAATTGCACTTTAAGTTGGCAAAAATTATTTGAGGTTGCATTAGGTGTGGCTCGAGGGATTGAGTACTTGCACAGGGGTTGTCAAATGCAAATTTTGCATTTTGATATCAAGCCGCACAACATTCTTTTGGATGAAAACTTTATCCCTAAAGTTTCTGATTTTGGTCTTGCAAAATTATATTTAGTGGATGACAGTATTATTTCTCTCACAGCGGCTCGTGGTACATTAGGATACATTACTCCTGAATTATTTTACAGAATATTGGAGGCATCTCATATAAAGCCGATATTTATAGTTTTGGAATGTTATTAATGGAAATGGTGGGAAGAAGAAAGAATTTGAATGCATTTGATGATCATTCTAGTCAAATCTATTTTCCGTCATGGATTTATGATCGATTTGAACAAAGAGAGAACATAGAATTAGGGGATGTAACAGAAGTTGATGACAAAATAGCAAGGAAGATGATCATGGTTGCATTTTGGTGCATACAAATGAATCCCACTAATCGTCCTTCAATGAGCAAAGTTTTGGAAATGCTCGAAAATGAACTTGATCACCTTGAATTGCCGTCCAGACCTTCACTATTTTCTCTCGAAAAGTAAATTGAAGATCATGTTAGTAAGAATGTATCGGAGGAACCATCAACGTCAAAAAGTTGTGTGGACCTCTAAGTATAATGTTTGATTTTATTCGGTCCTTTTATACATATAGTTCTGCAACTGTAAGCTTTTAATTTGTAGCATTTCATGTTCAGTTGTATAATATCCAGCATCATGTAATACAACTATTAATGGATGTGTGTTTTAGACTTTAGCTCCTTAGCTTCATGTTTCAATTATTAAAAATGTCTCCTTGTCACCGTATGACGAGTTAATATCAAATTTCGTTTACAATTATTTAGTATATAAGTAACTCTTAACATTGCGTGATCTCATGAGAAGGTTTTTACTCTCGTATCGTAATATATAATCATGCTGATAAGAGTATTTTGTAATAATTATGAGTGTGGTGTGACAGTTGCTCACTTTATTTTTTAATCATGTAGCTCATAGAAATGGAACACCTTCCAACGATGAATACCTTAATTTTGACAATTAAACAACAGTTAAGATAGAATCTTATCATTTATTAGTAGAATTTATATACCAACAGCCATGCAGCATTTCATTTATGAGTTCAAATAAAATCAAGTTTCAACTGATTCTAGTACTACTAACAATGAGGCTCGAGATTGTTCTTATTCCATTTCTGAAATAGTGGGTAGATCTCTGTTAACCGGCTTCCTAGGTATGGTGGCACCCATCGTCTTCGGTGGATCTATCGACGCAAAAGGATTTGGTGGCATTGTAAGAACGTTAAGCTCTCCCTCTAACATCTGAACCACCACTTTCATCGAAGGACGATCAACGGGATACCACTGAATGCACCAAAGTCCAACGATCATGAGTTTCTTTGCTATCCCTGTTTGTGCATCATCTTCAATTCGAATCCCGAACTCCTCTCCTTTATCCAAACGATCATATGCCCATTCTGGGAAATACACTTGGCTTGTATTCTCGACCGTAACATCTATGTTCTTTCTCCCCCCAACCATTTCAAGCAACAGCATTCCAAAACTATAAACATCAGACTTATATGACACATTTCCGAAGTTGCGAGACAGTACCTCAGGTGCAATATAGCCCATGGTACCTCTAGCTGTTGTCATTGAAATAGCACTTTGTTCCTTGGAACACAATTTAGCAAGGCCGAAATCAGAGACCTTAGGATTGAAGTTGTGATCAAGCAAAATATTGTGAGGTTTGATGTCGAAATGGAGGATACGTTGCTCACAACCTTGATGCAGGTACTCGATGCCTTTGGCTACACCGACAGCAATATCCTGAAGTTTTTCCCAACTAAGGGATCGATCCTTGCCCTTGGCTGCAAATATGAACTTCTCTAATGACTCGTTTGGTAAGTATTGTTAAAGCAAATAGAAACTAACACAGAAAGAAATAAAAGATCAAGAAGAGAATTATTGTTTTTCATTGCTTTCAAAATTGATACGTGCATGCATTTATACAAGTGAAGTCTAACTGACGTAAGCAAAGTAACTGCTATTTAACTAACACCAGCTTTTAACAAACTAGCTACTTTTTGCATGCAGTTACAACTGCATTACTCTTAACATTCCCCTAGTCAGTCGATTTCTGATTTTTAAGTTCATCAGGCGACAAGACCCTAAGAGCATATCGAAACGTAGAAAACATCTTAGGAGTAATTGGTTTAGTTAGAACATCTGCAATTTGTTGATCAGATGGCACAAAATTGACTTGTAAGTGACCTGCAAGGATTTTTTCCCTAACAAAATGGTGATCGATTTCAACATGCTTCATTCTAGCATGATGCGTGGGATTCTCAGCCACAGAGACTGCAGAGGAATTGTCGCACCACACAACTGGCACTTTGGATGGAAAAATGCCTATTTCAGCCAACAATTGTAGAAGCCATAAGAGCTCAGAAATGCAATTTGCGAGACTACGATATTCTGCTTCAGCAGAAGATCTTGACACAACTGGCTGCTTCTTTGAACACCAAGCAACAGGATTTGAGCCTAAGAACACAACATACCCGGAGGTTGACCGTCGATCCTCAATGGATGATGCCCAGTCTGCATCAGAGTAGCATACTAGTTTGAGTTGACTGGGTGTTAGAAACAAACCATGATCTATGGTACCAGCTAGGTATCTCAGAACCCGTTTTAGTGCTCTCCAATGAGCTTCTCTTGGAGCATTCATGAACTGGCTGAGTTTATTGACACTAAACGACAGATCCGGCCGTGTTATACACACATATTGTAGCATCCCTACAACACTTCTGTACAAGTGAACATCTACCAATGGAGGACTATCAACTGAAGCGGCTAACTTTGGATTGCTTACCATAGGTGTTGGTGTGGGGGTGGCCTCGACTAGCCCAGTTTTTTAAGTAAGTCAACAATATACTTCTTCTGACTGAGTAGAATTCCCTGTTTAGTGTGCTGAACATCAATTCCCAGAAAGAAATTGAGCTCTCCCATATCCTTGAGAGCAAATTTGCTATGAAGGTGAAGTATGACATCTGCCATTTCTTGATCAGAACTACCTGTGAGAACAATGTCATCAACATAGACCATGAGCAGAAGTTTCTTTCCATCAGATTCACGAATAAACAAGGAGGAGTCAGCCTTGGATGCTTGAAAACCAAGCTGATCAACAAGGTACTGTTTAAGAGTTTGGAACCATGCACGGGGTGCTTGTCGCAGACCATAGAGAGCTTTGTGCAACTTACAAACGAGCTTCTGACCCGAGGAATCACATACTTCAAAACCAGGGGGTTGCTCCATGTACAACTCTTCAGTCAGTTCTCCATTGAGAAAGGCATTATTAATGTCAACTTGCCTTAACGACCACCCATTTATAACAGCAAGAGCAAGAACCGTGCGAATAGTGGAGGCTCGAACCACCGGACTAAACGTGTCACGGAAATCAAATCCTACATGTTGAGAGAAGCCTTTTGCTACCAGCCGAGCTTTGTATCTGTCCACTGATCCATCAGCCTTTTTTCTTTATCTTAAACAGCCACTTGCATCCGACTGCCTTCCGATTACTTGGTAGTGAGCAGAGTGTCCAAGTGTTATTACGAGTCAATACCTGTAATTCATCACGAACAGCTGTTTGCCAGTCTGGAGATGTCATTGCAGTGTGAATATCAGAAGGAACCTCTGCTGAAGAGCATTGGACTGTACTCATAAAAACCTTTGGTTTGAAAGTTCCAACTTTGCTTCTGGTAACCGTGGGATGTATGTTGAGGGAATTTGAATGAGAAGCTTGTAATGTTTGAGGTGTAGGTGACATTGATGAGGTGGCTGACGTAGGGGTGATAGGTGTTAACGTATGAGGTGAAAGTGAATTCGGTGAAATAGTGGGGTTAGGTTGTTATTGTACAGCTTGATGGTCAGACAAGGAAAGAGGTGATGTAGGTGAGGGACTAGGTGGTGTAGGTTGATTATGAAAAGAAGTGGTGGTAGGTGGGGTAGCATGAGATATTTGTTTGAGAGGTAGGACCAGAAGTTTTGCACTAGACTGAGACACTGGGTTAGACGAGACAAGTGATGGAGAAAAAACTTTATATGGGAAAATGTGCTCATAAAATGTGACATGACGTGTTACATAGATTTTTCCAGTTGTGTCCTGGCATTTGTAGCCTTTATGCAATGATGAGTAACCTAGGAACACACAGGGTGAAGACCGAAACTGGAGTTTGACTTTGTTAAATGATCTAAGATTTGGGAAGCACAGGCAACCAAAAATTCGAAGGAATGCATAGTCTGGCTTTGTTTTAAATAGCTTCTCATAAGGTGATATATTTCCCAAAGGCTGAGAGGGTAACCTGTTGATCAGGAAGACTGCGCTGCAAAAAGCTTCATTTCAAAATTTTAAAGGCATGGTAGCATGAGCAATCATGGACAGACCTGTTTCAACCACCTGTCTGTGTTTGCGCTCAACAAGGCCATTCTGTGCAGAAGTGTATGGACAAGAGAGACGCTGGACAATCCCTTGCTGAGCTAGATAGGGCTTTAATGCCTGAAACTCTCCACCCCCATCCGTTTGTAAAACATGTAGCTTTGCTCCAAGAACTCGTTCAGCTTGACGATGGAACTGAGGAAAAACAGTAGCAACCTCTGACTTGCTCTTCAAGAAGTAAAGCCATGTATAACGAGAATAGGCATCAGTGAAGGCAACGTAGTAACGAAAACCATTAGAGACAATTGGAGCTGGCCCCCAAACATCAGCAACGATCAACTGTAAAGGAGAGCTGTATGTTGTAGTTGACTTGGAAAAAGGGAGTTTATGCTCTTTACCCATATGACAAGCAACACACTCAACAAGCTTTTTATTATCAATAAACTGAATATTACAATGTGAAAGAGCTTTTGTAAGAATAGCACGACAGGGGTGCCCTAGCCGAGAGTGCCAAACATTTAAAGGGAGCATTTTGCTAACTGTAAGACATTGAGCATGTTTTGAAGACAGTCCACTTTGAGGAAGTTTGTTGAGATGAAGTCTGTACAAGCCATGATGCACAGAACCCTTCAGGAGAACCTCTCTAGTCTGCAAATCACGGACCTGACACTGAGTGGGAAAAAACTCAAACATCACCCTGTTATCTTTAGCAAACTTTGACACAGATAAAAGATTTTTAGTAATACTAGGCACAAGCAACAAGGATCTCATATACAATGGTCGAGATCAAGTAATTAGTGATGACTGCCCTGTAGACAGAACAGGAAGAGCAGAACCATTGCCAACAAACACTTTACCTGGTCCTTTGTGTGAGTCACTGTCACTAAGAGAAGTAATTGAATTTGTAAGATGATGTGTGGCACCTGAGTCTGGGTACCAGGAGTTATCAGCCACTGTTTCAGGAGTAGCCACATAAGCCTGAGATTGTGCTACGCCAGAGGAAGGCATGCTGACCTGTTGAGATGGGCTACCAACACACGGGTTAGGCCAGGTAGATGGAGAGGGAATTGGAAAACACCAACCTGGTGGAAACCACTGCATATTTTGTTGAGGAGGTGATGACCACGGTATTGTAGTGGGACTGGAGTTGACCATACAAACGTTTGCTTGAGGAGGAGGCCGATAGTTACTACTTTTGTAAGTGGAGTCAAACCGATGGTAGCAGCGGTCGACTAGATGCCCAGGCTTTCCACATAGCTGACATTGAATCTTTGAGCCAGAGAAACGCCCTCGACCACGGCCCCGAGAACTAGTTGATGATTTGTAAGCAGGTACGGAACTATTGTCAACAATAGTTGTTTCTGAATTCTGATGAGACACCATGTTGGCTGAGCTAGAAACATCAGAGATCACAACCTGTTGCCGATTTTCAGTATCAAGAAGCATGGACGTGACTCCTTGAACTGTGTAAGGAACTTGACTTGCTGCAACAATAGAAATTACAGATTCATATTCAGTAGAAAGACCATTCAAGATTGCTGTAACATGCTCGCGCTCACTGATAACTTCACCATAACTAGCCAAAGCATCACAACAACTCTTAACCTTCATCAAGAACTCTTTCATACTCAAGTCACCTTTGCGTTGGGAGTGCAAAGATCTTCGATGAAACATTAATTTGGAGGTTGTTTGCGTACCATATAAAGCAATAATAGCATCCCAGATTTTAGCACTGGTGTCCATACCAATGAGATGAGGAAGAACAGTTGGATTAATCGAAGATAGCAACCACGATGCAAGCGCACTGTCTTGCTGTTCATACCGCTCAAATTCTGGATTTTCCCGAAGACCACCATTGTCACCTGCAATAAACTGGACAGGAGTTTGCTGTGAGTCCAAGAACCCTTGAAGCTTATGCGCTTTTAGTGCCAAGAGAACCTGTTGCCTCCACAGCAAATAGGTATTATCATCAAGAAGAATACTAATCTTCTTTGTAGAAAATAACCTATTGTCGACTACACCATCAGCCGCAGCACAATCCATGACAACAAAAACAAAAGAGTAGCACAGCGGATAGACGAGAAAGCTGACCCAGGAGAAGCCTTAATCTGATACCATGTTAAAGCAAATAGAAACTAACACAGAAAGAAATAAAAGATCAAGAAGAGAATTATTGTTTTTCATTGCTTTCAAAACTGATACGTGCATGCATTTATACAAGTGAAGTCTAACTGACGTAAGCAAAGTAACTGCTATTTAACTAACACCAGCTTTTAACAAACTAGCTACTTTTGCATGCAGTTACAACTGCATTACTCTTAACAAGTATTCATAAACGAGAGCTCGGTCATATCCATCGGCACAAAACCCAACAAGGCGAGTCACATTCACATGGTGGATTCTGCCCATCGAACCCACCTCGTTGACAAACTCTTCACCATTTCCCTTGAAATTATTGAGTACCTTGACAGCAACTAAAACATCACTGGAAAGCCTGCCTTTGAAGACAGTTCCATAGCCTCCTTGTCCCAGTTTGTCCTTGAAATGATTAGTTATCCTTTTAATATCAGCATAGGAGTATCTTGAGGGTTTAAGCTCTTTATAATCTTCCAAAAACTTTTCAATCTTGACTTGACTTTCTTTCTCCTTTTTGTCTAACCGATATCTCCACCCAACTGCAATGGCAATGGTTGCAGCAATTGAAGAACCCAACACAATACCTGCAAATCAGCATACATCCCTGTGTTATATCCTGTCTAAAATTATTGAAGCTAAAAGGGAAATTCCATTTACCTGCAACCATTAGCCTTTCTCCCAAACCTGCCAAACATTTAAAATTATTCAGCTTTGATACATGGGAAATCTAAGAAAAGGGCTCACTGTAAGTTTACAACATTAAGCTTCACTTTGATGCAGGCTAATGATTTTTTTTATAGTTATAATAGTTAAAACATACCTATATGGTGTTTGGGGATATCAAAACACTCGGTTTGTTCCTTGGTGCTATTATTGTTGTTCAATCTACATCCCCTTCCTTGAGCTTCGCAATCACCACAGTCTGGTTTATACCAACGTAATTGAAAACGGTTACCATAAGGAGAAATGGGCGTTGAGAAGTTGCGAAAGTAGCTGCAATTCAACAGGTTCTCTGGATAAATAGGGTCATAAGAAGCAAAAGCTATAATTTGGGAGCCAGGGGTGCTTAAGCAATCGACTCTGTTTCCTTCATACAAAGCCTTATCTTGGCTTGAACATTCAAACAAGGCATAGTTGGATTCAGTTGGCTGGGATATATAAACTTTTAGGCGGCTGAAACCTTGTTGTTCCACCGCGAATGGAAAGGCAGAAAAATTGAGATCTAAAAGCTGCCGCCAGAGGCAACCGCCGGGAAAGTCCAAGTTAATCCGCTGAGCTTCATAATCTATGTGCTTCACCAACAGCTCCAGCGAACGTGGTATCTTCAGCAGGGTCTGTTTGTTTTCTGAGCAGGAAAGCTGAAACCCAGGATGAGGATAGCCGCAGTGGGGTGACTGCTGGCCTTCTAAACGGAAGGGGAAATGGACAGGTGGATCCTGGTGGTTGCACCGCCGCGCCTTGCAGTCGTCTTGGATTGGCACTGCTTCTGCAACATCCACAGCTAAGATAAAGCAGAATAACGAGTAAATTAACATTGTTCTTACTAACTTGTGAGCCCCTGAAGTGAAACGGGCTTTAAATAATTTCATTGACATAGGTGGTTCAGCCCTTGAGAGTTCCAATTATGCACGCAACGCAGCTGCTGCTTTACCATATAGCTTTGTCTCGTTTAACAGGGTCTTCAACTCTCCGTCCTCTCTTTGTTCTCTTTTCTGAGTAAATGTTAGACATGTTTGATTGTTAGCAACCCTTTCTAACTTTGTTACTAATTTTCTTTTATTCCCGTTAGTTGTAGTAAAATTTGAGGGAAAAACACTGAACATGAGAATGAATACCGATTTGCTGTTGTGATCATAGTGGGGTCAGCTTGACTGACTCTTGTTTTTCCACCTTCGTTGAAGTTTCCTCTTCCCTTTATAGTTTTTACTACATTTTGTTTGGTATGACTAAGTAGTTGACTGACTTTTATGGGTTCTTTTTAATGTCTATCGTTTTTTTCTAATGTAGGTGATTTTTTTCTCACTTTTTTTTTCTAATTTATCTTTTATTTTTGGATTTTAATTCGAAATCGCAAAACTTGAACCATCATATGTTTTTAAATTTTAAATCACTTATTTTAGATAGAACAAATTTTTTAAAAGTGGATACAAGACAAAATGACATAATTTTTTTAATATGAGTATGGAACAATTATAGTCATTGCTTGTTCTACTCGTCCTATCTCGAAATAATCTTTTACCTTTTTTGTATATAATTATTAAAATGATAAAAATGTAATAATATATTATAGGAAAAAATCATATGTTTTATATTTATATTTTAAAAAATTATGTTTAAATACTTACTCGTCCTATCTCGAAATTTCTTGTAGTTATACTGTCTTTGAGATGTTTTTATTCGCGATTTTGAACTAATTTTCTAAATACCTAGGGGAGATGAACCTTATGATGAATTTTGTCTTTTGATTTCTGTTTTATGCAATGAATAATTGAATCTTATTCTCAATTATGTGTGCTTAATCCTTGATTTAAGATTTTCGAATTATTAATTCATGTTTGATGTGCTTAATTAAGAGTAGATCTAGCATAATTGAGTGGAGTTGCATGTAATCCTAGAAATAGGACAACATAAATCTAACGAATTAGGTATTCATAAACGAGAACTCAATCATATCCATCAGCACAAAACCCAACCAGGCGAGTCACATTCACATGGTGGATTCTACCTATCGAACCCACCTCATTGATGAACTCTTAATATTTAACTAAAGTTTGCTTTCTACTTTTTTTTTATTTCCATTTTTAAGAAAATGTTATTTTATTAATTCAATTATCTAAATTAATATTATTTTATTTAAATTATATTAATCCTCATTTAATTATTACAAGTATATTATTTTAAAATTATAAAAAATATTATTTAATAAATTAAACAAATAAACATTTAAAATCACATACATTACATTAAAAACTAATATATCTAAATATATATTTTACCACTTATTTTAATCTTGTTATTTTTAATTTCATCAAAATTATATATCACTCGAGCCACTGCGACTGCTGACTGGTGATTATTGAAAGGTTCTGAATTAATACATCCAAGACTTTTATGAGCATCGCCATTGACTGACCGACGACTTGTATGAAAGAATTTTCCACATTAGCTTTGTTAGTGGACTGATTTTTCAAAGAAGGACTTGCTCTCAATTGCAGCCATAAAATAAATGAATGATTGGCATTTTACATTAAAGAACATCCCATTGTTTATTTCTTCATCGGAGCTCCACCGGAACTTGATGATGTTAAGACCCAGACTTGTCTTGTTTAGCATCTTTGCCCTTACTTTATCCCCAGATGTTTCCGATGGTAGAGCAGGCAAAAGCAACCACTGCGGCCCATCTTTGTGTGGACACGTTAATATCAGTCACCCTTTCCGACTAAAAGGTCAGCCTCGTCGATGTGGTGACCGTAGGTTTGAATTAGAGTGCAAGAGAAACCGCACCAGTTTTCCCATGAAATACGGAAACTTTTATGTCCTAAACATCTCTTATGTTGACCGAACGCTTCGACTTGTGGATGTGAGTCTGGTCGATGAAAACTGCTCAATTCCTCGCAGTTCCATTGTCGATTCTTCAGACAGCTATCTAGAACACATAATAGCGAATGGAGCAGACACCATGTATCTGGTAAATTGCACGACAAGGATGAAGTCTTCTTCAGTTTATGTCGATGCTTCTCGTTGCCCAACCAATAGCTCTTCTTCTCCTTGGACCTACTTCTACTTTCCGGTCTCGTTTTCAAATATATCCGATTTCGATCATTCGTGCAGATTTATAGCCCAGTTTCCTGTCATGCTTTCCAATATTAGTGGCTTATCCCCTTCTTACATTTACAAAAACCTGTTGGAAGGCGTCGAGGTGTCCTGGTATCGTTTTTGGCCTTCAAACCCGATTCTCAAAGTGTAAGAGACTTCGATCTTTAGATTCTTTCAATCTATAACTTTTCAAGGCCTTATTTATTGATTGGTTGCTTTTTTTTTTCCTGGGGGGGGGGTATTCTAGCTTGCTACAGTTGCTACTTCCAATTGCAGCATACATAGTAACCATTGCGAACTTTCTTCAGCAGGGAAGCATCAACTATTATACTCCTTATCATAAAGGTTAATGTTTCAGATTTCATAAGTATCTGTATTTATTGGATTTGCCCTTGAATTGCATTCAAGTTAGTAATACTATTGTTGAATTGGTGTTTTAAACAGCATCCTTCTTAGTTTGTCTTGCAGTATCAGGTAAATCTCTTTCCCCGCCCCACTTTTTTATGTTATCTTTATAAAATAATCATGAATGCTGATTTATCCTTGTGTATGCCCCTTGATGGGCAAGCAGCTGGCATATTGTTAGCGAGAACTTTGTTGGGGATATTCTGCCTCATTACACTTGTTATACACAAACTAAGGAGGAGGCATTTATCGATGGATGATAATATTGAGAACTTTCTTAAAAGTCAAAATAATTTAATACCAATTTGATATTCGTATTCTGAAATAAAAAGAATTACGGAAGGTTTTAAAGTTAAATTAGGTCAAGGAGGTTATGGTTCTGTGTTTAAAGGAAAGCTTCGCAGTGGTCGGCTAGTGGCAATAAAAATGTTGGATAAATCCAAAGCAAATGGAGAAGATTTCATCAATGAAGTTGCTACTATTGGAAGGATTCATCATATTAATGTAGTGCAACTTATTGGATTTTGTGTAGAGAGATCAAAACAAGCTCTTGTATATGATTTTATGGTGAATGGGTCTTTGGATAAAATTATATTTTCAAAGGAGAATTGCACTTTAAGTTGGCAAAAATTATTTGAGGTTGCACTAGGTGTGGCTCGAGGGATTGAATACTTGCACAGGGGTTGTCAAATGCAAATTTTGCATTTTGATATCAAGCCGCACAACATTCTTTTGGACGAAAACTTTGTCCCTAAAGTTTCTGATTTTGGTCTTGCAAAATTATATTCAGTGGATGATAGTATTATTTCTCTCACAGCGGCTCGTGGTACATTAGGATACATTGCTCCTGAATTATTTTACAGAAATATTGGAGGCATCTCATATAAAGCCGATATTTATAGTTTTGGAATGTTATTAATGGAAATGGTGGGAAGAAGAAAGAATTTGAATGCATTTGATGATCATTCTAGTCAAATTTATTTTCCGTCATGGATTTATGATCGATTTGAACAAAGAGAGAACATAGAATTAGGGGATGAAACAGAAGTTGATGACAAAATAGCAAGGAAGATGATAATGGTTGCATTTTGGTGCATACAAATGAATCCCACTAATCGTCCTTCAATGAGCAAAGTTTTGGAAATGCTCGAAAATGAACTTGATCACCTTGAATTACCGTCCAGACCTTCACTATTTTCTCTCGAAAAGTCAATTGAAGATCATGTTAGTAAGAATGTATCGGAGGAACCATCAACGTCAAAAAGTTGTGTGGACCTCTAAGTATAATGTTTGATTTTATTCGGGCCTTTTATACATATAGTTCTGCAACTGTAAGCTTTTAATTTGTAGCATTTCATGTTCAGTTGTATAATATCCAGCATCATGTAATACAACTATTAATGGATGTGTGTTTTAGACTTTAGCTCCTTAGCTTCATGTTTCAATTATTAAAAATGTCTCCCAGTCACCATATAATGAGTTAATATCAAATTCGTTTACAATTATTTAGTATATAAGTGACTCTTAACATTGGGTGATCTCATGAGAAAGTTTTTACTGATCTCTTATTGTAATATGTAATCATGATAATTATGAGTGTGGTGTGGCGGTTGCTCACTTCATTTTTAAATCATTTAGTCAAGAATTTGAGTTCCGCTCAAAGAAATGGAACACTTACCAACGATGAATACCTTAATTTTGACAATTAAACAACATTTAAGATAGAATCTTATCATTTATTAGTAGAATTTATATACCAACAGCCATGCAGCATTTCATTTATGAGTTCATATAAAATCTTAGCATTGGTGTAATATGAGTGTGCTAATAGACGATTTCAAGTTTCAACTGATTCTAGTACTACTAATAATGAGGCTCGAGCTTGTTCTTATTCCATTTCTGAAATAGTGGCTAGATCTCTGTTAACCGGCTTCCTAGGTATGGTGGCACCCATCGTCTTCGTTGGATCCGTCGACGCAAAAGGATTTGGTGGCATTGTAAGAACGTCAAGCTCTCCCTCTAACATCTGAACCACCACTTTCATCGAAGGACGATCAACGGGATACCACTGAATGCACCAAAGTCCAACAATCATGAGTTTCTTTGCTATCCCTGTTTGTGCATCATCTTCAATTCGAATCCCGAACTCCCCTCCTTTATCCAAACGATCATATGCCCATTCTGGGAAATACACTTGGCTTGTGTTCTCGACCGTAACATCTATGTTCTTTCTCCCCCCAACCATTTCAAGCAACAGCATTCCAAAACTATAAACATCAGATTTATATGACACATTTCCAAAGTTGCGAGACAGTACCTCTGGTGCAATATAGCCCATGGTACCTCTAGCTGTTGTCATTGAAATAGCACTTTGTTCCTTGGAACACAATTTAGCAAGGCCGAAATCAGAGATCTTAGGATTGAAGTTGTGATCAAGCAAAATATTGTGAGGTTTGATGTCAAAATGGAGGATACGTTGCTCGCAACCTTGATGCAGGTACTCAATGCCTTTGGCTACACCGACAGCAATATCCTGAAGTTTTTCCCAACTCAGGGATCGATCCTTGCCCTTGGCTGAAAATATGAACTTCTCTAATGACTCGTTTGGTAGGTATTCATAAACGAGAGCTCTGTCATATCCATCGGCACAAAACCCAACCAGGCGAGTCTCATTCACATGGTGGATTCTGCCCATCGAACCCACCTCGTTGATGAACTCTTCACCATTTCCCTTGAAATTATTGAGCACCTTGACAGCAACTAAAACATCACTGGAAAGTCTGCCTTTGAAGACAGTTCCATAGCCTCCTTGTCCCAGTTTGTCCTTGAAATGATTAGTTATCCTTTTAATATCAGCATAGGAGTATCTTGAGGGTTTAAGCTCTTTATAATCTTCCAAAACTTTTCAATCTTGACTTGGCTTTCTTTCTCCTTTTTGTCTAACCGATATCTCCACCCAACTGCAATGGCAATGGTTGCAGCAATTGAAGAACCCAACACAATACCTGCAAATCAGCATACATCCCTCTGTTATATCCCGTCTTAAATTATTGAAGCTAAAAGGGAAATTTCATTTACCTGCAATCATTAGCCTTTCTCCCAAACCTGCCAAGCATTTAAAATTATTCAGCTTTGATACATGGGAAATCTAAGAAAAGGGCTCACTGTAAGTTTACAACATTAAGCTTCACGTTGATGCAGGCTAATGAATTTTTTAACGTACGTTGTACAATTATAATAGTTAAAACATACCTATATGGTGCTTGGGGATATAAAAACACTCGGTTTGTTCCTTGGTGCTATTATTGTTGGTCAATCTACATCCCCTTCCTTGAGCTTCGCAATCACCACAGTCTGGTTTATACCAACGTAACTGAAAACGGATACCATAAGGAGAAATGGGTGTTGAGAAGTTGCGAAAGTAGCTGCAATTCAACAGGTTGAGTCCATAATAATTTTCATCAGAAGCAAAAGCTATAATTTGGGAGCCAGGGGTGCTTAAGCAAGCGACTCTATAACTTTTATACAAAGCCTTTTCTTGGCTTGAACATTCAAACAAGGTATAGTTGGATTCAGCTGGTTGGGATCTATAATCTTTTAGGCCGCTGAAACCTGGTTGTTCCTCCGCGAATGGAAAGGCAAATAAATTGAGATCTAAAAGCTGCTGCCAGAGGCAACGGCCGGGAACGTACAAGTCAATCCGTTGAGCTTCATAATCTATGTGCTTCACCAATAGCTTCAGCGAACGTGGTATCTTCAGCAGGGTCTGTTTGTTTTCTGAGCAGGAAAGCTGAAACCCAGGATGAGGATAGCCGCAGTGGGGAGACTGCTGGCCTTCTAAACGGAAGGGGAAACGGACAGGTGGATCCTGGTGGTTGCACCGCCGCACCTTGCAGTCGTCTTGGATTGGCACTGCTTCTGCAACATTCACAGCTAAGATAAAGCAGAATAACGAGTAAATTAACATTGTTCTTACTAACTTGTGAGCCCCTGAAGTGAAACGAGCTTTAAATAGTTTCATTGACATAGGTGGTTCAGCCCTTGAGAGTTCCACTTATGCACGCAACGCAGCTGCTGCTTTACTGTATAGCTTTGTCTCGTTTAACAGGGTCTTCAACTCTTCGTCCTCTCTTTGTCCTCTTTTATGAGTAAATGTTGGACATGTTTGATTGTTAGCAACCCTTTCTAACCTTGTTACTAATTTTCTTTTATTACCGTTAGTTGTAGTAAAATTTGAGGAAAAAACACTGAACATGAGAATGAATACCGATTTGCTGTTGTGATCATAGTGGGGTCAGCTTGACTGACTTTTGTTTTTCCACCTTCGTTGAAGCTTCCCTTCGCTTTATAGTTTTTACTACATTTTGTTTGGTATGACTAAGAAGTTGACTGACTTTTATGGGTTCTTTTTAATGTCTATCGTTTCTTTTCTAATGTAGGTGGTTTTTTTCTCACTTTCCTTTTTCTAATTTATCTTTTATTTTTGGATTTTAATTAAAATGGCAAAACTCGAATCATATGTTTTTAAATTACTTATTTTAGATACAACAAATTTTTTAAAAGTGGATACAGGACAAAATGAGATGATTTTTTTCACATGAGTATGAAACAATTATAGTCCCTATCTCGAAATAATCTTTTACCTTTCTTTGTATATAATTATTAAAATGATAAAAATGTAATGATATATTATAGGAAAAAATCATATGTTTTATATTTATATTTTAAAAAATTATGTTTAAATGCTTACTTGTC
Source organism: Gossypium hirsutum (assembly GCF_007990345.1). Taxonomy (NCBI): domain Eukaryota; kingdom Viridiplantae; phylum Streptophyta; class Magnoliopsida; order Malvales; family Malvaceae; genus Gossypium; species Gossypium hirsutum. Next base: position 642,122 of record NC_053440.1, read on the forward strand.
TTAAAAAAAGTAAAATTATTAAAATAACTAGAAATAAAAATTAAATTAAAGCAGAGCGAAACAAGGTGAGATGGGATGGGGATGAATGCTTTTAATATATATGCTGTGATAGCGATTTTTCAGATTATACATTCCAAGTGGGGCGAGGCGGGTGGTGGAGTAAAGCATGTCAACTGTGGAGCGATGATGGATTTGACAACATTTAACCTGTCTTGCTCCATTGCATGATGCTTAATAGGGTCTTCTTTTTTTATTAAATCATCACAATCAATTTTGTATTGATACTGTTAGATCAACCAAATCGATTCATTTAAGTAATAAACCGAAACAATAAAATCTGCGGATTAAAGCCTGTAATCAATGTGCACAGTATCGCCCAATGAGGTCAATTGATCAAATGGGGTCTTTTAACCCACTTGAATTGGCATGATTAATGGAACACATGGAGAAGCCCATCCACTTGAAGCATTGGTGGCTTAGTGAAATACTTTAGTAAAACTAGAGTTACCATGGTGAATATTTGTAATCCTAAGGGATTAGATTGTATAGAGCTTAAATCCCTTCGAACTCTCATTTGTAGATAGGTTTTAATCTTGATTGTTGATGTAATTTAAATTGAGTTGTTGCATCAGAGAGATCTCAACTATAAATAAAGGTTTCCCCCTTCATTTGCAATCACTCAATGTTTTTTCACTCAAAGTTACTAAATATAATTGAGAGCATTTACTCAAACATACATTACTTTCTTGTGGTTTCTCTAGTTCTTTCATTGCTTCTTCACTTTTGTGTTTGCTTCCGCTAAGTTTTGGTGCCTTAGAGAATTTCCTTGTGATTTCTTACTTTTTGAGATTTAGGTGGACTTAGGCGAATTTAAAGCTAAGTTCTTGCCCAAGGTTGCACAGTTTGCCAGACTAAAGTTCTAGCCTTGTGACAGTTGGTATCAAGAGCTAGTGATTGGTAAGGCGTTAATTGAGATGGAGAAAGAAGTAAATAATCAAGAGCTCGTGACCGTTGGCATCACGAACTAGTGTTTGGGTAGGAAAGCTAGTAGATCAAGGGATATATTGTCAGGTTTGGAAGGTTGAGTGACCAACTTCAAGGAATTCATGGGTAGCATGAAGGAAACACTCAAAGTAGTTAAGGGACACACCACAGAGCTGGACTTAGTGAAAGAGTAACTCAAGGGATAGGTGGCAGAGGCTCTCAGTACTAGTGTGGACGCACTGCAAGGGGTTCTCAATACCTCTGTGGGTAAGTTGACAAAGAGAGGTGATACTCTTAAGGACGTGGTGACAAATTTGAAGGAACAAATTGAATATTTCAAGAAGGAGCTTGTTATCTGTAAAATTGCTTTAGGTAATGACGTGTTGGCTACGATACCCAAGCCTAAGGTCGATACCTTCAAGCCGAAAGAATTTAAGGGGATGAGATTCGAAATAGATGTGAATAACTTTTTATAAGGAATGGAATAAAACCTTCGTGCTAGAGGCATCAAAGATGCTGCTACTAAGGTAAATATTGCATCTATTGTAACAGCTCGATTTATGGGTCTAGTCAGAGCAGTGGTTTCGGGACCACAAATCCGAAGTTAAAATTCTTATTTTATTATTTTAATATCTACAGTATGATATTATAATTGTGTAAAAATTTCGTGAAGAAATTTTATCAATTGGGTGCTTAATTTGATAAAAAGGACTAAATCGCGTAAAGTGCGAAAGTTGCATTCTATATGTAAAGGTGTCTAATAGCTATATAATTTTAAATTGAAGGTCCTTATGTGATAAATAACCCATTATTGAGATATTGGATGTTATTGGAGTGGCATTTGGTGTAGTTATTAGGGTTATTAAAGGTTAAATGAGTAAAACGACATTATATGTTAAATTAAATAAAACAAATTGTGTCATCTTCTTTCACTATCCATCTTCACCAAAATTTCAACCTAAAATCAGCCATGGGAGAGCTTGTTATTCTGCCAAACTTTGAAGACAAATTGGTGAGTGGTTTTTGCTTGGTTTTTAATAATTTCTATATTTTTGATATCGTTGCTTCGTAATCTAGCTAACCCGTACCTCCGTTTCTAAAACTGTTAAAGATTTTTTGAATTTCCATTGTTGAATACTTGAGCTCTTTGATATTTTTTGATGAAATATGAATATTTTATGTTAGATTTTCATCTTTTATAAAGTGATTTTTGATAAAAATGTCAATTAGGGATTAAATTGTGAAATGTGGAAATTTAGTGGTTAAAATGTGAAATAAATTGAAAATATGGGCTTCTAGTGATATATGGAAAATTCAGCTAGCTTGGATTTGTGTTTAATTTCATAAAATTGTGATTTTATGTTATAAGGACTAAATTGTAAAAATGTGAAATTTTAGGGGCAAAAGTGTAAATATTCTTTAAGGTAAATTTTGGATTAAATTTAATTGAGAGATAATTAAATAAGCTTATTTTGATTATATTTAGATCGAGAAAAGTGAAATACGGATCTAGATTGGGGAAAAGATAAAGTATCGGACCAGTCAATTCGTTCCGTCGTTTTAGCAATCGAGGTAAGTTCGTGTAATCAAACTTTAGTGTATATTTAGGTAATTGATGAATGATAGTATGAATTTATTCATATAATCAATTTAATTATGGAGCTTAAATTAAACGTTCGATATAAGTAAAAATGTAGGATCGAATACAATCGTTTCGCAACGAAAGACGAATTGGCAGAAAAAACCATGGTTGGACCATGGCATTACATGATTTCGTATAAGACCATAGCTGGGCTATGACATCGATATATGAGACTTTGTGTAAGACCATATCTAGGATATGGCATCGATATATGTGATTACGTGTAAGACCATATCTGGAACATTGGCATCGATATATGATTCGTGTAAGACCATAGCTGGGCTATTGGCACCGATATGTGATAACATGTAAGACCATATGTGGGATATGGAATTGTATGTGATATACGAGACTTTCGAGTATCCTTAACGATTATGAATGGTTCGTCACGCAAAGTTAAGACAAGAATGAAAGTTCAATTGAATTAAGCAAAACAGGTACGTTCAGAACCTATGTGAGAGTTAAATGAAGGTAATTTAATGAGAATTATTAGTGTATAATTATATTTTATGCCAAAATGTGTTTATTTGGCTATAGTGAGGTATGAATTGAATGATATGTGTGATATGAGCAATGATTGTGTTAATTATATGAATATGGCACATTGAGTGAGAATTACAATTATTTAACGATAATTTACATGATTCTTTCGGCTAAATAAATGTGATGAATAATGGATCAAATAAAGTTATACATTGTTGCTTATGTATTTGTAAATGAGAATGAAGTGATAAGAAGTTTAAGAGGCATACGAGCTTTGAAAGGAATAAACTCGTGGAAATCTTGTTTGATCATATGCATGAATATGAGGTAGAATTGTGAAATCAAATGAGTTATATTATGACTTGATGCAATTACTTGTAATGTGGTTATTTAGTAATAAGAGTTATGATATTACAAGCTTACTAAGCTTTAATGCTTACCTGGTGTTATTTTTTTTATGTTTTACAGTGTTTGGGACGTTCGCTCGGGTTGGAAGTCGACAGAGATTGCATCACACTATCCAGCTAATAATTTCGGTATTTATATACTTTGTGACTTGGTTATATGGCATGTATATGCTATGGTTATTTTGGTTTACTATGGAAAGTGTATTTGGCCATATGGTTTGGCTTGTTTTAAGTATGTATTTGATTATTTTGTATAGGCTAGTTTTTAATATGTTTGGTTTTGATGATATGTATATATTCAGCCATGCAAAAATGGCATGATTATAATGCTAATGGTTGTGTAAATTTGATCATGGTATAAGCACATTTCTGTAAGTATGTCCCTTGACATGTATGAATGGTGTTCTGGTTATATGTCTTGGTTGAGTAATGATATGAATGACTTATAAATAGCTCATTTAGTAAGCTTGATACATGATTTAATTTGTATTTGTGATTGGTCTTGTGATTTGGGTTGGAATGGTTAAGTAGGCATATGTGGTATGCTTGTTTGAGTGAGTTTTTAGGTACAGCTCATGATGGAAATGGTATGAATTTTTGGAGGCTAATTTGATGATCAAATATAGGATTAAATGATTTAGTTGTGTATATGAAATTTTGGCATGGTACATAGTATATGAAATTGGCATGTTTAAATTGTAACAGCCCGATTTTGGGTCTAGTTGGAACAGTGTTTTCGGGACCACAAATTCGACGAGGAAAAATGTAATGGCCTGAATTTTTAGGGGTGTCGAAACGGTGATTCGAGATCACTAAATCCAAAAAATGAGTAGAAAATATTATTAATTTAGTGAGTATAAGTAAATGTGAAGTTAAGAAAATTTTTGAAATAGTGAATAGTGCACTAGAAATAAATATTAAAATAATTAGAATAAAAAACGAGGTATCGAGACCTCAGAGATTTTAAACCGAGCCATAAATATTTTTATAAATATTTATGGAGTGTTAAAAAGTTAGTATTAAATTTTCGTTAAGAAATTTTAAAGTTTCGATAATTAATTGAACAAAAATGACTAAATTGTAACAAATGCAAAATTATGGGAAATGATTAAATAGCTTAAATGATAAAAGGAAGAGGGCTTAAAAGGCAAATAGACCCAATGTCTGGACGTCAAAGGCATGAAATCAACAAGAAAGTAAGGAGAATTAAGGGCAAAATTGGAATACTACAAAATTACTTAATAAAGCTAGGATCAAAGTGGAATTATCTAGATTTCTCTTTATTTTTCTGCATTCTCATCAGCTAAAACACCATAGAAGGGTTTCCTTAAGTTGGTTTTTCATATTTTTACTGCAAGTAAGTTCAATTCTTGATTATTTCTTGAAATTTTTGTGTTTTTGTGACTTTTACAACTAGGCCCACTTGTTGAATTCATTAGTTTTTGATTCTATGAAAGAAGTTGAAAGTTGCTATGAATATGTGCTGGAAGTATATGATGATTTAGCATGGAATTAGAGCTTTAAATTGTTTCTATGCTGATTTTATTGAAAGAATTGAATAAAAAGTAAATATTTGGGACCTAATAGTAAAAGAGTTTGAAGTTAGGGTTTTATGAGGAAATTCTGAATTTCAATAGTTATGAATAACTTATAATGTCTAAGTAAAGTACTAATTGAGAAAAATTAGCTTAATTGAGGGGTTAATTAAACAATGACTGAATTGTATGAATTGTAAATTTTGAAATATAATAAATTTTGTGAGACAAGGTCAGAATAATTTCGGGTTCCCCTGTTCTGACTTTGGAAAATCATCAAAAATTTAAGAAAAATAATTAGGGGCTTAAATTTATATATTTAAAATCCTGAATAAGTCTATTTTCAAGAGAAACAAACGGAAACATCATCCGAATCCCGTAAGAGGAAATAATTATTTTTTAGTGAAGAAGGGTCGGAACTGTCTAATAGTGAAACAGGGGAGAATTTAAAGAATAAACTGTACTTATTGGCTAAGCCAAAAATTCTAAAACTTTTATGGTAAAAATATATATGAGTCTAGTTTCTGGGAAAATTAACGGATCTTAATTTGGAGTTTCGTAGCTCAAGATATAAATAATTTAGTGACTCTGACTCGGATAGACAGCTTTGAATTTACTTATAAGTAAATAGTGAAAATGTAGTTAATGTTATTTAAGTGTGTTATATACATTAAAGATGTGAAATAGAGAGGAGGAGGAGGAAAATTAGAAAATATATGAATGACTTGTGTATAAATCGGTCATATATTCGATCATAATCGATAAATGTTGAATTAGAAATGATGTAATGTTTTATTTCAAATAGTTACTATGAGATTGATGATGATCTGATTTTAGCTAAATTAAAAGCTAAAGCGATGTTTTCATTGCAAAATTAATAATTTTATAAATGTGTTAATGAATGGCATAATCGATAAATGTTGAGTTAAATGGTAAATACATATTAGTATTGAACTTAATGATATTGAATTGTATGAGAAGTAAATGGAAATTTCTATTGCTAGTGATATGATTTTAATTAAAAGAATTATTGTGATATTAAAATGTATATTGGATTGAGAAATTGATTTGAATTGTGAACATGAGAAATTATGAATTGAATGAAATGGAAATGAAGCATTGAATTGTTAAGACTTGTGAATTGCATGAATATAAATCGAGTCTCGTAGGCCCTATTTATTATGAATATAATATTTAGAGGATATATTGTGAAGAATTTATAAAAGCATGTTAAAAATTTAAAAGTTTTAATTTAGATGAAATTTTATAATATGGTTAAATACGTTTACAAGTGTATGTGTTCTAGCAATGCATCACACCCTATTCCGGCGACGGATACGGGTAAGGGGTGTTGCATTAATTCAGTTATTTTACTTAGAAAATTACTAAAGTTAGTCGAGTAAGTAGTGTATGGATTGGTTATACTTACAATTGAGATTCGATCATTTGGGTAATGCTTGTAGGCATTTGTATAATTTTGCCCATTTTGCAGCATAGTATAGTTCAACTTAAGCTAGTATGTGCTTGTACAAAGCTCATAACTAATATATTTGATATTAGTTAATATTATGAATTGATATGGCTAGTTGTGGCTTAAATATGCACACGTGGGAAAGCTTATAGAAAGGATGTATTGTTGTAAGCTAAGTATATGAAAGTGACATATGATTGATACTTATTTAGGTATCTAAATGCCTTATTATATAGTCATAAGGTTCGACTAATAGAATTATAATGTATATGTATTATGATATGATGTTTTATAATAGTAAAATATGTTTGGTTAGTTGGTTAAGTGGTACACATGTATGATTGTTATAGATTGATGACCATATGGTTTGAATTTGATAAATATAGAACTAGTTCAATTTGGTTTTTCGTAAGTTACCTTGATGAAAAATTTGATTTGGTAATCGGATTGAAATTGGTTGAATTTTGATATATGCTTTATTTGTGATACATGACTATTAAAGTATGATTGATTTGGATTGGCTTTATGATTCATATGTTCAAATTTAGTATAAATGATTTGTGGACATTCAAGTTTAATAATGTTATAATTGTATCTTGATAATTCGGTACATGAAAGTAAAATATGACTTTGATGTATGTTAGTTAATATTACTTATTGTATGTTTAGAAATGAATGACTGTTCTGAGCTGTATTTTGGTTGGTAATGCCTCGTAACCCTAATCTGGTGATGGATACGAGTTAGGGGTGTTACATCTATGTATTTTATTGATGTCGCTCTTTTATAGTGACATTGTAGGTCCACAAATGAGAAACTAGTTGGAGCCACAATTGGGACTTGGGAGGAGTTTCAAAAAGAATTCAATGGGCAATTTTACCCAAAATATGTCGAGGGTGAGGCTCAGGTTAAGTTGCGTCGACTTACGTAACAAGGCATAATCAGGGAGTATATGAAGGAGTTCAGTGGATCATGTTCTATGTTTTTTATTTGTGTGAGAAAAAGACATTTTTCTCCCTTATGGATAGGCTGAAACCTTGGGCTGAGCAACAATTGCAACGTCGAGCGGTCAAAGAACTTATCAAAGCAATGATTGTAGCAAAGTCCTTAATTAAGTTTGTTCCGAGGAAAGACAACTTCAAGTCTTCCAAGACCAATGAGACGGGTAATGTTGTGGGAGAAAAAGAATGACATGTTAAAAATGACAATGGTGAAAATGGTGGTAATGAGAAACCACATAATAAGAAGTGAATCTGGAAGGCCCCTGTATTATAGGGATTATATCAAATTAGTCTTTTCATAAATGTACAATTTAGTCAAAAAGAATCAAATAAGCCTTAATTGTAATAGAGTGATCTATCAAGTATAGTCACCTTTTCTAAAACCATTAGTTTGAAGTCATTTTCATTCTCTCTTCTTGATATGTCTTCTTGTTTTTTTTTAATTATTCTGAAGGATTATCTTCAATCCCAACCTTTATTTTTTAAATGTCTTCTTTTTGGTTATTATAAAAAATCATCTTCAATCACAATCAAATTGGAATCTTCATTCTTTTTAAAATTTTTGAGGTAACTAATAGTCCTTAAACTTCTTCAAGCTTTTGTAACACCCCTTAAATTTTACTGTATGGTAAACAACACTATTCTAAGAATCACTACAATGAATTTTTGAGAAAATTCAATAATGAGAAAATAAAGAGAATTTTTAGAAGGGACTATAATTATTTATTTTTGGAAATCAATGAAGTAAATTTGGTATGTGGAATTGTGAAAAAAATGACTAAACTGTAAAATTAAGAAAGTAAGAGAACTAAAGTATAAAGTAACTAATTTGAGAAATTATGGATTGATAATGATTTGTAAATATTAAGCCGACATGAGACATGTATTATCAAGGAAAAGCAAGTTTGGACTTAATTGAATAAAATGAAAAGTATAGGGCTCAAATTACAAACTTCTCATTTTGACTAGAATATAGGTAAAAGTATCATTTTCACCATTTATGGACTTATTTAAGGGATATATTTGAATTTTGATTTTTTGTTTGGATAACTGCTCATTGTTGTAAAGAAATTGTACAAATAAACAAAAAGAATAATATGATAAGTTTGCCATAATCGGATACTTTAGTCATTTATCAAGTACTTTACGATGGAAATATTATTTTATTGATATTTTTAATGTATGGAATTGATTTGAATTTTTATGATGATATGAGAGAAGATATAAAGTGTTAAGTGTCATATTTGGTATTAATTAAAGAGAAGTGATAAGAGAAGGGATAAAGGTACAATTTTACCATTAAAAATATATTTTGGGACTTATCATGAATATTTTAATGAAAATTATGGACTTTATTTTAATTGTGTTATTATGAGAAAATTTATGGTCATATATTTCGGATTTTTCATTCATGAATCAAGGTAGATTACTTGAGGTGAATCTAGGGAGGCTGGCAGGGGCCCCGACCTCCCCTAAAATGAAAAATTGTTGTTTTAGCCTTTTAGAAAATTTTAAAATTTTGAATTAATAAATATAAAATTGCACTTTGGTGCCTCCTAAAATTATAAAAATTTAATTTAATCTTTTAAAAATTATAAAGATATAGACTATTAAAAATTAAAATTTCATTTCGACTCTCCCTAATTTTTTTTTTTTTGGTTTCACCCATGTGGACTACCCATTTAAAAATTTGTTTGACTTTGACTAATCAAATTATGATTTTTTTTCCTCTCATGTGTCGTCCCTCTCTCCTTAAGAATTGAAAATATATGTCGAATAATATAAATATTAAAATTGCCTCAACCTACTGCAATTATCTAAGGAGTAACCACTTCCTCAAGCACTCATCTAATTTTTCTATAATTTTCAGTAACTTCAATAACTTCAAATATTTGTTGAGGTTTAGGATGAATATTGTGAAGTGTTTTTTTAGGGATAATGAATACAAAGCAATTTATGAGAAAAAATGGAATATTACAACAAACACCTAAAAACAGAAACAAATGTTGGCTAGAAAATATAAAAGTTCAACCCAATTGAGTCTTAGCTCGATTGGTATAGGTATGTTGACAATGCAGGAAGACGTGAGTTCGAGTGCGATGAAATGCATTATCCTCTTATTTATGGGTTGGGATAGGACTATGAGTAGTTCTAGATATTGTGTCAAAAAGAGCAGATATGATCAGAACTTATAATGAGATTGTTCAAAAAAAATTTAAATCACCTAATTTTATCGGGTGTTAGTATAAGTGGCATAAAACAAGTGAATAGAGTTAACAATTGAACCTGAATTTTAAATTTTAAAAAATACAAGTACTAAATTCCTAAAAATACAAAGACCAAGTTCTTAACTTTCAAAAAGTACAAGGACTATAACCACATTTTAACCTTTCATTAATTAAAGGTTTGTCAAAGTTGAAGCTTAATTCAATGATCTATGTTATAAAATATATCTTAACCCGGCCACCTTAAGCTTTTATTATGGTCTATTAATTTATGTTCACGACCACCTTCAACTTTTTTATGATCCACTAATTTACAATCATAAACTTAGACTTTCTTACAATCTATTGATTTACGATCATGACCTTTTACTTACGAGATTTTATTAATCTCACAGTCCGCTAATTTACGATCGAGATTTTATGAATCTCGCAATTCACTAATTTACGATCACAACCTTTAACTTTCTTATAATCCGCTAATTTACGATCACAACTTTTTACTTAAAGTTTACAATATTCTATAATACGATTCATAATTTCCTAAAACTATTTCTCTAATAATCTTTTAAATCTTGTACCACGCTATCAAACAACAAAATTTAGTCAATAAATTTTCAAGTTCAAACTTGCATTGTAAACCCTTAGTTACATGCATGCGTGTAAATTTATCTCAAAAGACTCAATTTATAACTCTTCTGAGACAAATTGTTATAAAATAATCTTAACCTGGCCCAAAATCCAATTCAAAATCCAAGCCGGAAGAAACCATCTTATATACATTTTTAAATACCCCTTTAATCCTCTTCACCCTAGCATCTTTTTCCTCCCTCTACCCCACCCGACCAGAAACTGTAACAACAATCTATATTGTAAACTGGGAATATCAAAATTGCTCTAATCATGCAAATAAGTTGTTAGTTTTAGTTGCCTTAAAACAACTTTTGTACCGATATTTATAAATTTATTTTTATTTTATCTATTATATACCAACAGAACTTTATGGTGTTCCAAGTAAAAACCCCAAGAAAAATGCAATCAAATGTCTGATCCAACTCCATCCCCAACCAATGGTTAAACCAAATCCTTCAGTTAGCAATTCCAGATTCAGACAAAACACACGACTGTGCTACGTTTTTCCCAACTCGACCACAATCACACTAATGTTGTCTTTGCTACCCCTAGACATTGCGAGCTCAACCAACACCGCTGCTGCTTCAGAAGCGCGGTTATGATTCAAAACATCAGCTGTTTTGCTCCTTATTTGGCCGTTCAGACATCGCCTTACCACTCGACACGCCACCTCATTCGATACCACATCCCAAAGTCCGTCACTAGCCAGTATCAGGAACTCGTCACCATTCGTTACCTCTCGTACGGTCACTTCCGGTTTGCATATCACAAAGGGTTTGAGGTACTGATCACCTGCATGCATTACATTCCAAATTACATTACATATGAATAGAATATTATGTATGTAATTGCAAGTATATTTGGTTACCTATGGATCTTGAAGTGGCCAGTACTCCAAGCACTCGATATCCATTCCAGTTTATGACCCTTCCACCAGCAGCTTCAACTCTCTCCAACTCATCAGGCCTGTCGGGCTTTGCAAAAACAAAGTGTCAATATGGGAGGCCACCACCACTACCTGCCCCTTTATCTTCGTCCTTAAACTCAGTATAATATGCTATTGAATAAATTTTTTTCATTCCAATAAAATCCGTAGGACCAAGTTCTATACTTATAAAAGCTGTACATCGCAATAATAACAGTTTGGAAGGAGCGACAATAGATAGTATATAAACATAATGATTAAGCATGCATCAATATAGGTCAAAGTAGAGGCAAAGAAAACAAGTGTAAAGAAAAAGGGGGCAAATTGAAAGAGTTGTAAAGTTAAATTAGTTTATAAATATAAGCATCATCCTTGATTACCCTAAAGGGATGGCGAGCTTAAGCCTCTTATTGCTAATTAGACATTTGTGGAAAACGAAGAGCTTCACTCTAGCTTTGAGATTCAGATACTTCCATTCATTTCCCATACATGTGAAGTCACACCTCCATTGAATTGAAGATTTCATGGTTTCATAGTTTCCAATTAAATCTTTAAGAATATTCTGCTTAAAAAGGTTCTTAAACATCAAGGGCTTGGCTTCCAACTCATCAAAACTCGCATTGAATTTCAATTTTGTTATCACAACATAGAGTCAAACTAAAACTTGTGACGGAGCATGGTATGTGTATATAATTTTAGAAAAACAATAGAAATATGTGTTACCTTGTGATCAAAAGACAAGGGCATAGCAACGCCGCCCCTCGATAAAACAGCTCTTGAATCCCCGCAATTGGCCACTACTACCTTTCCGTTACCAACCACCGCCACAACCGCCGTTGACCCCACCATCTCCTCGGCCATCCTCCCTTTATTCACCTCTTCATCCATCTTCTCAAAGCATCTATCCATTGTTCTTCCCCAATCAATCCCACTCCCACTTCCTTCCTCTACTATTTCCTCCACCAACAGTTTATGCAACCTTTCTTTACACTCCTCCGCCACCCTGGACCCGCCGTGCCCATCATAAACTCCATAAAAATCAAACTTTTCCCCTCCTTTCGCCATAAACCCTAACTCTACTTTCACTGCATCTTCCATTTCACATCTCCGACCGATAACTGAAAGCAACCCATGAGACGTGCAGGTTGAGGTTGACGCATCATCGTTTTTCATGCAAGTTTTCTCTCCAAAACCAGCTAAAACGATGCCGTTCTCCGCCGAAGTTGATTGATTTGATGATGGAGAGGACAATGAAAGCGATATTTCCGTTAAACCGTGGCTTGGTTTTGATCCATGAAGAAGATCATCCTGGTCTTTATTGCCGTTGTTGCTGTTTTCTGTGATGGTTATATTCATCATCGTCTCAAATGTATACTTCAACCTTCTAATTTCCAGCCTCCTCCGGCGAGCATCCTTGGTCCTGATGACAGTAAGACGGCTGACTTCGCCGGGATCTGACGTCATTCTCCGAGGATATTTGGTCGATAGAGATTGAAGCTTCGGTATTTTGTCCCTCTTCATTGCAGTTCATTTATTTTTCTTCTTTTTCTGCATGGAATCGAAAGGCAAGGCGACAACTGGAGAACACAAAAATAAAAGTAAGTTGGGTGAAAAAGCATTGAATATGGGCCGTTGGATTTTCTGCGATGGGATGGGTGGTAGCCACATGGGGATTTATGTACCACTGAATGGGATTTTTCAAGCGAGAGACGTGGACGGTGTAGATTTCGGATGGAAACACGTGGAGGTTGGACCTTACGGTTAGCGATTCGGTCTGGGGCCCACCGGTGATCTCTAGAAATCGTATTACGTGGCGTCTCGTTCGTGATTAATGTGATTTTGTCTGACAAGGAATGTTGACCTTAGGGGACACGTGGTGGACTGTGGTCGGTAACTTGTGGGATTTGGTGCTCGAACATTGGGCCATGTCGTGTCGTGTCCAAATCTAGCACAGCAGTTAAAAATTGAAAAATATCAGATTGATTAGAGTTAAATTACCGATGATAAAGACGAAAGCATGACTTATTTTACGACACGTATTTGCTGTAATTATAGATCTCCCTTTCTTTTTATTTTTTAACACTTCACAAACTCCCAAAGTCAGTAATATATACGAGGTGGTGTAATGGTATAATTTAAATTCGAGTTGTATTAATCGTATTATTGTCAATATTTTATTTTTATTTTTATTTAAAAAAATAAACAATAATAAAACCTAATAACCATGCAAAATGAAAATTCATTTAGGTTTCAAACTTACTGTATTATTTTAATTTGAATCAATCTTATTATAAGTTTTAATCATATTTGTTTTTTATACAATGTCTAGAACTACTTAAAATTTCTCCCCATCTCATAAATAGGAGGATAATGTGTTTTAACGCACTCAAATCCACGTCCTCTTACATTAATAATAATATCGATATTAATCGACTTAAGACTCTACAAATAATTTTTTAATTCATTTTTGAGATTCTAGAAGGATTAAGTTCTAGTAATACAAAACAAAACAAAAAAGTATAGAAAAAATATAAATAGCTCCAAATAACATAAGACTAGAGGTCGCAAATAGACAGGCTCAAGCGGGTTTGGATTTCATCACATTCATATTTTTTAAATTCAATTTTTTTTTTTTTAGATTTTGATCAACTCAGGCTTGGATCTTTTTTTCGAACTTACGTTTCGATCGAGTTGGGTGAGTTCTGAAAGGTTCAAATAATTTTGAATTTTCTAAGTTATAAATATTTTAATTTAGAATGTAATAATTCATTTTAATTTTATACAATGACAGCAAAATTTAAATTTATCTTATAAAAATATAAATTATATATATACATAATAGAGTTCTTTTATATAAAATAATTAAAATACTTATTGCATGTAAAATAAATTTATTCAATGATATATATGAATGGATAAAAAATATATTTTATTATTTATTATTATATTATATTGACAATTGAATAAATTTTAATCTTTTTTATTGAATTTATAAACCTAATATTGATATTCTAAAATATTTATTTTCAAACCCAAATATATTATACTAAACTCAAACCCAAATAAAATATCAATTATTACCCAAACTCAAAATAAACTACTCATAGCTTAAATCTCTAGTCAAAAATAACAAAATTAAACTCAATACCCAAATACAATTTCTAAAAGTTAAAACCCAATTCAAAATCTAATATAATAAAAATAATAATTTTTTAAGATATTAATTTTTTAATAATATTTTATGTATTGTAGTTATAAACATGTATTGGAGCACCAGGAAATTGATGTGTGACCAAAATACACACAGTAGCCCGTTATAGATCGGCGATCATCAAAATTTAGCCCCCAGTTAGCATCAGCATAACTGACTAAAGACAGTCATGTAGATGGACGACAAACAATCACATAATCCAAAGTACCACATAAATATCGCAAGACTCACTTTAATGCAACCATATGGACAGTAGTAGGTTCATGCATGAACTGACATATACGATTTACTGCGTAGGCAATATTAGACCAAGTCAGCACTATCTACTTTAAAGCACCTGCAAGACTTCTGTATTCAGTGGGATCATGCAGATGATCCCTGTAGTCCTTAGACATAGTGGACGAGCTAATCATTGGAGTATGAACATTCTTTACATGAGAAATAGTGGAGATCATCCATATATTTAGGTGAGAATTCCTTATTCAACTGTTGAACAAAGCTACTTATACAGTTAGGCATGCTTCCAGTAATGATAATATCATCCACATACACAAGAATATAAAGAGTGGAGTCATGTGTACCTCTAACAAATAGAGATGCATCAGATTTGGAGAAAAAAACCAACAGAAAGGAGAAAGCACTTCAATTTATCAAACCAAGCATCCAGAGCTTGACGTAGTCCATACAAAGCTTTTTTCATATGACAGACCAAAGGTTTGCCATTTAGACCATACTGAACATACCTCGGAGGTTGCTGCATAAATACTTCATCATCAAGATCACTATTTAAAAAAGTATTATTTATATCTACCTATCGAAGCTACTAACCCTTGGAAACAACAACGGATAGTATGATACGAATAGTAGCAGGTTTGACTATCGGACTAAACATTTCCTTGAAATCGCACCTAGGTACTTGAGAACATCATTTAGCTACTAACCGAGCCTTACACCGGGTGATAGTGCCATTAGGATTCTTTATTTTGAACAACCATTTGCATCCGATCACTTTGCGATTAATTGGTAATGAAACAAGTTCCCAAGTGGAATTATTAATAAGAGCATCATACTCATCTTGGGCAGTGGCACATCATTCGTTAGTAGAAAAGGCTTCCTCAATTGTATGAGGCTCGACAACTTCAACCGACAGAGCCTTGGGCTTAAAAATTCCAGCCTTAAATCGAATGACAATCAAATGAGTATTTATCAGTGGCAAAGGAGATGATAAGATGATAAAAGATAACTGAGTATCGAAAGCAGTCGTGTTTGGATTGAAAATACCATTGTCACTGGATAGAGAATGTGGCTTATGGTCAGAACCTAGATCAGCCTAAGGAATGTCTGTGACAGAAGGTGAGTGACACATAATAGGTGGTAATGACTCAGGAGGTTGAGCAGACGAGGATGCCATGGGTCGAAAAGTGACAGCTTTAACAAGAGGAACATATGTCGATGAGAGTGAGAGACTGGACGAAGAAGTGAAACTTCCAGAAGCAGATGTAGGAGACAGAAACCGTTGTTCATCAAATACAACATTTCGAGAAATGGCGATCTTACCATTCGGTGTGAGACACTAATATCATTTATGTTATGAACTATATCCCAAAAACGTACAGGGTTGAGAATGAAAATCCAACTTGTGACATAGAAAAATATACAGATACGAGAAATAGCAACACTCGAATACTCGTAGATGATCATATGTGGAATCATGTCTATGAAGAACCTTTTACGGAGACTCCCCTTTCAGCACCATGGTAGGAAGACGATTGTTGAGGTGAACAGCACAACAAAATACATAGCCCCAATAGTCCATAAGCAGATTTACTTGGGCCAAAAGTGTGATACCTATATCGACAATATACCGATGTTTGCGTTCAGACTCTTCATTTTGTTCAGGCATATGTGGACAAGATAGACTATAGATTATCCATTGAGCTGCCAAAATAGACGTGAAAGCTCGATACTCACTGTCCCAATCACTCTGAAACTGTTTGATATGTTTCTTAAACTAGGTTTTGACTAACTGTTGAAACTGAACAAAACAATCCATTGCCTGTGACTTTTGGTAAAATAAGATAAATCCAAGTAAACCAAGTGCACATGTCAACAAACGATACAGAATACCGATTACATCCACAATCAACTGACGTAGGCCCCCAAAGATCAGAGACAACCAAGGCAAACAGATTATTGTATTCAGTAGTAGAGTTTGAAAAGGGCAATTTATGAGACTTCCTTTTCTGACATGCAGTACAAACATTATCAAGACAAAATTTATTTGAAGCAACATTACATTTATCTAAAACAGATTTAACAATAGAAGCAAAGGGATGACCAAGACGCATGTTCCACAAAGTAAAATTATCACAACTATCAGACCGAGCTTGAAGTCTAATGTTGGCAATAGAAGGAGCCACAACAGACTGAGTAGACACAACCGATGGAGAAAATGATATAACCCATCACGAATATGACCCCTCAGTAAAATTTCTCGAGTCTTGATGTCCTTGACAACACAATAAGTAGGATAAAATTAAAAAATACGTTATTATCAGTGGCAAACTAAGACACGGACAGAAGATTCTTCTGTATAGTCGGTACACACAAAATATTAGATAATCGAAGCAATTTATATTGTGTAAAAAATACTAAATTCCCAGTAGACGAGATCCTGGTGGGAGTCTCGTCACCCATTAAGAGAGAGGATGTACCTGAGTAAAGTGTAGACTCATTCAATGCAGAAGCATAGCAACAGACATGGTGTGTGACCCCTGAACCTAGATACCAAAATGCAATTCCAACGGGCATAGGGATATACGAATCAGTACCATCAAGGTTGGACCCAAATTGAGTGGCATGAATATTAGATCCAGTAAAATTGGATACATCAGACGCATACAAATCGGGTAGACGATGGAGCCCAATGCACGAATTTGACCCAGTGTAAACACGAGCCCGTGGTTTGGTTCGCCAAGGAATAGAAAGCCTAGAGGTATTATAAGCACCGTCACCGAAAGGCCCAAGTTTACTTCCACACCTAAGAGAATTATCAAACTCCACACAATTGGATGTTGGCCCATATGAAAATTTATTTGCCTACGGCCCACAGTCATGGTTTGGACCAGAAGGCCTGTCACGCACGGGCAGCCCAGAAAAAGTGCCATAAACATTTGGCCTCACAGCAGTAGGCCCAAACCCAGCAGTATGCGGTCTAAAATAGGAATCCTACTCAGGCACTAAATGAGAAGGATACTGCCCAGCCCAATATTCAATCCTGACCCAGCCGTGTGCCTAAACCAATCACCAAGACCAACAAATGGGTTAGAAGGCCTAGTGGACCACCTAGGCAAGTGAGGCGCGGCGCAAAACTCATCGCCAGAAACGAGAGCATTTGGCATTGTTGAGGGGCCATCAAACCCACCAGAAACCTGCGTCGAAAATGATATTCCAGCAGCCGAACCTTGAGCCACACAACCGACCGGAGTTGAAGCCCGAGCCACCAATGACTAGACGACATAACCACGGTTATAACGATAATAGCATCGCTAGGCTAAATGCCCAAATTTACTACAGATCTAGCATTGTATTCGAGAACGAAACCCTCTGTCTCGACCACCAGACGGAGGACGGCCACAACGGACAGATGCCACCATCAGTGGCAATGGAACAGATTCAACAAAATTGGCATGAATCAACACCTCCTCTGGAATCACACGCATCTGCCAATTATCATATTCGGGAAGCACATCAACGAGATGGTGAAACGGTAACGGTTCTGACGAGAACGATGCTAACGTAATCACGGTATCAAATTTTGGAGGTAGACCTACAAGAACAATTTCAACCTTTTTCGCCTTCGAGATCCGAGAACCAGAGGCCTCGATCAAGGCACATGTATTTTGTATTTTTACTACATATTCAATGATAGTTAGAGTACCTTTTTTAAGGGAATACAGTTCATGACGAATACGTGACAACTTCGCACCGGTTACTGCTGCAAAGAGGGGAGTGGCAGTATTCCAAAAATCACTTGCCGTTCGAACATCTATAAATGAAGATAACAATGAAGGATGAATGGTGGAAAGTAACCAGAAGGCAAGCAGCCGATCCTATTGAAGAAACGCCGAGGCATCCGGATTTGAAACTAGAGAGCCGTCAGGCAATTGCACAAAACGTGGCAGAGCAAACAACGTCCCCTCCAAAAGAGACTGGTCAGTTCGTAACCTTCAACGATCAGCCTAATATTTTGTTTCCACTGAACAAAACTTCCATTATCCAGTTTAACAGTGTCATAGCGAGGAAAAGAGTGAACAAGTCGAGCAGCAGTGAACGCCGGACATCCATGCTTAATAGATGCAGAGTCAGCCGAAGCAGTGGTGGTCATGAGAACTAATGACGATCAAGTTTCCAGCACCAAGGTGACTGATACCATGTAAATATCTATAGTAAGCTTGAATAAAACTGTATTGAGTATTGAATGAGTATTATGTATTTTTTCACTTCAGTATATCGCTAGTATTTATAGAGTACATGAGTAATTGTTGCTTAGTAACTAGTGCTAATAGCATAACTACTTGAATAACAAACTTTCAGCTAATAGACTAATAGAGTTTAGGGCTAACAGACTCTTTTCCTATACACTAACAGGCTTAAAAGGATCCAGACACAATATCTTATTTTAAATTATGTAAAATAGTAGAAATTGTGTTAGGGTTTTACACTGTCATATTAATATATTTCCATGAGTCTGGTACAGTAGGGCTACAAATAAATCTAAGGGTGATTTATGATGACACTTTCACAATAGCTATGTTAGGCTTTTGGGTCAAGTTCAAGGAGATTCAGCTATATGTTTAACATGAAGTGAATAACCTTAAAATTGTAGGTGATATGTTACTGTTGACTACAGGGGAAAGTGATGTTGAAAGAGTAGAAGTTGATAGAAAGGATGATGTTGAAGGGGTAAAAGTTGATGGGGAGGGTGATGTTGATGGGAAGGGTAATGTTGATGGGGTAGATTTAGATGGGGAAGGTGTTGTAGAAGGGGTACAAGTTGTTGGGGAATGTGATGTTGAAAGGGTAGAAGCTGATGGGTAGGGTGATGTAGAAGGCGTACGAACTTATGAAGAGGGTGATGTAGAAGGTGTAAAAGTTGAGGCAAATGAGTATGGTGGTGGGGAAAGTGGTGGGCAAGTTAGTTTAGGATCAACTATTAGAGAAGATAATGATAGTGGTTGTGGATAATTTGTTGTAATCAAAATGCTGTTGATTTTGCAACATTAGATGGAGTCGACAAAGTTGCTGCTGCAGTTAGTGGAGAAGAGGAGAATGGGAATAAGACTGAGGTATGGGACTCAGATGAACATGGCAGCTAGGTTGGGTTCGATGAAGATGAAAAACATGAAGATGTGAGAGAAGGAGAAGCAAGTTTCCCTTATACAATGACCGGTCTGATCCATTAAAATTTAGTTTGGAGCATGAGCCAATGGGAAGGACTCCGCTGCAGTGAAGGCTAAACATCATCGAAATAGTAACGCTTTTGACAACCCCAATTCTAACGCTTCCTGCAAAATGTTCACTCAATTTTGTAGGCAGTGAACTGCAGGCCCAAGCTGTTGCCCCTTTTTTATTTTAAGGAACTATCTAGTTGTTCACTTAAATTCGAGTAATATAAGAACAGAAATAACATTTCTTCTAAATGAGATGAGAGATGCATGTTAGTGGTTAGTATTGCGGTAGCCATATGATTTGCATTGTTTCACTGACAAATACACAAGGCTGCCTTTGCATTGCCTTCGCATTGCCTTCGCATTGCCTTCGCATTGCCTTCATTCTTAAAGGGGGAGGTGACGCTACAGTGCGACTCTGCAACCAAAACACCAGGAATATGAATCTCCCCCAACCAAATATTTACAGCAATCTCGATTGTTTCTGTTGAAATGAAAATACTACCATCTGGGGAAATCAGCAGTAAATAAATGGTTCTCCACATGCAGGAGCAGCCGAAGTCAGTTTGCCTGCATGTTTATTACAGATTTTAGTAAGTGTAGGACCTGTTGTTTTGGAGCACAGTAGTTGCTGAAAATTGCTTTGTTGGCGCATTTATGAACCCTTTGCTTTATGCAGCTTCCTTTTGCAAAAGTTCTTGAATTTGTTAAGCGGACTACTTATTTGACAGTCAAAACACAAAGATATATACACGCATGTGAAGTAAACTGCATAAAAACAAATTGTTGACTGCTGAAAATTAAGGAACAAAACAACGACATATTGAAGATTTTACATATCATATACAGACCTCACACCCAACAAATGGCAGCTTTCAGCCAAGTTATCTTTCCTTTTTAGGGAGGGCAAACACAACCCTTTACATGATGCCAGCAAGTGTAAAAGTCACCAAAAGAAAAAAAAGCAACGAAAGCCTACCTGTTTACTGTTCTTCAGCAGTAAAATCAGGCTCTGCTGGCTTCTGAAGCAGCAGAGGCGGTACCCTCTCTGTTACTCTTGCCTTACGAGAACGGTTTCGCCGTAAAGCACGAAGCGCATTGGCAGCAAACCGTGAGGCGTAAATAGTGGCACCCAGACTAGGCGAGCTCCCACCAGCATTGGCTAAAGCATCTTGCAATCTATTCTCCTCTTCTCTCAAAGATTCCTCTAGTTTCTTTTTGCTATAACGGCGCCAAGCAGCTTGTATAAAACAAGCAGCCCAAGTTCGCCACTGCTGTGAATAGAACCTGAAAGTGTGGCGCAGCTGCTTACTATGAAGCCGACGGAACTGAGAAGCAACAAACTTTAAGTCATCAGCCATCAGAGCAAAAGCTTCAACTTCTGTAAGGGCCCGGACAGTTCTTGTTGAGATAGGGAGGTTCGATGAAGAATGAGGATCTAGAGCCCATGTGAGAAGTTCCTCTCCACAGAAGTCTCCTGCCCCCAGATATTCAGAATTAAAGAAGCCAGTTCTTCCACCATTTGTTGTCACTGTCAATAGTTTGCCCCGCATGATGAAGAGCATCTCATCAACTGGGTCTCCCTCCCGAACAATGTAGCTCTCCTCTGTGTAGAGAACTGGCTTGAGACGGTCACACATTGCATCCAGTAATTGCTCATCCATTTTCTCAAACATTGGCACCTTAAAGGAGTAAAATAACCTTAAAATTATAGGTTCACAGTGAAAAGACAAGTCAAATAATAACATGTACCAATCTTATTCCTAAAAAGTATGCAACCCGGTTAAAAAAAATGAGTAGAAGGTCAATGCACCTACTCTCATGAGCAGAGCCAAGCAAAGATGGCGCTTTATGTCCCTTCTTAAGTCCTTGGGGAGATTACGAAGTAAATTCTCTTCATCAACTCCTCTAGTTTCTTGCCACCTGTATTGCTCGTATCGTCTAATCCGCTCCCTCAGATTCTCAGGTAGTAAGCGGTGGGACATCCATTGTTCTGCATCACGTCTTTTCACTCTCATCTCCTCCAATCTGGTAGTTGTGGACTGCAAATATGTCTGTTCCACAGAAATTTTGACTAGTCATAACCTATAATTTAGGGTCCTTATGTAAGAGTGAAATCAAAGCATCAAAAAGGCTAAACATCCTAAACATGTTCGATATCTCCTTTGGAATATTAGGAGAAAGCAACAGAGGAAGGAATTGCACTGGTAACCGCATGAGTGATGTTTCAAATTTTTTGCCCCTTCGTAATTAGGAAAGTGACAAAGATGCGGATACTTGGACTTTATAAAATCTGAAAACAACAGAAAGGCTATTACCTTTGTAAAAATATTTCTTATGCTTCTCAGAAGAATTGTTTAGGGGATCCAGAAGCAACAATTCAGCTAATACTGAATAGCTTGTAGCTCATGCAGAATATTTTCAAAAATCCTAACGATAGAAACTTTTTTTTGGTTTTTTTTTTAGAAAAAGCCTTTCGGAGTGCAAAGAATCACCAACAAAAATATCATGTCCTAGATATTAGAAACCAGTTCCATTGCTACAAAACAAACAGCTCCACATACAAAGTCAAAGACTGAGATAAATTGTACAAACCTGCATATTTCCAATGAGAAATGAAAACAGAACCAAGCCTGAGATCGAAATGAAAACTGCAAAGCAGATTTCGAATACATAGGTACTAGTTTCAAGGTTCTGACCCAGAGAACTGCAAAAAGAAATTAGACGCTATTCTCAGAACTTAACGGCAATGTGCTCAAGAAAACAATGAAATAGGAAGTAAATGATTATATGCCAAAATTAGAATAAGCGCAGTTGGAGTGAAGATAGACATAGATTCAACAAGTCAAAATAAAGAAGGTCGTAATTAAGACCACCACTCAATGTCCTCTTAAAACCATTTAACCACAGTATTTTGAAGCACAATTGCTAATGAATCGTGCTGCTTTGTCAGGGAGTAATCTCAATTTCATCAATACATTAAACTAAGCCTAATAGTGTTTCCACCCTACCCAAGAAAGGAAAACAATAAACCATATTATAGAAAGAGGAGAAATGCTTACACCCTTACTTTTCCCACTGATCATCACATATATTATGAGGGTTGATCACATTATATGTTCTGTGTAGGCTGCATGTGTACTTTTTCAACCCAACCCCCTCAAAGCGAAGACCAATAATGAAAACAAGAGACCATTTCATTTATTATTATCATGATTCTGAGAGATCATGACATATGAGTTAACCAGATAACTGAAATAGAGTTAAAGAATGTTGAAAGAGTAAATAAATGCTTGGATAAGTTTTAATTAATTAAATTCATAAATCTTGTCAATCCGAACTCAATATATTATATTGATGGAAATTAGGCAGATTAATGAGACACATGGTCATACACTAAAATTAGTGTGAAAGAACTCAAAAATGGTATGCCAACAAGCATGCTAGAGATGGAATAGAATGTATGTAATACGGTATCACAGATTTAGTCAAAAATAGCTGAAATCAACCCATCTAGTAAAAGAAAACAAGCAATGACCAGTGAACACTTCATGCAAAAAAGAAAAAAAAAGCATCAAATTTGACCAAACCTTAGGTTTTGCAGGCCCCACCAGAAACAGTAAAAAAATTTCTCTGGAAAATCTTTTGACTCCACAATACCAGATTGAAGGGCATCAAGGAATATTCCAAAATTGAAAAGCGTTGTGTTGGGTGTTTGTATGGGGCATGACTGATTTAGCAATGTCCTAAAATAAGAATCACCATTGTCACAGTAAAATGAGCGGTGGCATGTAGTATTATTCCCACAGGCGCCTTTCCAGCATGTGAATTCCCTTTCAACGGAAAACAAGTACCAAGAAGCCCCAAAAACCTACAAAAAAGCTAGTCATTTTACCATTAAAAAATATGGCAGGAGAATGAAATAGGCTTGTAAGTCATAGAAAGAGATATATTTTAAACAGGAAATGTAACTACTCCAGGCTTATACATATGCAGTTACCTACATTCGATCCATTGCAAAGTTTATCTAATGCATTTGAGATAAGAACGCCATATAACATTTTACCCCAGAGTTAATTCAAAAGCAAAATCAGCATGCTTAAAGTCATGAAGGAGGATGCCAGTTTGTTGTAAAATAGTAGTAATCAGCTTTTACTTATATATATGGACAAGAAGAAACTTATATATTTGACAGGAGAGTGCCATTTCAATGCACAAGTACTCTGAACAAGTTCAACTTTTTAACAAAATTGACACTATTTTGTTGCGAGGATCAAGGGGACAATGAATGAACATTACAGAAGGTTAAAAATTGAAAACTATGCTTATAAAAATTATCCCATGCCTGATCATTATGCATATACTTGCTCTGACATTGAATAGAGAACCTTTCATATTTCACAATTATGCTTAACTGTTCCACCCATTCAATCAAAACTTAACCAACAACTAGGTATGGCTTTCAAATTACCAAACAAAAGCTTCAACCTCTATTTGAAACAACATATATCACTTGCTTACCGGAAATTATAGCCAGTAAAATAGAACAGATTGATTTCAAAAACACATAAACCTTTCCTCCATACAAACCAAAGTTCAAATGGTAAGAGAGATACTTTTTATGCTGTTTTAATTTGAAATGTCTGGTCTAACAAGCAATAAACCATTCAAAGGCCAAAGGCAAACACAAAACATACATGCACAAAAGCAAATATAAGAAAAGGTACATAGTTATTGCCAAAAATATTCTACTACCAGTCTAATGAACTTACATGGCTTGCTAGCATGTAAAGAAACAGATTGAATGCAGCACCAGCCCATGCAGTTTCAGTTAGTATGCCAGAGGTCCTTGTAACTTCCTTGTACAGTGGATAAATTCGAAAAACTCTTGGAAGATATTGGAAGAGAACAACAATTTTCAACAAGTTCTTCGTATTCAATGATTTCAATCCGCTCATTTCAGGTATGATAATTAAAATCACCAGCTGCAAAAATAACAGCAAGTTAAAAGTCCAAGCAAATAGTATCAAGCTCAATGATCATAAAAATCGACTTCCACAAAATATCACATATACTAGTACAGGATTTAGGACTACATGATAATGTAGAGAAGGGAGTTCCTACAACAATGAATTGTGATAAAATAACATATTTCCATTAAAAAAGTGAAGAATGGTTAGAACAATTAAAGTTATTCTTTTAACAGCTTGATACTAACTGTTGGTATGACAGATTATAGAATGGTTTAACAACTCAAGTGAAATGAAATTTCTAAATACTATTCACAGTTGAAAGTGAGAATGAAGTTCCTTCTGACCCAATAAGTTAAAAGATCCATCCATGCAACTCATTTTAACTTTTAAAGATTAAATAGAATATGATCTGTCACACATAAACTGGATAAATACAAGAGAAGAACATTTCATAGGCCTAAAAGGTTTGCTTACCTGTGGCAGGGGAAGAACTGCTAGAACATCAATTAAAAAGTATGACCGTAGATACCTCTTTGCTATTGCCTGTGAATCTTCAACTAAAACACCTCTTCCAAATACACGAGAAGAAGGTGCAATGAATCCAGTACGAAACTGAAAAATAATATGGATTATATAGAAGATATCAGTGAATGAACGCAGCACACAAGCAGTGGTCTCCATCTTTTCATCCAAGGCAAGGCACTTCTTGTCATCATTAACCACTGGAACGTAAAAGAACAGTGGATCAATTGAGACTGCTATTATACATGATAATACAAATATCTTGTTCCAGCGTTGAAGGAATGGCCCCTGTGGATCAAGAACTTTCTTACTAGAACCAAAGCCTTTAGCAACAACATGGTTGAATGAACTAGATTTAAATGACTTTCTAATCGCTTTAATCCTCTCAGAACCAGATTCAACCCCTCTTTGAAACTTTTCTGAAAATGAATTTATTGCAAATGTAAATTTCCCTGAATTTATCCCATTATTATTAGTATAATGTACTTCGCAGGTTTTCTCTGAATTCCAGTCCTGGAACCTGGAAGACAATTCAATTGAAGAAAATCAGTCTATTATTTCATATAAATTAAAATAAAATAGGGTGAACCTTAATAATAGAAAAACCAAACACCAAGAATAATCGCACATATATAACATTTTCAGGCACAGTATAATAACTGTCTGTGATAAATGGAGAATTAACAGGCATGGTGGCAGTAGATGAAGAGCAAGCTCATTCAAAACGAAGTGGTGTCAGTAACAGAAGCTAAAGGTGACGAGTATTAGTGATAGCGTCATCGCATAAAGCAAAAGGATGAAGAATGACAGCTGATGATTTTGCTTGCAAAATTGAATATCTAATATTATTTTAATGGTATTCTGAATTTCTTTTTTTTTTTAAAAGGTACATTTAAGACTTAGAATCAAGCCCAGCATCCACTAAAGAAAAAGTAATCATCTTTTGCAGCAGAAAATCAATGGATGAAATGAAATGCTAGTGTACTGACCTCACAACCTTCTCTGGTGGATAATTCATAATTATAATTTTTTAAATGATCTCATCTCTAGAAGAAGTATCAGCTCTGGAACACAGAAATTTAAGGAAATTGTTCGTGTACAGCAAAAATCTGATTGCCGGACCCTAAAAGGAGAAGAAAATACATGAAACCAAATGTTAGACCATTCCAATCACAATTGCAGACCAGGGACAGCTGGAAACAAACACAGAAGCAAAAATAGATAGTATTGCACAAACATTAGACAGTGAAACGACATATATTAAAGACAACTGGAAACAGTCATCAAATTAGTTACATCTAATCAGAAAGAAAGCTGAAACAATAACTTAGTTAACAACTCTCCCTCAACATGAACAATGATCAAAGCATAACTTCGATTAAATCGTTTCATAACAATAATAATTACTAGGGGGACACAATGAAAAAAGTATAAAAAGTAACATGGCGCGTTTCATGGAGTTGCAGATAAGCCACTACCTCCAACAACTTGCCAAAAATATCTGAAAGGCATGACGTACTTGACAGTAATATTTTCGCCAAAAAGAAAAAGCAAAATGGAAGAAGTGAATTAGAAATAATTACAAAACAAACAAAGCCAAATTTTAGAAAACAATTTATAAATGATTCACAACATGCATACATACATACATACATCCATCCAAGCAAGCAATTCCTTCAGCTTCAGTTTCAGTTTCTTCAAAGTCAAAGTTTTTAAATTCGAAAAGTAGAGCCCTAAAGTGTCGGGAAAATTTTAAATTCGAAACATTCTTCTAGAAATTGAAGAACAAAATATAGAGAAAATAAAAATTTATGAATATTAAACAACGAAATAGCAAACAAACAAGTAAAAGAAGATTGGAAGGAAGGAAGAAGGAACATACTAACAAATCTCAGTGGTGTAAACAAACAGGGTGGGGATGAATGATTATTGCATTTAAAATTTCCTCTCTGTTTTCCTTCTGGAGCAAGAGATGGAGAAAGGGGAAGAAATTTCCGGGAAACGTCTAGGGTAGGGCCACCTCAATGGTTTTTTAAATGGAAAATAGAAAATAAATTAGAGACAAAGAGGGCGATGTTAGGGAAGTAATAAAGTCTTGGGTCTTGGGTCTTGGGTCCCACTGGAGAAAAGCTCTCTACCTTTGTTTTTTTCTTCATGGGAAAGCTCAATAATACCATAGCGGGTAAAAGGAAGTCCTTCGTTCCTGTCCAGTTTCTTCTGCTGCATGGTTGACTTCGATTAATTTTGCGAAATTGGTGATGTGGCGGAACATGATTAGTGAGATGTCTAAACAATAGTCAACTTGGTTGGCAGAGCCAAAGAGAGTCTTGTCGTTGACCCTGAATCCCACACTAATCAAGAACGACTACTGCCTCCAATGCCTTTGGCTGTGTTCGTCACTTTCGATTTCATGAACTTTTTTTTACTTGTAGCTGTTATTTGCATCCAATGCCCCACCTCAAGACTCTTAGCAAATTGGGAAGTCGCCCGCAAGTTTCTTTTTCGAAATGATCATCTAGACAAACACAACTCATTTGTCATCTGGGTTCTTAATCTTTCATCGGGCATGTGTTAATAGTGTTTGAATGGGTTCACGTGGGTGAGAATGGAGTTTTGGGTGATGGCAAAGTTGTTTCACTCTAGGTGGTTAGTTGTGTCGGTACAAGTAAGTCAATAAAAAAATTATGTAGTATTTGTGAGTTGTATTGTTACATGTCTAAGATTGTATCGAGACAACTAGACCAGAATGGATTCTCTCTCTTAGTTTAAGCTGTTTCGATCTTTGAAGATTCGTACTCAATCTCAAATACTCCTGAACTCCTAGAAATCGTTTTAAAATGTTTTTAAATTATTTTAAAAGTCTTAATTATGAATTTTATTGATTTGAAAATTGTTTTAAACACGAGTTTTTTTGTTAATTCAGGAGAACGTGAGTTTGAGTGCGTTGAAACGCGTTATCTTCTTATTTATGAGTTGGAAAGAGACTATAAAAATTATTTATGAGTTGCTAAGATTGTTCAAAAAAATAAAAATAAAAAATAGAAAGGAAAAATGTATTTCAAAAGGTTATATGATATCGTGCAATATATGTATAATCACCTTTGTACTTGTTATTGTTGTTGGGTTGTTAGTTAAACCAATAAATTTAGCTTTTTTACATAAATAATATAAAAAATTTAATTAATTACGAAAAAAATTATGAAAAAATTAATTACAAAAATGAATTGTTTTTAACCTTATCCATTAGTGCCACCTAACAGACCATGACACCACCCTCTTTTTCCCCTTAATCATCTCTCAATCATCAAATTTTTTAAAAATAATTTCGATGCCGCCACTGTGCAAGGCAATACTTGTATTTATTTTTCGAAATACCCATATTTTTTCTTCATAAATACTCTTTTTTTTTTCATTGGCATTTTAAAAAATAATTAAGGGTGTCATCTGACACAGTGATAGTACAAAAGAATTTTATTTTTTAAAATTTAATGATTAGATGATGATTAAAGAGAAAAATAGAGTTATGTGCGTCAGACAACACCAATCAATACTATTAAAGACCGTATATTTTCGTAATTAATTTTTTCATATTCTTTATGCAAAAAATCCAACAAATTGTATTGGCAGTATTAGAAATTTAGGAAGGAAATGACGTGGTAGCCAATAGAACAAAATTAAATCATTATTTGCAAACTGGACATGGACTTGCCTAGAGAAACTACTAGCCACTGCCAGATTGCCATCTCTCTCTGGTCACAAGTCACAACTCCAAACAATAGAAATTGCCAGCCCTTTCTCTCCTGCCTTGTGTCTCTAACAAAATCCGATTGTTGCTGCCTATTGCCCTCGATCCTCCACGTGTTCCAAAGTTTTTTCCTTTAAAAGAAAAATTTTGATCGAAAATTTTGCCTCTTTTAGTTTCCTTGGTTGCATCTTTCATCTGCTCAAGAAAATTTTGGAAAATGTAAGATCTGGATTCCTCTCTATTTTTTCTTTTCTTTAAGCGTTGTAAGAGGGAGGAATTATTGTGTTACACTTTAATTATATGCATAAGTTAAAGACTTGTAATTCATAGCCAGCAGGAGTTGGACTGAGAGCAGTATCTGGTAGAAGGTGTAAGAACGGATGAGGCCATTGTTCTGGATCTGTCTGGACTGAGATGATGGTGGTGTTAGCGGAAGAGGGAAAAGGTAAATATTAGTGTTCTTCTTTTTATTTCTATATCTGATGCTATTAGAGATGTTTGCTTGATTTGTAGCGAAGATGGAAAATTAAGCTATGGCTACACATGTCGAAGAGGGCATAGAGTAACCATGGATGGTACCTACGATATTAAGATTTCCACCATTAATGGGCAGAGTGTGTGCATGGTTGGAATCTTTGATGGTTAGAGTCTCTCTTATCATCTATTTGCCTATGCTAGAATACATTATGATGATGGCAGTCACCACCATGATGTGCAATTGCAGGGCATTTGGTGCTCGTGCTGCCAAGTATTTGAAGCTATACCTTTTTGATAATCCAATGAAGCATCCACAATTGATGACCAACACCAAACTTGCCATAAGTATGTTGAACATCTCTAATGATGTGTTGCTAGAGATGGGGTTGAATTACTAGCCCATTTCAGCCTAGTTTAGGAATGAAAACATTTTGGGTGAGAGCTAAAATTTTCAAACTTTCGGAAAAAGTACTTTTAAACTAATTTTTAGCTTCAAAGAAGCACATTTTCTCTCAAAAAACAACTTATTTAAACATATTTTTTGTCCCAAAAATAATAAACAATATTAAACAAACCCAAACATTTATCATTTTGGTTTCATTGGGTAGGTGAAACATTTCAACAGAATGATGTAGATTTTAGGATTTGGAACGACTTACTTATCGAGATGATGGTTCAGCTGCTATTACAGCAGTGGTGGTTGGTAACCATCTATATGTTGCCCATGCTGGGGACTCAAGGGTATAGCGTCCAAGGCTGGAAATAGTAACATCTTACTTTCAACTGCATTATTACATGGTTAAGCATATTTTCTCTTTAAATACTATTATTTCAATCTAATCCACATGCTTCTGCCAAATTGCTAAAAGTAGGAAGAAGGCTATCTTTTTTATGGAGTAGAAATTTTCACATAAAATTTTTATATATAATTTAAACAAAATTAAAAGTGAAAACATGAGGGAAAGTTAGACCTATTCATAGGTCGAGCTATCCGCTCAAGCTTGAAGGTTTATCTAAAATTTTGGAAGGTTTGGATAAAAATATTAGGCCCATTTATAATATGGGTCGGGCTTGAACTCAAACATTTAAAGCCCAAGTCCAGCTCAACCCGACCCAATTTTAAGTTTATAATACTTGATATTATATAATTTAGAACACATTAAAGAAAAAAGCCTATACTAAATATATAATACTACTCTAATGTAAAAATTAAAATAATGTGAAAATTACTATATAAACATTTTCAATAAATAAAAAATGTATAAAATTATTAAATATTAAAATAAAATAAATATTTTTTTAAAAATAAAATTAAAAAATAATATTGACGTGCCTAAAATGGGCTTGAGTTAATCTTTTGCAAATATGAATAAATTTGGACAAAATTTTAAGACTATATTTTGAGTTAAGCCGAGCTTGAATATATATAAAATATATTAATATCATGACTTCAAAAGTACAAAATGTGAACTACCTATATACTTTATAAATATTTAAAATTAACAAATTTATTCTCTTTAAAATTTAATTTTATTTTTTCTTTAAACTAAATTTAATAAATATTTAAAAATAGATGTTACATGATATTAATCTACATTGAAATTAATAAAATTTAAATATGTTTTTATAAATTTATTTAAATATGAATGAACTAAATATATAAAAATAAAATTTTATATATTTATAAAATAGGTGTTTTCTTAATTCAGCTCACCATCAATGTATTTAAATAATTAATTTTATATATTTATAAAATTTTAATTTTAATTTTCAATTAAATTATGGATTATATATATTTACTATTATTTAATAAAGTAATTAATAAATTAGGATTCATATTTTAAATAATTCACATATAAATGGAAATAAAAAATTTAAACTAGAGAAATATTATATACTTATTTTTATCGATATTACACTAATTTTTTGTTACTTATATCTTAAAATTCAAATTTAAAATTTTATATTGATATAATATAATGTAGATTATTTTAATTATAATTTCATAAAAATTAAATTATTATATTATGATATGATAATACGTCATAATGCTTATAGGTTTTTTTTTATAATTAAAGTATTCTTCGTGTCCGTTTTGCAGTTCATAGAGATTAATTCTTTCGAGATTCGTAGTTACTCTTCAAAACAATGTTGTCACCAATATTCTGTTAAGAAAATCATATATTTTTGTGTTTTGTAAAACCTTGTTGAAGAATTTACTTACATTAAATTAACTTTATTAAAATAAAATAAACTTGTTAATAACACACTTGTTGAGAATAATATATATATGTGGAGATTTGAGATTATAACGTTGTTGTCCGGGGTTAGCCCTTTAAAAATTTTGAATTCTCTGAATCGTGTGTTGGCCTAATGGTTAAGGTATTCACCGCCCTAGGTGTGACCCGGGTTTAAGTCACGCAAGTCGCGTTGCTGTTAGGGCTTTATCCTTCTCTTGTAATTCACCAAAAGAAAACTTGAATTCTCTTATGTAATATGTTTTATCATTGCGCTCAACACTTGTTGGAGAGTTATATTTTATTAAAATAAGTGACATGATAATGAAAGTTGAGATTTCATGGCAACGAAGATTCCTAAAATTGAAAATACCTTGTTTTTTCTTGTAAAGCAATCCTTCTTTCTGAAGAACATAATACAGATAGACTTGATGAACAGAAGAGAATAGAAGATGTTGGATGGTTTATTAATGATAGTACGAGAACAGGTAAGTAAAATTGTAGCTTACCTGTCACACTAAAGATATATTACTTGATATATACTACTCCATCATTTTTTTGTGGATCAGTTTGTAGCATGATAAGTATAACTCGCGCTTTCGGTAATCGCATAGTGAAGAAATATGTTATTGCAAAACCAGAGATCCAGGTGATCCTCAAGCTCCAAGCATTTCATAGTATTAATTGCTACATCTCATTAATGAATTAGTTCTCGCAAGATATAGTGATAGATGAAGAGTTGGAGTTGCTTGTGCTTGTTTGTAAAGGATATTAGGATTATGTATCTAATGAGGTAAAGCTTGTTTCACATAATGTCCATCCACATATTAGGTTACGTTCTAAGTTAGATTCTTCCTCTTCTGCTACATGCATGATTACTTGTGTGGAGTGTGCCTCATATTATTTTCCCAGTTAAACTTTGATTACTCTAGGAATATTTTTAGTATGATTATAACTTTAATCTAAGTCTATTTAAAGAGGTCATTGTATCTATGTTTGGTTATGCTAATCAACAAGGGTTTTTTTTAGGGTGGCAAGATGTAGTCGCATATGAGTTTTGGTGAAAGTTTCGTGGTAATTATAGAGAGTATTTTATACCCTTTTTGTAAGTGTCTTATGAGATTTAAGGTTTTGCTTACTGGTTTGCTCTTTGCTCAGGATTTTGGGTAATGTACGTTTAGTAGATTTAGGTTATTTTCTCCATATTGTACTAATGTGTTTATTCATTTAATGAAAAGTCAAAGCTTGCTTTGCCCATGGTTTTCCTCTTTGAGGGTTTTCCGTGTAAAATATTTGTATTCGTTCTTCTCCACTTTTACTACTTCGTTGTTTATACAGATCGATCCTCAACAACTTGTTTATGTTTTTAGGAGGCAGTTGCACTTGCTTGGGCAGAAGAAGCTGAGACAAAGGCTAAAAGGTTAACGTATATTGCTTTCACCGGAATGGAACAAAAGATAACCTTCGGTTGGAATTTTCAATGCATTGTGATTAAATTCCACCATCCGGAATCAGCATAATTAGAAATCACTTTATACTATTACATCCAATTTCTGCCTGCCTTTATCTACTACTTAATGGCCAATGATTGCATACATCAAGGGCACATATTATTATTTTGTAAATAAAGGAGCATACATTAGACTAAGAAATTGCACAACACATACATGAACAAAACTAAATGTAAAACTAGAAAGTTCATAAAAAATGGAAAAGTGTTTCAAAATATATCTAGATTGGTAAGGTGTTTTGGGTTGCTGCCTGAACGAGCAAGTGCATCAGCGTAGCAGTTCCCTTCATGAAATACATGTCTCATTTGCTACAAGGGAAGGTCACCAATATAGTCTTGCAATCGATGACCAAAGTAACCAAAGATGAATCTGAGGAAAAAGTAGTAGAAATAATAGAAATAACAGAAGTTATATCGGCCATCCAATTATCTAAGGTAATCAAACAATTTCTTCGTAATTTTTATAGATTTATGTTTCAAAATATAGGCATTGTCGATGTTAGTTAGAGATTCTTCTAAGTATTAGAGCAACTTCAATGTCGTGACTTGCTGGGCAGTCTACTAACTCATTGGCTGGTTTGATTCAAGTCGTTTCCTGCACACTACATCAACTTATTAAACTTCATTAGGCTTAAATTGGCCTAATTGGTCAAGAAACATCATAAAAAGACTCATTTTATTCAATCAAAGATGACTAATATATAATTAATAAAACGACTAAACTGACATAAAAATGATTGCTTACAAGCTCCTTAAATACATAAAAGAACCTAATTTGCCATATTAAATTATAACAGATCAAGAACCTATTGTCCCCTCAACTTTCACAACCACGTTTAGAGTGGCCAATGGAGGGCAAGCCAGAGCCTCATTTGGTCTTGTTATCTTAGTGTTTGTTCCGGGTGGTCAGTTTGGGACCACATCACAGACCCCCTTCGTGGGTAATATATTTTCTAGGGGTAGTTCAACCCAAATGAGTTGTCAAATACTTGCAGCCATCGTCTCTTCAGATTAACGTTTGTCTTTACTCAAAAAACTTTGAAATGGTGTTTATTGTATTAATGAAATCAACTGGTTGCTTGTAGGTCCTTCAAGCATAACAACTCCTATTGCTCTCGGCTTGTCTGTCGAAGGCGACATCTTAGTGCGCACCACTCAAGACATTGTGCTTATTACCAATTGAGGTAAGAAGGTTTTGCAACTTTACATGATGAGAGTAATAAAATAAAATATTAGGTTTTTCACAATTTTTTTTTAATAATTTTTAAAAATAATCAATTGCTGCCGTAATATACATATGAATCGTCACATTAACATCAACTAGCTACATCAAGGAAGTTAAAAAACTTTGAAGTCCAAAGATATCATTATGCCATTTAAGAACAAGAGTTAAAAACTAACCCTGGTTAAGTCATTATATAGCAAAATTCATTATAAAAAGGTTGAATCCGGGTTGGCAGAACTAATAAGTAGTGCCATATAAAACCAATCCCTTAACTTTCCCAATATTTATTTTATCTCATTTCCATTTCTTTTGGTGTCCTAAAAAGAAAGAAAATTCCTTTAGGTCCTCAAGGGGCTTTGACTGTACCCTTCCGATTCTTGCTTGCTTCAGGCTCAAAATTGCTTCGCCTCAAAGATATTTTCCTTAGAAAGGTATATTTTTCTACAATTTTTTGTTTCCATAATTACAAAAGAACATTTTTTAAAATAATTTTTGTAGACTGTTCGTTGGAACTTATAAAATCTAGGGTTTTCAGTTTCTACCAGGTCGAATTCGAAAGGATAAATTTTGACTGTTAGGCAGCTTGTCGAAATCTCGTTTAACTGTAGATCCATGGAGTCATGGAAAACTCAATTTTAGTCTTCATTGTCCTTCCGTGTAGTTGGAATTTCAGCAGTGTTTCTGTTTTTGGTTATTCACTATGACTTAAAGTTCATCTCGTTGTTTTGTTTATAAGTAATGAAATGCTGATGACAGCGTGTGTAAGCGTTCCTTTTCTTTTTTCCCTTTTAAATTAATTCATGGAGCTGTTACTCGTAAGTTTGACTATTTAGCGTTATTTGGGTAGTATTGGTAGTTTTCAAACTTGAGAAATTTGCATTTTAGGTTTTAGGCTGTTTAAAAGAAAAAAATACTGATGGAATTATGCGGCAGCCTTGTTTCATGGTGATTATGTGTTTGATGCTCTTAAGATTGAGAGATTGTGTTTGCCCTCGGTATCCTCTAGATGAAATAGTATTGTTAATTTAGACTCTGAGTAAGTGAGGTGCAAAGGTCAAGAATCTGTAATATGATGGTATTGTAATTGTTCTTCGTAACTAGTCGGTGAAGTTGCAATCTGTCTCAAAGATATTGAAGTGTTAGTTCTCATATATGTTGTGCACACTACAATTATGATGGAAAATTATTAATGCCGCTTGCTTCTTGATTTTTGTGCCCATTTATTTCTAGTCAGAACTAGGCGAGGGACACTAGAGGAGGGGAAAAACATACAATTATTTTATATTATATATTTTTGTATCAAATGGTAACTGATGTTATCAAGTTCATGAGATGGATGGTTCACTGAGTATTTCGTTTTTTCCAATATTTTGTAAGCCTTGTTTGCTCTATTGTTTCGTAGTTATTGATAAAAACGATGCATGATGCAAACATTTGGTCAGGTATGCAAAATAAAATTTCTCTCATAGATGGTATGTGTTGTCTGGATAGCAAAATCTAAGCTTGTCTGGTTGATGTATATGGGTGGGGTCACCATAAAACTTGGTATGTGGTATGTGCCTACATGGTCAATGTCTTTTGGGTGGCTTAAAACTGCTTGTCCATGGATGGTTAAGCGTTTACTGATGGTTCGTTTTTCCAATATTCTGTAAGCTTTCTTATGGAGCTCAGTATTGTTGCGTAATTATCAATGAAAACAATGTGTGATGCAAACCTTTGGTCTGGTTTGCAAAGTGCAAAGCTCTCTCATAGATGGTAAGAGTTGTCTGGATAGCAAAACCTAAGCTTGTCTGGTTGATGCATATAGGTTGTCACGCTAAAATTTGTAAAACTTGGTATGTGCCTACCATGGTCAATGTCATTTGGGTGGCTTAAAACTGCTTGTCCATGTTTCAACTGATGTCTGGTGCTGGGTGAAGTCTTTGATCAATATTTCTGGTTCTTTTCTTGTTGCATAACCGGTTTCTTAGATGCCGCCCCCCCCCCCAAAAAAAAAAAGAACAAAACTTTTATACGTTCCACATACCTGGAATTACATATTGGTCAGTGTTCATGTGTTAAACAAGTAGATGGTAGTTGCATCTTTTCTTATGTATAAAAATAACTATGGAGCTTTGGCTTTGTTGACAGTTAATCATATTCATATGACATCCATCTACCCCTCCTTATTTATGGTACCTAATTTTGTCAAGTTGGTTGAGTTCCTGTTTGTGAGTGTAAGATGAATTGTTCACTAATGTTATCCTTGCCTTGTAGGACTTTCTGTATAAAAAGACACTCTTGTGGTTGAGTTTGATTCACTTAAAACTTCTTTGTGCTCTAGGGATGGAGAGGGAACACATACTAAATGCACCATGACGTAATTTCTTGGAAGGATATCTTATATTACTAATTATTATAGGTCAAGTTGTGTCGGATTGAAACCACTTGAGATGAAAATGGAATGTGCTTGTGCTTTTTGTATAAAAGGACATTCT
This sequence comes from Gossypium hirsutum, assembly GCF_007990345.1. NCBI lineage: Eukaryota > Viridiplantae > Streptophyta > Magnoliopsida > Malvales > Malvaceae > Gossypium > Gossypium hirsutum. The sequence goes on from NC_053440.1 coordinate 679,250, forward strand.
TGTGGTTGTGTTTAATTCACTTTAAGCTTACTTGTGCTCAAGGGATGGAGAGATAACACATACTAAATGTACCTTGACATGATTTCTTGGAAGGATATCTTATATTACTAATTATTATAGGTCAAATTGCGTTGGATTGAAACCACTTGAAATGAAAATGGAATGTGCTTGCACTTTTTAAGGAATACCAGATATGGTATTACTTTTATAATTTTAGAAAGTAATATGAAAAATTTGTATTGCAGTTATTTTCTACATACACATTGCTGCATTAGATATTCATTTGGAGTGATATTAGAATTTTGTAAGAATTTGCAATCATGCTTCTGTTGAAATAATGGTGAAAACTGTTTCTTGTTTAGATAAGATTGTGTGTCAGATAAAGAAATATATAATCTCTGTTTAGTAATATGGACTTCTCTATAAAGAAACCAAAACTCGAAGTTTCAAAAAAAAAGATGTCTTGTTCGTTTTTAGCAAAGCATATGCTAATAGAATATTATCCAATTAATGCATTTATTTCTCAGTTAGTTTTCTAAATCAGATGTGTATTTTTATTAAGAGAGTTTTTCTTCCTTTGGATCAGGCTTCAGAAGCTTGGATTTGTTACCTCTGTCTTAAGGCATGAAAGAGCCTTAAGATACAGGTCGTGGGTTTTGAAGCTTTTTCATATTCATAATATCTAGGTGAGGAAGAAACACATTAAAGTACATCAGAATTATGGAGTGTAACAAAGATGAGGCACTCAGGGCAAAGGAAATTGCCGAAAGGAAGGTTACGGAGAAGGATTACAATGGAGCTAAAAAGTTCGCTTTGAAGGCTCAAAATTTGTATCCTGGGCTTGATGGTGTTGCTCAGATGTTGACAACACTAGATGTGTATATTTCTGCAGAGAATAAAGTAAGTGGAGAGGCAGATTGGTATGGTGTGCTAGGGTTGAACCCATCTGCAGATGATGAGCTTGTGAGAAAACAATACAGAAAGCTGGCTCTTATACTTCACCCAGATAAAAACAAGTCGGTAGGTGCAGATGGTGCTTTTAAGCTTGTTTCTGAGGCCTGGGGCTTATTATCAGATAGGTCTAAGAGGTTGGCATATAACCAGAAGATAAATTTTAGGGGAACTCAACAGAAATTTCCTGTACAGAGTGGGCTTTCATCAGTGCCACCTAGGGCAAATGGCTCTCACAGTTCTAGTTCTAACCTTGCGTCAAATGTTAGGACTCGGAACAGTCATAGCCAAGTTGGTCAAACCTCATTTGCTTCTAATAAAAAGCCTGCTACCTTTTGGACTGTTTGCAATAGATGCAAGACACAGTATGAATACCTCAGGATTTACCTGAATCAAACACTTCTATGCCCTAATTGTCATGAGGCCTTTTTGGCTTTAGAAAAGGCACCTCCCCCAAATGTTTACAGGTCATCAAATTGGTCCGCACAACAGCAGTCTTCAGGGAATCATGCTGCAAATAATAATCTATTTAACCATGGAACAAATTCTTCCAGTTCTCAGAATTCAGTACATGATGGAAGTTTCTGGAAGAGTCAAGAGAGAGTGAAAAGGGAGCATGAAGAAGCTCTTAAAGCGGAGAAACTCCTGAAGAAGAGAAAAGATGATATTCACGGTAATGGTTATGTAGGTAACATGGCAAGTCAAACAGCCATGGGAAATGTACCTGGCTCGGGTAACACATTTGAATCTAGGAGTGTTTTCGAAAAAGGAAGTATCTATGGGTACTCTGGAAATTATAACAAGCCCATCACTGAGAGAGAATTGTCATTGTTTGAAATTCGAAACATGCTGATTCACAAGGCACAGAATGTTATTCGTAATAAGCTTAAGGAGTGGAGATCAGCAACTGAAGTCAGAACTGCTGACAAAGTTAAAGTGAAGGTCAGAGGGAAAGAAAATAGGAAACAGAGGAGCATGGCAAATGGAGATGGACATGATACCAATAACGAATATCATGGCAAGCAGTCTCTTCCTGCCTCTTCTCCTGACGTATCAGATGCGGGGACTGCATCATTAACAATAAATGTTCCAGATCCTGATTTCCACAATTTTGACTTGGGTCGAAGTGAAAATTCTTTTGAAGAAGACCAGGTCTGGGCTGCGTATGACAATGATGATGGAATGCCCCGATTCTATGCTCGAATTCACAAGGTGATCTCGTTAAAGCCTTTTAAGATGAAAATTAGTTGGCTAAATTCAAGAAGCAACAGTGAATTTGGTTTTCTAGACTGGATAGGCTCTGGTTTCACCAAAACTTGTGGGGAGTTCAGAAGTGGCAGACATGAAATAAGTGAAACATTGAATTATTTCTCCCACAAGGTTCAGTGGACAAAAGGTACGCGTGGAGTAATTAGAATATTTCCTAGGAAGGGGGATGTCTGGGCTCTTTACAGGAACTGGTCTCCGGATTGGAATGAACATACCCCGAATGAAGTGATACACAAATATGACATGGTGGAAGTGCTTGATGATTATAACGGGGAACAAGGAGTCTCTGTGGTCCCTCTAGTCAAGGTTACTGGTTTTACTACAGTTTTTCATAAGCATATGGACCCCAAGGAAGTCAGGAGGATTCCTAGAGGGGAGATGTTTCGCTTTTCACATCAGGTTCCTAATTACTTGCTTACAGGCCGAGAAGCTCATAATGCTCCAATGGGATGCCGTGAGTTAGACCCAGCAGCCACCCCCTTAGAGCTACTTGAGGTAATTAATGAAGCCAATGAGACATCTGTGGAGGATAATTCTCTGAAATCTGATAAAGAGTCCTTAAAGAGTGCAAGAGAACTTGCGGCAGATGGACAGGGGGAGATGGTTGATGAAAATGCCCGGGAAGGGTAGTTTGTAGAGAAATAGCGAACAAGCCAAGGATGATTAACTAATGGTGCTTGCCCAGAGGACCATGGGATGTTGATGTGCAGATGATGCTGAAAAAGCTTAAAAGTATCGGAATATGAAGATGCTGACTGCACCAACCTGGTGAGTTTTTGATATTTTTGTAAGCTTGTGGAACTGTAGAAATTGCTTCTTTTTGTTGTGCCATAGTTGGATCCAAGTGAGGTCCATGCTTTTGTTTTTACTTACTATGGTAAAAGCTTAATATAGAACACTCGAAATTAATAGGATTTGCTTCTTGAACTGTGCTTATTGTTTACATTAACATTATGTTTGGAAAGGAAAAGAAAGTAAAAAGAGAGCAAAGCTATGAAAAATAAATTATTAGTTACATATTATTTCTCAAATAATTTTAATAATTTTTCTCTAAAAGTGAAGAGGAAAGGAAAGCATTAATTATAATTAAATTTTACTACTATAATTTTTTATAGAAACTATTTATAAAAAAGTGGGTAAAAAAGATATTTTATTGTTTAAAATTTTGTTTTTTTTATCAAAGGATAATTTTTTTTCACTTCCTTTTCTCTCTCTTCTTTTACTCCAATCCGGGACAATTTTTTTCGCTTCGTAAGTGGTTTTCATATACATGTTCTTGTATCATGGGCTGCGGATTAAAGTTTATGACCAATGTGCATAGAATCACTCAACGAGGTCAACTGGTTGAGGTCAACTGGTTAAATTTGACTCATTTAACTGGATTGATTCGATTCATGGAACAAAAAGAGGTAGTCTATTTAGTTGAAGCATTAATGGTTCACTGAAAGCATTTTAATAATTTAGAATTAGCATGATGAATATTGTAATCTTAAAAAGATAAGAATGTATAGTATTTAAATCTTTTAGGACTCTTATTTTGTAAATAGATATTAATTTTAATTGTTGATGTAATTTAAACTGTATCATTGTTGGATTTAGGAGAGTTCAACTATAAATATAGGTTTTTTTCCTCATTTGTAATCACTTAGTTGTATTCCATTCAAAGTAATTAAATACTTTTTAGAGTATTTATTCAAACACTTGGTGTTTTTGCTTTTTTGTGTTATTCTTTGTTTGTTCATTGTTTTTTTTTTGTTTGAAAGTTAGCTTCTGCCAAGTTTTGGTGCTTTGGAGAATTTTTTTGTGAATTCTCACTTTTTTGAGCGTTTAGCTGATTTAGACGAATTTGATATAAAATTATCACCTAAGGTCGCATAGTTTGCCAAACTAAAATTCTAACTTCGTAACACTTGCGTGTGGTAATCTTTTATGTTGATACTTGATAAGTTTAAAAGGTACGAAAATAAACACATAAATATATCTAACATATCCTTTAAAAATATATATCAAAATATATAACAAATTAGTAATGTATCAAAAGTTATACATGTACAAAGTATAATATAAATGCATATTTTATTAGATGTAGTCACCGGTTACCACTTTCGACCATCATCAGGCCCTATTAATTAAGAAAGCTGCTTTGGTTACTTTGCCTGCTTAAGACGGGGCAATTTGTTTATTTATTTATGTTTCCATGCTTATTTTATTATTAATATTTAGAGTTCGTGGTTTCTTTCTAATATTCTTAAAAGTTTTAATTCATGTATTTTTTTAAAGTGAAAAAGTGTTTTATCATTATATCCAATACTTAGTGTAAAACGAGTATAAAATTTTTAACTTAAATTAGTATTTTGTTGAACCATTATTTTGTCAAATTTTATTAACTTGTTATGACATCGTTCAATGAGACTAGTTATTCTAGTTAGTGTACTTTATGAATGATAATATAAAATTTTTAAATAATAATATTTGAAAAAATATAGTAAATTTTAAGTAAATAATTGTTTCTTTGAAGTGTGAAATTGAAATTATGTACTTGGAATCATAGCTTGCATATCATTTATTTTACTTTCAAGTTCATGCTTGTCTTTGGAGAGTCACTTATTTTCATCTTTTAATTTTGAAACAATTTTCCTATATTTTGAAATCATTAATTCAAACTTCAAGCCTAATTCATCATCGGCATTTTGCAACTCATCAAAAGAATAAGAATTTGAAATAGATGAGTTAGACGTTACCTTAAAACCATTGATGGTCTTAAGACATAGGTTGGCTACTTCTTGATCTTCTTTATCAAATGAATCTTCATCACTCTAAGCAGCAACATAGGCCTTGTGTTTTTATTTGCTAGACCTCTTCTTCTTCCATTGAGGATAACCAAACTTGATGTGTTCTGGTTTCTTGCACTCATAGCAAATAATGTGATCTTTTTCCTTGGTAAATTCAAGTTTCAATTCCTCCATCTTTTGGAATCTTCTTCCTTTATTGGAGTTCATGAACATCTTGAATATCTTTTTGCCTTCATGAACATCTTCACATGATTCACTATCTTTATTTGTGGTGGATTTTAGAGTAACACCAACCTTCTTCTTCATAGTTTCATCTTATGTGTAAGCGAAAAACCAATGAACTCATCCAATGTCAATGTTTCTAAATTTTTTGCTTCTTCAATTGCGGTCACCTTAGCTTCCCATGATTTAGATAAGATTCGAAGCATATTCCTTACCACATCTTCATTTGGATAAGTCTTCCTATAAGACTTCAATCCATTTATGATGATTGTAAATCAATCAGACATCTTCTTAATCTCCTCTTCGGACTTCATCTTGAAAGTTTCGTAGTTGAGTGTAAGGATTCTAACTTTCGACTTCTTCACTTGGCTAGTGCCTTCATGGGTGACTTCAAGCTTGTCCCATATCTCCTTAGCGTTTGAACAAGACAAAATTCTACTATACTTATTTGAACCAAGTGCACAAAATAGAATGTGCATGCCTTAACATTGAGTTGAATGTTTCTCTTATCTTCCTCATCACATTTCTTATTGCTTTTTGGAACTAAAATCTCTCTTTCTTGTTTGGATGGAATTGAAGGATCATCCATAATAATGTCTCATATAACAAGATTATTTGCTTGGATGAACAACATCATCATTGTCTTCCAATAGGAATGGTTAGTGCCATTAAAATAAGGAGGTTTAGAAACAGATTAAGACTCACCAAAGAAAATTGACCCGAAAGTAGATTTCATTGATGTAGAATGAGTTAATTATCATTTCAACTTTTCTGAGGATCTTCTCTTAATTGTTAAATCATCTTTAGAGACTAACTCTGATACCAATTGTTAGCTCGAAAGATCAACTCGAAATCACCAATAGAGGGTGAATTGGTTTCTTAAAGATTTTGTGGTTGCTGAGAAAAAAAATAAAGTCAATGAACACTTCGATTTATAGTGGTTTGGCCCCAATTGCCTACTCAATTACCTTAGCTTTCCACAACTAAGAATTTTCTCAAATTCACTAATTTGATAACTTTAAGGACAAGATTTAACCTTACAATCTCCCTTAAGATTTCTACCCAAAATCTTAATATTTCAACTCCTTTAAGGTTTCTACTCAAACCTTAATACTCAACCCTCTCAAAGAGTAAGTACAAATAGCAAACTAAGAAGTAATCCTTATAAGATCAGAATGTTTGCCAATTAAGCACAAATAAACAAGAATACACTTGAGCTAAAGAATAAGAATGAAGGCTCACAAGTGTGTATAAAAATAGTATGAAAGAATTAAGCACTGAGGTTGTATTGATTGAACTTTTGACTTGATGATTTTTCTTTTTTGTAAGACCTTTGGAAGATGGTATTTATACTCTCAAATTCATTTCCAATCGTTGTGGTTGTTGGAAACATAAATAGAGCTGTTGGGATGAAAATGCCAGATCACTAAATTCACCTACAACAAAAGGTATCGATATTTTTTCTACGAGTATCGATACTATTAGCATTTAATGTTTAATTTAGTGACCATTAAAGTTAGTTTACAAAGATACTGTAATAGGCCCAATTTGCCCGGCCCGTTAATAAAATAAACCAAGCCAAAGTTTAAAAGTCCATAGTCCAAATACATGGGCCCAACGTGGCCCAAATCATTTTTACCTAATTACATACCAGAAATTAAACCCAAAACCTACTAAAGTCCAAACCAGCTAACCCTAGCCCAATATTGGAGGCCCAACAACTTAGCCTAGCTGAGAAATAAACCTTAGACAGTAAACTCCAGCGCCGCAGCAGAGCCAGGCCTCCTCTCGCGCGTGCGCCACCACACCTTCAAACTGCTCCTCGCACGAGTCACTGTACGGCCTCCGTACACCTGCAACGACCTGCAGCAAACGAAACCAAGCAGCAAGCAGAGGCGTAATAGTACAACAAAATTGACAGAGAATGAAAAATTGTAACAAGAAAGAAAAACAGAAAATGAGGGATTTTTGTATTTCTTTTTGGGCTATATAAGGCCAACCACAAAATTTGTATAAGGGGCACGAACATTGTAAAAAAAAAAAAAGAGAATCAGAAAGCAATAAAAAAATCAAAAGTTCAAAGAGGTGATTTTTTTCGTTTTTTTATTATTTTTTTGATTCTTTGTTTTCTTCTTTGGCACCAAACGGAAATAAAAGAGGAGGAGAAGGGAGGTTTTTACCTTCGCTGGTGCGCCACCAAAATCCTCGTCCATTCTGTTTAAATCAGAGCCGGATGGGGATTTTAGGGTTTGAAATATAAAATAAAGGAGAAAAGGGGGAGACTTACCTGGTGATCGCGCCTTCGCTAACTCCGCCGTAATCGGAGTCTGGCGAAAGGTGAGAGGTCTCCTCTTTGAACCTTGCGGCTATGGCATCCAAAGTGGCTGAAAACTGTTTAGTTTAGGGTTTTTTTGCTTTATATTGAATCAGAAACGACGCCGTTTGAGGTCTTGCTTAGTGGCCCCAAAATGGTGTCGTATTGGCCCTTAAACCCGATGACCCGATCCAACCGCGGCTAGATCTGCGTGTTTTGGCAGGGGAGGGATAATTGCACTCCTGGTCCTCTCTCTTTTGTTCTGGGTTCAAATCAGTTCTTTTCTTTTTTAAATTTCACCCTTTAATTTACTTTTTATTTTATTTTTGACCAGCGCAAAAGCGCCGCGTTTTGAGGGTTGGGAATATTTCCCTTTTGATCCCCCTTAGTTATTCGCGCGTTCAATGTGGTTTGCACCTCTTGTATTTATTTTCGAATTTGCTCTTAAATTTTAGTCTTGATTGCAAATTAGTCCTTCTGATTGTTTTGTTACTGTTATTATTATCATTATAATTAAATTTCATTATTATTATTATTATTATTACTATTGTTACTATTATTACTATTACCGCTTTGTGTTATTAATATTATTATATTTGATTATATTTCTACTTACTTTTTCTATATAAAATTATTACCTTATTATTTATCATTGTTTCAAACTATTTTTTTTATATCTCATATCTTCATTTAGCTTTACAATGAATATTGTTTCATTTTCTTCATACCAATCAATATAGTATATATCTTTAGCAACTTTTATTTTATAATATTCTTTTAAAATCCACTTTTTATATATTCTACATGTAAATATCACGTACTAATATTCTTATACAACGTTATTTTTATACATATTCAATGTTTATATTAAATTATTTCATTATACATACATACCTATATAATATTCTATAGACTACAAGTTTTATATTTTTCTTATTTTTCTATATATATATACATTATTTCTTTCAAATTCTTTATTTTTTTATTTCTACTTATCTCAACATTTTACACCTACTATATCATATATATAATGTTATTTATTTTGGTTATTTCAATTTCTAGTATATTATTTATTTTAAATTTTTGTACGTATACTTTATTGATTTACAATTCCCATTTCTTTCATGTCATTTGTTTTTAGCTATTTCAAAACTCGTACATTTGGTTCGTATTTGCATTAATTGGCTCGTTTTTTTTATTAGTTTTTTGAATGTAGATAGTGATATTAGCATGATGTACAATAGAGATTATTGTTGTTATGTTTGTTTGCTTGTATTTATTGATTATTCATTATTCCTTAGTGTATGCTTTAATTTACGATTTATCATTGCGCATTGTACATTATTATACAATCGTTTTTTTATTCATTCAAAAGATTTAAATATCAAAATTATTTTATACATGTCTTTCAAAATAACGCAACACTTGGAATTTGGAATATCCTCGAAAAGATTGTGTCCTAACTTACTGGATTCCAATCTTTCTCGAGATTTAAGAAACCGAATATCCCTTTTAATTAAAACATAAATAAAAAGCTCATTCTCGAGAATTCAATATGTGGTGTCCTAACGCATTGGATATGACATATTGTTCTCTCGAGACGAGGATCTTTTCTAATAAATGAAAATAAAGGCAATATTCGATATTTAGGAATTTTGTGAAACCGAGTCCTAACTTACTGGGTTTTGATTTTCTCATTTGACCCAAATAGTCGGATATCCTTCTCAAATGCATAGATTTTAAAAGTCAAAAGATAAATTTAATTTCAAGGATTTAAAATATTGCACTCTAACTTACTGAGTGTGACGATTTATTCCTTTGAAATAAATAAATCTCATCGTCCAATTCATTTTACTCAAAAGGATCGTATTTTAAAATCTTTTCAAAGTTTCGACATTAAGACATTAATTAATCAATTCGGTAACAATTTTGGACGTCACGAGGGTGCTAACCCTTCCTCGTGCGTAATCGACTCCCGAACCTGTTTTCTCAAAATTCGCAGACCTAAAATTATGTTTAAGGTGATCCGATCACACCTCAATAAAAGATCGGTGGCGACTCCATTTTTAAAAGTCGATCCCGTTTTTTCAAATTTAAAAATTGTTTCGACAGATACCAAAGACAATTTATCGATATATGGTAAAACGTATCGATACTTTTTCTAATTGACTGAAAACATAACGTCAAATTGGTATCGATTTTAGAATGGGTATCGATATTTTGAAAACTATCGATACTTACTTTTTGGCCTGAAGTAATACTGACTTGTTTAAAAACAATTTTAACATGATTGAAAATGTTTTAACTCAATTGAAACAGTTTTAACTTGATTTTATCATTTTTCCAATTTTGTTCAACTTTAATTTTTATTCAAAAACACTTTAATTTGTTATATCAAAACATATTATCAAATAAAACTTGGTTTAACAAAGAGAATGACTCCCAAAAGATAGAGACATAGATGTGACTTGTATTATTCACTTGTGATGTTCACAATGTGACATACCTTGATCTTTAGTGGATGATGGACTATGTATGTGTGACTCGTATACTTTGATGTAAGTAAAAGCCCGAGTTTAAATAGATAAGGAATTGAAAGTTGGTGCAATTGTTGTACAACTTCTACAGTATGTAGCATTATTCACAATAGTAGAATTCATATCCCAACTAATGGATAAATGATATCCTCTCATCGATATTACATGATAGATGAAAAGTAAACATGGTCACGGATTTTTTGTCATTGTGATAAATGACTTAATTATTATTTGATAGTAATTGACTTTTTATGAAGGAAGATGTAATCATTACCATGAGATAAAATAGAATAACATTGGAAGAACAAATTTATCAATGATATCTCATTAGGGTAACACGCTGATGAGAAGTTCTATGGACGAGCACTGATTAAGTAGCTTTCTTAATGGTATGTAACAGGGGAGAGCTCAATCACGATTCTATTGTGGAATGACTTCATGATTATATAAGTTTATAATTAATAGGTGAAAAGTTGGAACTCAATTATAAATTATTTGAACCCTAATTACATATCTCTAATCAGTCCCTCTGCTAGCTCATTGAAACCATAAATAAATTGAATGTAGAACCAAGTGAACATAATTAAAATGATGAAGTTAGAGAAATGGGCCACATTCACAGATGAGTGTGTTTTCTCATTGAGTATAAAAATGACTTGAGAATTAATTTAAGTTTTAGAATTATTATTTAATTTATTAAATAATTGAAGTTCAAAAATGGAATTAAAGTAATCAGTCATTATGAATTTATTGAATATGAAGATTAAATGTATTTCCTCATTGATTTTTTACGGTAAAGTTGTAATGACTTTAACAGAATTAGAATTGGGTTAGATTAAATTATAAATTGTTGAATTAAAAGTTCAAAAAGCATATAAAATTGGACAAAATACAAGAGAGACCCAAATCCCCTAATCATAATAAGGGGACAACATCCCTAGTATTATTTACTAGAGTGTGCCGTTCTCCCACTCTACATAGAGTAAAATATTATTTTCTGTTAAATAAATATTATTTGTGTTTACTAATTCAACTAGGATTCTCCTATCCTACATGTAAATAGATAACACTAGTAGAGATATTTATAAGAGTTTTAACAGAAGTTTCAAATATTGCTATTTTGTCAAAAAGTAGTGATAATTTATTTTCTAAGAATAAATTCTATTTTCTTGAATTATAATTTAATCGTTTCTATTGAGAGAGAATTACTTTCCTACCGAAAGTAATAAATTGTTACTGGTTCTGTGTTTGGTTTATGATTATTTGAGCCCGCATTTGAAGCAATTTGTGGTACAAGAATAGCAGAGAAGGTCGTTCGGTTGAAAGCCAAGAACGTCTAGGATCCGTCTCGCTCAAAGCATAGGTACTTTTTAGGAAAAGTTTATTACCATAAATATCGCAAACCGACTTGGTTTTTAAAATTTTAATTTTCAACTATGACCGAAAATTATTATTTTTTAAATCAAAATTTTCCAACAATGTAAACATCAAAACAAAATTTCTAAAATTATAATATAGATCGCCTCATGACATATAGGCCCCTGTCTCGAGACATCATGATGAAAATTTATAAGAGTTTTGAATTGAGTTCTAAGCTCGTATCTAACCTCATTTAAGCATTAAATGATTATCTTGTGATTGAAATATGTTTATATGATCTAAATATATGGAATGTTATGTATGTTTAATATAAGTTGCACCGGCAACGAATATAACATTTCATATTCAAATCTAACGATCAAGTCAGGTGTGGAGTGTCATAAACCCATCACGACTCAACTAGTTGTTTCTCCCCATCAAGACAGATGTTTAATGGTACCTACACAAAGGCATATAGATCTTCATGGTTGACTGAAAGAAGAAAATAAATCTTTTCATACTAAAAAACCTTACTAAGATTAGGGGTGAGTTCATTTTGATTCAATTGAGTTTTCTAGATTTTTCAAAATATTTTGGTTCAGTTCTTTTTATAAATATTCCTAAAAAAAGTATTTTTCATGTAAATAAAGAAAATCAATAACTCTTATACAATATCTTTTTGAAAAATATTTTATACAAAAATTTGAAGTTATTTTCACTATTTTAATATTGAAATTATTATAAATGACATAAAATTAGAATTCAGTTTGGTTCGATTTGCTTCGGTTCGGATAATCACGATTGCTTAATTTATATTTCAAAAAGTGTCAAAACACCTCGATTCAGATTGGTTTCTGATTTTTTTTACTCAACCTTGACCAAGATCTCTTCAAAACCTGTTATCATTCTTTAAAGCCTTTTGAACGACCTTGTACAACTCTCAATACCATCATGTGAACCATCAATAATTTTTATAACCTCGTTGTGTATCAACAAATACTTATAATTTAAGAACTCAATTAAAACATTATTTATAGTTCAAAAACTCAATTAAAAAATTTTAAAATTTAAAAACTAAGTTAAAATTTTTTAGAGATAAAACATCATTTAATCCTTAAATTTGGCAATTTTTCACAACTCAATCACTGAACTTTTTTTTGGGTCCCAATTTTGATCATTGTCATAAATACACTAAAAATATGCCACGTCATCTTTAAAAATTTAGAATTTTTTATAAAATTTATAAAAAAAGATGTGAAAAAATTATAAAGTGTCGAGATCAAAATTAAAAAAACTTACTAAATTTAGGTATTAATATGAAAAAAAATTACCAAAGAGTAAATGTTGCATTATTTTTTTATGGTAGTCGGCAACCATAAATCTTTCAAAAACAAATAAAAAAATATACCAAAAAATGTGAGACCAATAAATATAACAAAAAGTTCAAAACTGACATCTCCTAATACAACTTCGTGCTACCCAACCATAATGAGGTTGGCCTCCTAGTAGATGGACTCATAAAGGAGCCTGCATTTTCCTCCCTACCAAGCAAGGGGTATTTAAAATATTTTTTTAATAATTTTAGGGTAAACTATAAAAATAGTCACTTTTGTTTGTCTCAGATTATATTTTAGTCATTTATGTTTGAAATTTTACGTTTTAGTCACTTACGTTTTCTTTTTGTTACGAAGTGGTCACTCTACCATTAAGCTCTATTACCTCCCTAAAAGCGGTCCTACATGGTAGTCCAAATGAGTTTTAAATTCCAACTTAGATGTCCTACGTGGTTGTCCAAATTAAATTTAATTAATTAAAAAATTATTTTCATCCCAGCAACTGGACATCCAAATTGACATTTAAAACCCATTTGGACTGCGCCGTATGATTGCTATTAGGGAGGTAACAGAGCTTAACGGTAGAGTGACCACTTCGTAACAGAACGATAACGTAAGTACTAAAACGTAACATTTCAAACATAAGTGACTAAAATGTAATCTCAGACAAACAAAAGTGACTATTTTTATTGTTTACCCATAATTTCATTATAAGTTCCGATCATTTTTTTTTCTGATGCAATGCTTGGAACTATCTATAGTCCATTCCCAACCTATAAATAGAAAGATGATGTGCTTCAGCGTACTTAAATCTACGTCATCCTGCATTGATAACAATGTTTATGCCAATTAAGCTAAAACGCAATCTACTTTTTAAAGTAGTTATATGTCGGTATAAATTTATTGCAAAGTTGTAAATAAAACTATCTACCTTTATATTTAATTTAATTTTTTATGAATATAATAACTTAATTAATTTAAAAATGTACCTTTAGAATGTTGTTTTAATAAAATCTCTTTAATTCCATCAAAGTACTTGAAATCTAAAATAAATGAAGTTTTTAATGATCTCATTAATCCATGATCGGTACAAAATGGGTTAATTGTTTTTTAGCACCATAAAATCGATTTGTAACTCAATTAATTCAACTCCTATCTTCGAATTGGTATCTCGATGGCTCTAATTTTATTATAAAAATATCAATTTTGATTAATGAAAGAATTTTTTAGAGCCCATCAAATTAAGCAAGCAAGTAATGAAATTTAAAAATAGAATTAATTTTTAGTACCTCAACTTTAGAAATATGAATTTCGAGCACAATTGATATTGCCAAATATTATAAAAAAATTAAAAACAGAAAGGAAAAAATAAAAATAAAATAAAGAGAAATAAATAATGTACAAGATAAAAATGAAATAAAAAAAGTTAAAATTTTTTTTTAAAGTTTATATGACACGACAGTTTATTATTGGTAGAATTTTTTTAAGGGATATAATTTTTTGTAGAATAAGTTCAACTTGAAAAAAAATTATTTAGACAAATCTTCGGAGGAAAAAAAAAAGGCAAGATGGGATGAGTTAAGCCTTAAAAAATTAGCAATAATTAAAAATAAGGGAAACTATATCGCATGCTACTTTAAAATAGCATCGTTATTATTTTGGTCATTTCAAAAAAAAAAAATAGTCACTCTAATAATTAAGATAATTGCTCAATTTGGTCATTATCGTTAAAAATTCCATTAATCTACTAATGGATTGCTGATGTTCCATTTTTGTTTACTTTTGACTTGTTGAGTATAACTCTTATTTCAGTCAAATTTGAGAAATAATTTTTCAGTTAAACTCTATTTATTTGTTTCAATCAAATTCTGATTAATTTAGATTATTTTATTATTATTTGACCTATGAATTTAGCCTATAAATACACCCATTAGAGATTAGAACTCATAACACATTTAGAGAATTTTGTGTTTACCTTTTGAGGGTTCTTTGTTTTCAAGTTTCAGGGTTTAGTTTTCATCTCTATCTTTTGTATTCTTCGTTCTTTTGCCATTATAGTAAAATTATCTTTTCATGTGATTTTTTATCCTATTTAGATGGATTTTTTCACGTTAAATTTGTGTATTCAATTTTTCAATTTATTTCGCTATTTTTACGTGTTCATTGCTTAATTGGGTTGATTCCCAACATGACTAAAGTTAGGGACCTTTTTGTAATTAGTCCAATTTTTTTTTTTGTGTATTTGCAACGTAAGACTAAAGCTTGTAAATTTTCTTTTGTTTGTTGTTTTCTAGGAAAAGTAGCAAATGAAAACGAGGATAATTTTGATTTATTTGTTTGACTTATAGTTTTACAATGAGTATTATGTTCATAGTGTTTATTTGTACATAATGATTTGTGGTTGGATTTGGCTATATGCTCCTCAAATATCCTTAACAATTTCTTCAAGATCTGATCTTACCATGATACGTTTTTCCTCTCCTTTTCTTTACGAAAATTTTATTTTTCCTTTAATTCTGAAATTTTCTTTATGTGTTTTGGGTGTTCAACTTTACTGATAAAAACAATGATTCTCCTAGTTTATTTTTTAATTCTGATATAAATAATTCTTATATTTTACATTAATAACGAATGAATGATCTTGAGGGTACTCAAGACAAAATTTTAAGATTTTCTTTAAAGGGATTTTTGAGTGTTTTCTTTTGCATGTTTTCTTTAAAAAATGTTAAAAGAGAAAACAAATTAGTGATAAGGTTATACAAGTAAGAAACTAGAAGAAGTATTTTGAAGAAGTCAAACAATCAAGCTAAAACTATCATCATTTTCTTGTATGACTTTTCCAAAAATACAAACAAGAAGATGGAAAATAGAAAACTATTAATCTTTAGTCTTATATAGCAAATAAATCCAAAAAATATTTTGAACTAATTATAGAAAAATGTGTAATTTTAGTCAAAAATAAAATAAAATAAAGTCAACAACCCATTAACGGATTAACTGAATTTTTAATGATAGGCACCAATTCAAATAATTAGTTATAATGGATTAACTGAATTGTTGTTATGTAGGAAGATAAGAATTTGAGTACGTTAAAACGCATTATCTTTTATTTAAGCGAATAGTTCTAGAAATTATATAAAAAATAAATATAAATAAAAATATTAAAAAATAATAATCTTAATAAAAACAACAAACTAACAATTAAAATTCCAACCGCCACTTTAGATTTCCCTCATTTAACACAACTAACGCGGGCAGTTTGGTCAAGCAGGAAAAGACAAAAGAAGAAGCAGACAAAATCCGTGGCAATTCTCGTAATAACATACCTAATCCAATGTCAAGTTATAAGAGGTGATCCAGTAATAAATCGAAACGCGTTGTCTTTTTTATTAATAATTTTATGATTTCAGGTGATGAGGTAGAAGCTAGGGATTAGGGAGGGGGCTTAGAGGTGGAAGAACTCAGGTACCTTCTCTTTCTTTTTATGCTGCTGATTCATACGCTGCTGCTTCTTTTCTCTCTCTTGAGATAAACCAGATTTAATAGGCTTTAGAAGATTCGTCGGTGACTCTTCCCGGTCGGTCACCGAATCGTGATCGCTGGAGACGAGTTTGAGTGTTTCTTTATCTTTGTTTGTTAGCGTAAGAGGAAAGTGTGCGTGTTTGGATTGATAAGAGGAAAAGAGAAAATGAATGGGAATAGCAATGGATTTGGGAGTGCCGGTGCGGTGGCGGCGACTGAGTTTGTAAGGAGACATCATCGACATGAGACTGGAGAGAATCAGTGTAGTTCTGCCGTCGTCAAGCGGATCAAAGCTCCTGTTCCTCTCGTAACTCTCTTTCCCGTTGATTACGTTTTTTTTTTGTGGTTTTTCCTTTCAACTCATCTTTCTCAAGAAAATTCTCTTCTGACTTCTCACTCATAGGCATCGCTATTTCGTTCTCTTTTCTTTCCGACTGTCTTTGCGATTTTGATTTATTACGAAGATATGTTCTTCTTGTATGGCCTTCTTGATTAGTGATTTCTTTTTAATCTTTATTTTTGCATGTTTTCCGAGTGATATGTATACGTATTTCAATGTTCGATTTTTGTTCTCTTGAAGAAGTTAATCTTGATCTGTGATGATTTTCTGTTAGTTCTTTGAATCTTGATTGGTTTGACTGAATTTATTTATTCATGGAAACAGAAGAAAGAAGATTGAATCTAATTTTCTACATTTGCTGTACTGGTTTACATAAGCTTCCTTAACTCTTACTCACTGCATTGATGTTGAGATGAAGAATCTCTTGTATGGGTTGATTTGTTGAGTTAAATAAGATTATTTTTAAATACGACAATCAAAGGTTTATCTCTCGCGATCGAAACAGATATCATGTTGCTTAGTTTAAATGCTAAGGAGCTACTCAAATATTAGATTAAGTCGTTTTTTTCTTTGATATTTTGAGTATCAATAAATCCTAAATTTGAGATTTATATTATTAGTTCCTTTTATTTGTTAACAAAATCAGTCTCTTCACTATTCTCTGAAACTGTTTGAACAAATTTGTTGTGTTTCTTTGATTGGGTTGTTTAAAGGTATTTGTAGGATAAATACGTTTCCACTGTATAGTTGCTTTGTTTAGGAACCATGAGGTTAAGATTTAATTGAATGAAATTCAATTTATATTCCAGATTGTTGCATTTCTTACCAATGGGAATGCCGCAAGGCATATGCTGGAACCTTTTCTTTTATCTTTATCTTTTCACCCATTTCTTTCTCCATTTTGCACATATCAAATGAATGGTTAGTAATTTAGAGTTGTTCTGTACTGGAGGAAGAATATGACAGAAGGGGGGAAGATAGATAGCTTATAGTAGTTATATTCAGATCATGTAGAAACAATGGGTTCCTCACTAGCTTGATTCTTATATTTTTGTGAATTTGTAATCTTCTACCTGATTGAATCTGAATTTTGTATTGCTTTTTTTCCTTTTATAGGTTTGGTCTCTGGTGAGGCGATTTGACCAACCTCAAAAGTATAAACCCTTTGTCAGCCGGTGTGTTGCACAAGGAAACCTTGAAATTGGGAGTCTTAGAGAAGTTGATGTCAAGTCAGGGCTACCAGCTACTACAAGCACTGAAAGACTCGAACTCCTTGATGATGATGAGCATATCCTCAGCATCCGGATTATTGGTGGGGATCATAGACTTAAGGTAGGGATTTCTTTTCTTTTTCCTGATTTAACCTTTTTATCCTGTTTTTATTTTTATTTTTTACGATTCATCCTCCATGATGATTGTAAGATTCATCAAGGTTCATAAAAATATGCATGTTCAAATATTCAACAAGGAAGCTTTTTATTGTGAAAATCTGGTAAAAGAACAATGTGAACGTCTGATCAACGGGTTAGTTGCAGCAAAAACTGGTGGTGAATTATCTTTTGAAGAGCTTTAGTTCATTAGTGGCTAGTCAAGGTTGAAGTTTCAATTTTAAGCTTACCATGGTGAAATGAAGATTTGGGGTGTGTCTTATTCTTTGAACGTTTTCTTCTTTTTAAATCCAGAACTACTCGTCAATCATCTCACTCCATCCAGAGATCATAGATGGCAGACCTGGGACTCTAGTCATTGAATCCTTTGTGGTGGATGTGCCCGAGGGAAACACAAAGGATGAGACATGCTACTTTGTTGAAGCTTTGATCAAGTGCAATCTCAAATCTCTTGCAGATGTTTCAGAAGGGCTAGCAGTGCAGGACCGGACAGAACCCATTGATCTTTGAAAGTCAGGGAGCTGACAGTTGTAAGGTGGTGGCCATAGTTGCCATGGATGAAGCTTCGGGGCTTTCGTATCTTCGGAGGCTTGAGAGATGGACTGGCAATTGTTGGTCTTCCATCTTCTAGATGCATTCACACTGCATTCCATCCATTTGTTATTGTTCTCTCCTTTGATTTTAACATTATGTGCTGGATTCCCTGTCTCTACTTGATCAAAAACCACAAATATTATAAAAGTTTCTTCAGTCGAACAAAAAGGGGAGTGGTTGCTGTTCAGCAGAACCAAAATTTTGTTAATTTGGGTATATAATGGATCGTCTTTATTGGAGTTCAAAAGAGTTGGCTTTGGGGGTTTTGTCATGAGGGTTATAGCTTTTAGTTGCAGATTTGGTCGAAGTTTAGTGGAAAATGCTATCGATACAGGCTAGTTTATTTGCTTCCTGCAGGCATTCCCGTTGAAAGCAGAAAAAGGTTAAGTCATAAATGGCGTAAGATCACTCTCTTTAATGCTGTCCCTGCATCTCGGCTTTAGGGTGAAGAGAGGCGATCAACTAGACATACGGAGCTCGTAAGTCATTTGGATTCGGTTTTACAAGAATTGAATTGGCTGCGTCCATTTTTATTTTTGATAGGGCCAAGGAATGAAAGCCCCAAGGTACAATCGAAAAGGTGACTATGATATAAATTATTGTATCTCACCACAACAACCAAACACATAGACTTAGTAGCAATACTGACCAAAATAAGCGCCCGTTTTGCTAGCAGGTTTGCATCTTTATTATTGTTGACTTTGGAAACATCCTCCAGTCGCATTCATCTTTCTTGAATGGCGTTGTTGCTGTTGCACTGTACAATTAAATTGCAAGTCGATCTCGGGAGAATGCTTGAAAAAGAACACAACACAAATCCATTTCCATCGCATTGAACTTTATGGATCCTTTGGGAGGGGCAGATTCTCTTTACGTGCCCAAGGAGCCTTTTTGAACCAAAATAGGCTTAGGTTTTCATAAATGTATCAACCGTTCCATCACCAAGCGAGCCTTAAATGTTGCCCCTGATCCACCACCTTACGGTTAAAAATACATTCATTTCTTTGTGACCAGACTCTCATAAAATATCATTCACCACACCTCAAACTAAGCATTGACAACAACATTGGGTAAGTTAACCTACCATGCGAAACGCCATTACTGCCACACGGGCACAATCACATCACAAGCAAAAAGTAAATGAAAAAATAGACTCATCTGATTTATTGCAAAACGGACAGGAAGTGTTGTTGTCAATATTGATGCCTCACTTGACTAGCTTCATCTTAATAGGGATGCGCTCTTCGAGGAGTTGCCAAGTAAAAACAATGAATTTGGGAGGTGGAAGACCACGCCACACCTTCCGTATACTCTGTGCATAGTTAATGCAGGAACATATATTGAGTTTGCTAACTACTATGGCCCAAGCTGAAGGGTTGAATCTAGAGCTTTGAAAGCCTAATGACCGCAAGATGAGAAGACTTTTGAAGAAGAAACAAAAGATGGCCAAAATTCAAAGTTGTTAAAAGCCCAAGATTCATTCATCAAATTCAAATTAAAGTTTGTACAGACTCACAAGTCGGACAAGTGCGAAAGATTTGGAAGTCTAGTTTTCATCAAAACAAATAATGTGACTTCAAGAATTTTCTACAAAGAGTTATATTGAAAACTATTTAAGAGGATTGAATCTGAACAAGTTAATTGTTCAATGCTTTGTGTTAATTTGTCATGTAATTTGTGAACCTATGCTTGGGGGATGTCTCAAGTGGCCTATATAAGATTAACGGTGTAAATGAAAAGGTGATATGAGAATTTGAGTAAAAATTTGTTCTTTTTTGTAAATTTCCTTTATTTTCTTGTTCTTGGTGGATCAACAACAATTAAACAACCTTATATAGTTTCTATTAGTATGAGGTATTTAAAAGTGGTGATATTTTGTATCTTTTAATTTTTAAATCACGGTGGTGAGTGAGACCTTGTCACTTTAAGTTAAGGTTTCTAGAACGTGACCGTTTGTAAAATAAATCTTCCCTAATCAAATCATGCTAATTGAGTCTATTATTAGATTCTTTAGTATCCAGATTTGATTCCCTATAAATTGATACCAAAGCCTCGTTTAAAGACGTAGTGGAACCTAATAATGAAAGATTGACTCATGATCTTGATATGGATGAACTATTGTATGAGGAGGTTGAGACCAATTCCGTTGAAATGGTTAAGATGAATTCAATGATTCTACTTCAACTACCAACAGCTGAAGGGGAAGACAATATCGATGAAGCAACTTGAAGAGTTCCTATTACACTACAAAATCTGACTCGACAATTCATTCGAATCTGGAGTATCACATTGATCATCGTAGCAATCTGTTCAATCTTTCTTCCAATTATTACACATAAAAACATAAATTTTAAACAACTATATGACATTATAAATGTACTTGTAAAAATAAAATCATTTCAAAAAATTCAATTGAATAATCAATTAGTTTCAAAATAGAACCAAAGTAACTGAATCAACCAATTAACATATCCTAAGTACATGTCAAACTATATTGTTTCAAGGGTCCTTACAAATTTAAGGAAATATGCAAAGACTTTTAGATTACGCTGCAACTGATCACAAACTCTTTGGTCCAATTATGACTTGCACACGGAATTAAAAACCTAAACGCTAAGCTTTTCACATCTCAGTGCTGATCTCCTTATTCTAACTTTACCAAATATTAAAGTTAATTAAAAGCATTAAAAATCTCATTTAATGTAATGACCCATTTCTCGCTGGTGTTGAAAAAGTTAATTTTGGGTCATATTTCTTAAACCGAGTCATTCTAGAAAGTTTAACCAAAAGGGGTTCTGAGAGTGAGTACGGTGATGGTTAGAGATTATTAGGGGGTAATTAGTCTCTAATTAGAATTTAGGTGAGATTAATTTAACAGAATTATTAATTGAGGTTTAAGGACTAAATTGTATAGTTAGTAAAATTAAAGGGGTCAAATTGGAATTATTAGAAAATATGATTTTAAGCTAAATAAGTCCTTATGTGGTAATTTTTCCAAGGATGTTATAAAAACTTCCACCTTTTATTAATATTGCAAATTCTATAATCAATAAATCCCAGACATGTTTTGGAATTTTAAATTATCCTAATAATTTTTTTAATTCTTAAACAATGATTGTTTCATGTCTTAATCCTATTTTTGAAGGATTAAGCTAAATGATGCAGTTCTAAATACTGAAAAACATTCAGCGGGCACTTTTAAAAAAGCAATGAACTTGGAAATGGTGAAATTCATAATTGGAGCTGTGAGACGTCTTCTGCTGTTAAAGGACAGGGCTTCAGGTTCAAAAGCGGCCAAATTCGTAGCGGGAAGAGACTGAATCGAAATTAAAGATCGTGGGGAACGTTTTAAAGTTTCTGAAAATTCAAAGGTTCCTCTAACGGATTCGATGAATATAATAGCTGAACTAATTAGAGCTCGATTGAGCACGAAAGTCCGACCAGTGATTGGGAGCACAAAATGAGAGCTTATGGATAAAACCATGAGCCTAAGCAGTAAGGCATGGTTTTATCTCTCATACTTTCCTTATAAATTTAAAATTTTTTCTTGAAATTGTCAAGGTTGTGCGAGTGTTAAATTCTCATGGATTCTTCGAGAATATAACAAGGAACATAATCCATATATTATAATTCTACTTGAGACAAGGGTCAGTGGTGATAAGGCAGATAGAATTATTGCGAAACTAGGATTTTAACATTCCCATCGAATGGAGGCAATTTGTTTTTCTGGTGGTATTTGGGTTGGTTGAAAGGATTCAGTCCAAGTAGAAACAATGTGTAATCATCCTCAATTTATCTTGGCACAAGTCTTCGAGGGTACTAGTTGATAGTCCTTTCTCATTGCTTTCGTTTATTGGAGTCCTGATAGACGAAAAAGGAAGAGCCTCTGGGAAGATCTCAAAAAAGTCATTCCAAATACTTCTATTCCATGGCTCGTGATTGGTGATTTTAATGCCACGGTCTCCTAATAAAAAGAGATGAGGTCAACAGAGATGCTTGTTGTTTGGTAATTTCCTTGAAGAAGTTGATTTACATTATTTGGGGTTTAAGTGTCTTAACTTTACATGGCATAGGGGCCATTTTCAAGTGTCTGGATAAAGCTATTGGGAATTATGCTTGGAGTAATGTTTTTCCTTATAATTCAATCACACATCTCCCCAAATTGAAATATGATCATAGACATTTATTACTGTCTCTTAAATCGAGAGTTCTTATGCCTAAAGGCGTCATTTTAGGTTTCTGGCTAGGTGGGCGGAGCATCCCTGTTTTAATAATTTTGTTTGAGATAATTGAGACTTTAACGGAAATATGGTAGAATCTATGTCACGGTTTACCATGTCCATTAGGAATTGGAATAGGACGGTGTATGGACACTTAGATGTTCATAAAAGACAGTTGATACAGAAACTGGCTTGAACTCAGAAAGCTCTAGAAAATTTGAATTCAAATTATTTGATTCAATTGGAATTTCAGATTCGAGAGGAGATTGAAAATGTTTTACACAATAAAGAGCTATTGTGGAAATAGAAAGCAAGATGCGATTGGTTTCATTTAGGAGATCGCAATACCAAGTTTTTTCATGCCTATGCATTGCAAAGAAGGAAGCATAATCGAATCACGTGTCTAAAAAAATGCGAACGGAGATTGGCTATATGATGAAGAGGATCTTCAGAATGAGGCGACTAAGTATTTTCAGAATATGTACGGGGAAAGACCAAATCAAATGCCAACGTTACCTATAAATTCTTTTCCGATGTTGGACCATAGTGATATTATGTTCTTAGGAAGAGAGGTTTCAAAGGAATAAATCAAGACAACAATGTTTGACATGTCTCCTTTTAAGGCACCGGGAAGTGATGGTTTTCATGCACTTTTCTTCCAAAATCAGTGGGACTTGGTTGGTGGGGCAATTTGTGAATGGGTTTAGAAGGTCTTCGCTGGTCAAATCATTGACCTATAGTTCGATAATTTGCTTATTCTTCTTATACAGAAGGTTGCTAATCTAGAGAATTATGCACAATTTAGACCAATAAGCTTATGTTTGGTCCTCTATAAGCTGGTAATTAAGGTTATCGCTTATCGATTCAAAGTGGTATTTTCTAAGATCATCGTTCCGGAGTAAGCAAGTTTCATTACAGGTAATGAAGGGCGCCACCACATTAGTATGTCAGAGTGTTTTAAATAAATTCAATCCAAAATATTTGATGTTATAATCTATTATGATTTGTGCTTTCAGTTAGATATTTCCATATAAAACTACATATTTTGTTATGGATTAAAAAAAACATATTATTTTCTATTTAATTTATTTAAAACCTATATAAAATATTTAAATCCCAATTTTAAAATTTGTTTAAAATAAATTTAATTTTCTATTTATTTGTCAATTTTTAGAATTATATATAAAATTTTATATTTTTAATATATTTTTACAATTATATTTGAATGTACCAAATAAATTTTAAATACGAAATTATTTAAAATGTTTTCAAATTGTAATTTTTTTTGAATCAAAGATGACCGATGCATTAAAGAATGAAGGATTAAAGTCTTGGTTACAAAATCTAAAACCCTACACTGTTTCAGCCCACCAACTAGCTGACACTATCCTATTGCTACCTTTGGGCGGTGCCTCGGATACCCCTAATAAACTGACAAGAAAACACTTAACAACTAAGAAAAAGAAACAACTCAATCAGCTAAACATTTCCTAATTTCTAATCGCAAACCCAAAACCTAAACCCTCAAATCTTTCCCTGAAAGGACGCTTCTACTTTCGTTGCATCAGAAAACCTATTCTATAGGAGCTAGTTGCCTTCACCTGATTCATCAAATTAAATCCTTTTGTCCCAACTCCTCAGATTTTCCTGACTTCCTTGGAGTTTTCAAAAACATAAACTAACTCACTCTGGACTCAGTTTGAGAAAAAGCCTTTTCTCACCACCGTTGCTCCTTTGTGATGATGGACTCAACATCTAGCGGAACTTCTTCCATCCAATAGATCGAGGTTTCGCACCGTCGTCCCCATGTTGCTAGTTCGTGTACTGTTTCATTTGCTGTTTGTGGTAAATATTGAGAGGTAAAGTTTTTAAACCTGGTTGCTCTACTATTTATCTCACTAATGGTATTACCTATGACTGATCTATCATTCCTTAGTGTTCTTAGTTTCTTTAGGACGTTGAGTGCATCTCCTTCTAAGCATACCTCGCTGAAACCCATTTCATATGCAAAAATAACCGCTTGTAAACATGCGTGTGCTTCTGCCATTGTTGGATCTCAAATATTTTCTTTTGGGTAAACACATGACCCATCACAAACCCTCAATTGTTTCTTATGCATCAAAATTTACTTTAACTTGTTCACCCTCTGGAGGTTCCCACTAGGCTCCTTGATGGGCATTAAAATCACCAAATACAAATTTCTACGACAAAATAATAGTAAATTAAAATATAGAGCAATAGGGTCAAATCCACAAAAATTGGTTATCCAATTTCACCTTTTCTCATGACCAGAATTACTGTCGTGGTAATAGTCGTGCCCATGACCTGTGCGTTGCAATGCTGGAAACAAAAAAGGGGTTTTATTTGATAAAGATAATAATATTAAGAGAAAAGAAAAATATATGTATATAAAATAAAGCAAAAAAATGTGATTGCAAAATAAAATAAATTGGTAAATAAAATATTTTTAAAGCTTAGCCTTAGCCTCAGTATGCTCTAAACTTGAACTAATTTTTCATTCCAACCGATAAATTGGTTATAGCAATTGAGGACGCCTCAAACCACCAACTTTTCCTCTCGTATTCGATTCCGGTACGACCTGCAAATCGACCATTGTTGAATTTCTAACCATGCGACACGTACTCTTAATTTAAGACTTCGACAGTCTTACGATCTGGAAAAGCCCAACTCGAATTATGGCCTCAATCGTGTAGGTCGTTTAAATCCGATCACTATCTTCCATGATGGAATCCAACTAGCTTTTTCCAATTATACACGCCAATTTATTCGTGGGATTTTGAATACAGCACGAGCGATTCAACTTCCCAACTGTACACTAAATGATTCCAACCTAACTGTGCTTTTTGAATTGAAATCGAATCAACTTTAAGGGACGAATTTGTACTATCTCATATATCGGAGAGATAGCGAATATCGAGTCACAAAGTATTTAGTGTGCGTTCATATCTCACGATTATTTTATCGGAGTGGCAACTAGACTAAGGCTAAAAAGGGGATTTAGTTAAGCATGAAATAAATCATGTTAGATAGAGTATGTAAGTGATTTAAATGGATTTATGGAAAGTGGAAAGGGGAGGGGGCTTGAAAGGAAAATAAGCCAAAATTATTGAAAGTAAAATAAAAAAATTGAAACTGCATAATAGAACAAACGCAAGAAGGAAAAAAGAAAGAATTTTATTTAATTGCCGGGAACTAACTGTGTTCAATTGACTATGAATTTGGATGGGCGATTGAGTGCGGTACGGTGCGGTACGTTTAGTTTACTTTTTGTCTCACATTACAGTATCGTTACAGTATCTAATCTCACCGCCACCATTGTTTTTACACTAACCGCAGGTAAACGCACCGCCCGTCCAAACTCACCCTGAAACTGTTAGATTTTTCCTAAATATTATCATTAAATAAATTAAAATTTTAGAAATCAGATTTAAATTAGAGATTAAATTTTGATATTGATTTTTCAATCAAGCCCTTCTCTTTACTTTTTATTTCAATTTAGCTCCTTTTTGTAAGAATTTGAATTCAGTCTACCAACTTCATTCCTTATAAGAAAAACCCAAATTTAATAGCATGTAATTCGATAATTAACTAAAATTTACGAATTTACCTTACTACCACTCATATTTAAAAATTGTAATTTTAAAAAATGTTTTAAAAATATTTCTCAAATAATATATCATATCCAAATATATAATATTATTTTAATGTAAATATACAATTCTATTTATCTTGAAAAATAAAATTTTTCAAAATATCCAGCTTTTTTATGAAAATAACTTAAAATTTTTGATTAATTATAAAAATGAACCATTTTTTTATTATGAAATGGGTCATTATTATAGTTAATAAAAATTTTCGGGTTATTTTTATAAAAAAAGCCAAAATATCCACTTGGTCGTGTAAAAGGGGGAAAATTGAAAAAAAAAATTTACGGGCAGAAGCAGGTGAAGTGACAAGCCGGCGCCAATTCGAATGGAGATAAGATTTTTCATTTGTTCGTTGGTTGGCTCCTGTAATCTCATCTGCTAATCTCGTGGCTCTTAACTCCCTCCTTCCATCTCTCTTTTTTCTTCCTTCCCTTCCCCAACTTCAAACTCAATCAGCTTTCTCTTCTTCCGTTAAACCCTAAGCAATGACCCTTTCTCTCCAAGCCTCCCTTATCTGCAATCCTTGGCCTTCTCTTCCTAAACCACGCTTTCGCCGTTCTTCTTCCCCTCATTCCAATCTTTCTTCTGTTCCCAAACACTCTTTCCCTTCTACTTTTCTGAATTCCCGATTTTATGCACGTCCTTTCTCAATCGCTTGCACATTGCTTCCCGAAAACGTTAACTCCGGCTCCAAATTCGATACCCATGTTGAAGATTCCAAACCCGAAGCTTTAATTTCGGATTCTGAAAACCCCACCGCCATCGATGAGTTCGTGAATGTTAGCGAGGGAGCTGAAGTCAATAACATCGACGGGGAAACTGAGAATGTGGTGGAGACTGATAGGCTGAATGATAATTTGGTGGAAAAAGAAGGGCTCAAAAGCAAAATCCCTGCCGTGGTGTTTTTAATGGGAGTTTGGGCAATGGTTAAAAGGGGAATGGACAAAGCGGTGGCTTCGGGTTGGTTCAATTGGTGGCCCTTTTGGCGTCAGGAAAAACGGCTTGATCGCCTCATTGCAGAAGCCGACGCCAATCCCAAAGACGCCGCTAAACAAAGCGCTTTGTTGGCTGAGCTTAATAAGCACAGGTTTTCTTTCACTTTTTCTATTGTTGATTCATTTCAACGCAATTTTCTTTTCTAGCTCTTTGGTGTTTGATTTTTAATGTTTCTAAACAGTCCTGAGTCTGTGATTAAGCGATTTGAAGGAAGGGATCATGCGGTAGACAGTAGAGGAGTTGCTGAATATCTTCGAGCTCTGGTAGTCACTAATGCCATTGCTGAATACCTTCCGGATGAACAGTCTGGAAAGCCTTCTAATCTTCCTACTTTGGTAACAAGGCCCTGCCTCACCGCTTTGGTTTTCTATATGGATTTCATTCAATTATTTTTCATTACGTTAAAAATTGCAATACTTGGTTGAACCGATGTTATCTCTTTCCACATGCGAGGTATGCTGGACCTCTGAATCGGTGGATAAGTAGGCTTGAGAATAATTCAATATGAATCTATGCTTTAATATCACCAAAAAAGACTTAAGGATATCTGATCCGTTAAATTTTAAATTTAGTTGCAAGAATTGAAGCAGCGAGCATCAGGAAACATTGATGAGTCCTTTTTAAACCCTGGAATTTCGGAAAAGCAGCCATTGCATGTGGTGATGGTAAGCCTTTATATTTCATTGTTCTGTGTGGGTGCCAATATGGCTTATACATAGAACATTCTTCTTGCGTAGTCTATACTTGTGCTCTGATACATGGACTATCATGACCATACACATCTTGGTTATTCTTCTCTTCATATTGGAATGCTTTGTCAACTATTTTGATAGTGATGTTGTTTTCTTTATTAGGTTGATCCTAAAGTTTCAAATAAATCACGATTTACGCAAGAGCTTATTTCAACTATCTTGTTCACTGTTGCTGTTGGATTGGTTTGGTATGAATTCCACAAATCGCAAACATACACCTTTTCATTGTCAAATTCAAGCAATCTTTGCTATAAACCCATTGTTATAATATTTTAAACCATGAAAACTGTGTGCAGGATAATGGGTGCTGCTGCACTTCAGAAGTATGTAGGAAGCTTGGGTGGAATAGGAACTTCAGGTGTTGGATCAAGTTCCTCTTATGCCCCCAAAGATTTGAACAAAGAAGTGATGCCAGAGAAGGCAAGTACTCGAATCCTCTTCTTGCAGTCTAGTGATGACTATGGCTTCTTGTTTCATTTGACAACTGCATTTCTATTTGACAACCTCTTTGGTAAGATGAAAAATTTGGGCAATGACAAAATTGAAAATTATTCATAACTAAAGGGAAACTATTATAATTTGGTAAAATTTCATGGTTCATCAGAAAAATGCTGATCAAGAACCTGTTTTGCAGACATGCAAGTGAAAATGCAACTTTGGTTTTGGTATGATGGGCCAGGGCTATTTATTGGAAACAAAATAGATATTCCTGAACCCTGTTTTTTTCCCCTCATTAATTACTTCATGTGCAGAATATTAAGACATTTAAAGATGTCAAAGGCTGTGATGATGCAAAACAAGAGCTTGAAGAAGTAGTGGAGTATCTCAAAAACCCATCAAAGTTCACCCGCCTAGGGGGGAAGTTGCCAAAGGTTTGTGCATGGTGTATGAAATTGGTTTCGTTTTTGTCTGTTTTACTGAATACTCCTTATGATGGAATATTTTGGATCTCTAAGTTGTATATTTCTCAAGGGTATGCTAGAAAATAGAAATAGAATAAAAAAATATCAATGGTTTCTGTGTGAGGAGAACCAAATATACCAAAAACCGACCTGAAGTCCTGTTATCTAAGCATTAGCTCAGTGGTAAGGTGGGGAAGGGGATTTACTAATGATTCTAGGTTCAGTTCAACATACTTCCTTACAGAGGAGGGAGAAAATAAGTTTCGATGTTTTTGTCCATTGTGAAGTCTATAGTGAGTAATTCTGCATTTTACGTGAATAATGATTGTTGAAATTGGTATGCCATGGTTCATTTTGGAGTACAAGGGTTTTTTGTGATATTCTTCTAGTTTTATTATCTTATGCACAACCAAATTGCAGGGAATCCTTTTGACTGGAGCACCTGGAACTGGAAAAACCTTGCTAGCCAAGGTTAGTTGTTCCTTCTAATTCTCATTATGACTGCTTACATATGTCTAGGAGTTTTTGCAAGTTACATCTTAACCACCATACAAGTTCTCTAGCTGTTAGTGGCTTCCTTTGAAACATGGCATGTGCATATATCCATATTAAGATAGGTTTGATTTGTTCAACCTTGAAGGCTATTGCGGGGGAAGCTGGGGTACCTTTCTTCTATAGAGCAGGATCTGAATTTGAGGAAATGTAAGCCATCATCTGATTTCATCTTTGCTTGGCAACACTTGGTATAGACATTCATTTGCTTAAATGTGAGTTCTAAGATTATGTTCTGAGTCTGAAATTCTCTCTCTGTGTGGCAGGTTTGTTGGTGTTGGTGCTCGGCGTGTGAGATCCCTTTTTCAAGCTGCTAAGAAAAAGGTTGGTATTCAAACTACTGAGTTCTGTGGATTACTTTGATTGCTTAATTGATGTCTCGTATTGTCAAACTATGCCATTAACAATATTTCATATTTTATAGGCCCCATGCATCATTTTTATTGACGAAATAGATGCTGTTGGATCCACACGAAAACAATGGGAAGGCCATACAAAAAAAACACTACATCAGCTTCTTGTTGAAATGGATGGTTTTGAACAGAATGAGGTATATTTAAATAAGTTTGCAATATAATAATTGCTTTGCATGTTTTAATTTGTCCAACCTCTGTCTATCTCATAGGGAATAATTCTAATGGCAGCAACAAATCTGCCGGACATTCTTGATCCAGCTTTGACCAGACCTGGCAGATTTGATAGGCATGTAAGTGCTCCAATCATTCGTTCTTTCTTAAATCTTTGTGTTTACAGATTTCATGTTGAAAATTACTCTCAAGGAACCGAAGATGAAAATTTATAGTTGGTTCCTTAATCAGATTCATCCCCCAACCAATCTTCCCTGCAGGGTTTTGCCCTTTATCAAAAATCGTGCTCCAGATTGTTGTTTACTTGAGTCCTCGAAGTGTGACAGAAAACAATTTTTAATTTCTCAAGGTGTCACTATTGACTTAAATAATCACTTCATAGTTCTTGTGTGAATCCTTCAACCTTTTGTTCTAATACTAGTGAAGTCTTTGTTGAGAACATGAGAATAGGATCAAGTATCTGGGCGATTAACAGGAATGTTGGAAGCTATTGCCTTCTCTTTATTGCTATTCCTAGAACGACCTCTGGTGACTGATGACCAGCTTATTGAAGGGAGACTAAAACCTTTAGGACTCGTTTAGTGAGAGATTTAGATCTCTTGAAAAATAGATAAAAATTCTAGGGACTAGTTACATTAAAAGATGTTTCTAAAAGGAAATAAAACAATTTAACCTTAATTAAAAATAGTTTAAAATTGAACCTAAAGTAGAAGTACTGTAAAATAATAAAGTAAATAATTACTTTAAAGACTTAAACTAACGCCTTTTTCCTCTCATATGTGTGACCTTTAAAAGCGTCCACAACATTACCCCCCTCCTGTAGAAAGAGATTGTCCTTAAGCTCAAAGTCATGATATGCCCCATGGAACTAATCCAAATCATCGTAGGTAGCATCAAAATTAGGCAAACCAATCTAGTGAACTAAGAGCTCTTAGTGATCACGATTGAGACGAGTTTGACAGAAGCAGGAGTATGAACACCACGACCTTCTTCTATTGGTGGAAGTGTAGCCAATGTAGGAGAGTTATCACCTTTAAAAGCCTTCATTAAAGAAACATGGAAAACATTATGAATTTTGATGTCCGAAGGTAATTGCAATTCATATACCACAAGATCAATCTTGTGAATAATTGGAAAAGGACAATAGAAACGGGAGACAACTTATGAAAATTCGAGGTCCCAAGAGAACACTGACGGGGATTGTAACTGAAGCCAAACCAAGTCACCAACAGAAAACAACACATTTCCATGACCCTTTTCATAATAAGTCTTCATGCGTTGTTGCGCCTGAAACAGTCTATCTCTAATTTCGTGCAATGCCTCATCCCTATCCATAAATGTAGTGTCAACAACCTCGACATTGGAAGAACCAACCTCATAAGACAATAAACGAGGTGGATCCTAACCATAGACAACCGGAAAGGGAGTAGTTTATAGTACTGATTGGAAAGAAGTATTATAACAATATTCAGCCCACAGTACCTATGCCACCCATCTCTTTGGAAAATCTCCCACAAAACATTGAAGATACATTTCCACTGGATGGTTGACTACCTCTGTTTATCCATCTATCTGACCACTATAGTTTCCTATCAATTGTAATCATTTCCTAGAGTGCATTTGTATTCCCTGAAGCATAACTTATCTCCCTTTCACTGCACATTTCATTGTTAGTGCACCAAAGTCCCAGATAATAGGTCCCAATGTTTGAGGCCATTTAATACCCTACTCGATATCGGACCCAACCAAAGGAATACCATAAAAGTCTGCAAAAAATTTATGGGCAGCAATAGAAAAAAGTAACTGAGAACAAATCCCTCTACTTTTTACCTTTTCACCATTGGAAATAGAGCTAGCATTGGATAAGAGTGTTACCCGAAGTGCAAGGCACTGAGCAGCTGTAGCACTAATGAAGTTGTGTGTACTCCCCGAATCTATCAGGGCTCAACAAGGGTTGTCCGTTTGTTACGACTTGTAACTGCATAGTCTTAGCATGCAAGGAGATTTCAGGTTTAACTTCTCCTAATTCTTCGATATTCTTTGCCACTGTATCACCCAATTCTAACCAAAATAACTTTTTGCACTAATGAGTGGCTGAATAAGGCTCATCACAATTATAGCATAACCCTTCTACGTTTTGCCATCTTTTTTCTGCTTAAGTGCTTTATGAATGGAGTTGATGTTGTAGATCTTGAAGAACGTGCAACTATAGTATTCATGGTACCCTTCTGAACTAACGTGTTTGAAATCAATGACCCAGAATTTGTTTGAGCAGTCGGTCATGCCCCTCGTTGATTATTTCTGACACGTAATAATTGTTTTTTTTTTTGATTCAAAATTTCTGACGAGACTCATAGCCATGGCTAAATTTGAGGGCTTTTGCATCTGAACATTAAGTTGAATTGAATCGTCTAACTCAGCTAAAAATAATCCAACATGTTGATCTGGTCAAACATAT
The DNA here is from genome assembly GCF_007990345.1 of Gossypium hirsutum. Taxonomy (NCBI): domain Eukaryota; kingdom Viridiplantae; phylum Streptophyta; class Magnoliopsida; order Malvales; family Malvaceae; genus Gossypium; species Gossypium hirsutum. The sequence continues at coordinate 712,007 of NC_053440.1, forward strand.
TGACTAGCTCTTGCCAATTTTTCCTGAAATTGTCATTGATAGATCTCTACAGTTCCTGTCTGCTTCAAATTAACAAAATCTTTGGGTTGCTGCCTACTGAAGGACCAAAATGAAGGGAGTAATAATTACGTAACTTCATTCATTGACCCCTCCAACTTCATTTGATAATACCAAAGTTGCACCTTGCCCAACATGTGAAAGGCTGCCAACCCTACTTTGTTTGCCTCATGGGTGTGGTAGTTTTTGGAAAATTGTTTGCATTGATGCAACCAAATCAAGGGGTCTTTGATCCATCGAAAGTAGGGAAATCCCTTTTTGCATACTGAGGAATAGATCCTCTAGTTGTCAAAGCCGCCCCACTCGGTGGTGGTGGCATTGCACCTCCCGCAGCGATTGGTGGCAATCAGAAAATAGGGCTTTTATCCAATCTTGTATATGTTGAAATTGCTTGTTTATTTAACTTTTGCAAATCAATAATTTTGCTGTCACCACAAAATCTGCATATGTTTGTATTTCATTGCCCATTCTGAGATGCCTTTATGCCAAATTATTGAGAACGTGGGAATAGGATCTAGTCACTGGGAGATTAATGGAAACGTTGGAAATGATTGCCTTCCCTTTATCACTATTCCCAGAATGACCTATGGTGATTGATGATTAGCTTTAGGACTCATTTAGATAGAGACCTAGATCTCTTGAAAAATAGATAGCAATTTTACTTATGTTTTTATTCTCCAGTAGGTCCTTAAATAGGGACTAGTTACATAAAAAGATGTTTCTAGAAGGAAATAAAACAACTTTAATTAAAAATAGCTTAAAATAAACTGAACTTAAAGTAAAAGTAACGTAAAATAAAAAGTAAATAATTTTACTTTAAAGACTTAAACTAATGCCTTTTTCCTCTCATATGTGCGACCTATATAAGTATCAACAGTTTTGCAGTGGACTACGGTTCTTCTAGGACAGGGCATTTACTATTTTCTTCTTCTATTCTCTTTTATATAAGGACTTATAAATCCCATTTGTAGATTGTTGTCCCAAATCCAGATGTTAGAGGTCGTCAAGAGATTTTGGAGCTCTATCTACAAGATAAACCAATGTCTGATGATATAGATGTTAAAGCAATTGCCCGTGGTACTCCTGGATTCAATGGTGCAGGTAAGTTTTTACGAATAAAGTGAAACAAGTCTACTTCCTGGCAACAAACATTCTTATTGTGTTTAACTTTTTCCTGCTGTTCTGCCAATCAGATCTAGCAAACTTGGTGAATATTGCTGCAATTAAAGCTGCAGTTGAAGGTGCGGATAAGTTGACTGCTGCACAGTTGGAATATGCTAAAGACAGGATACTCATGGGTACTGAGCGTAAAACAATGTTTTTAACAGAAGAGTCAAAGAAGGTATTGGCATTTTTTTATTTGTCACTTTAAGATAGAATTGAAGTTGGGGTTTGCTTGGAATGTGTTGAATCATTTTCTGTAATCAGTGCAAACAAAGATATAAAAGGGCCAACTATGATAACAAAGATTGCCAGAAAATCTTTTACAATTTGGGATGTCCAAATAAATGGCCACAGTTAAGGATTGCTCTTCATGTTTAAAGTTTCTTGATGCAACTATGATAACAAGGATTGCTCTTCTAGTTCTCTATTAGCTTACGGTGTGTAACATTAGGTCCTATATTTTCAAGATAAACTTATATCATTATCCAAAATGTATAATAATCCTTGTTTTCTGACATTATCAAACATAACTTCAGCTCACAGCTTATCATGAAAGTGGCCATGCAATTGTTGCTTTCAACACTGAGGGTGCACATCCAATCCACAAGGCAACAATCATGCCCCGTGGATCTGCTTTAGGAATGGTTACGCAGCTGCCTTCAAGTGATGAAACTTCAACTAGTAAGAAGCAATTATTAGCTCGTCTTGATGTTTGTATGGGAGGAAGAGTTGCAGAAGAGCTCATCTTTGGCCAAGACCATATCACAACTGGGGCAAGTAGTGATCTGCACACAGCTACAGAGCTTGCTCAATATATGGTACATTTCAAAATGTTTCAGTTTTTTCTGAATCTTTAATTCTGCATTGCTATATTTGCGTTACCAGTTTGTCATTATTTATATATGGTATATCAGGAAATAAAACTGTGAATTTCATACCTATGGGCAAGATGTGCTCTTCAATTCTTCATTACTCTAAAAAGTGCTGCTCCTTTTATTTAATTTTTCATTGCCAATAGCTTTAACGTCTATTCCAGGTATCAAATTGTGGGATGAGTGATACAATTGGACCAGTTCATATTAAAGAGCGACCAAGTTCAGAAATGCAATCTCGCATTGATGCTGAAGTATGTTCCTCTAAGCTGGAGTTCTGGTTTGCACTAGTGTCTTTTCAATCTTAATTTGTTTTATGTTGTTACCCAGGTGGTGAAGCTTCTAAGAGAAGCATATGATCGCGTGAAAGCCCTGTTAAAGAAGGTATGTTCATTAAACCCCTCTGTTTTGTAGTTTTCTTTACTGATAAGGAATAAGCAACCATACTATATAACAATGAATAAAATGAAATCTGAATGGTAGGATCCTAGTTTCTAAGATTTCAGAGTATGTATGAAGAATATTTGATTCTGTAAGTTCATCCATTGATGAATTTTCAGATAAAAGTTATACCTTAGGTAGTAGTTCCAACTGCGAGTGGAAAACTCAAATAACTTTTGAGTAATCTATTTTGTACTGCAAATTGTAAACACTTTATTTGACATTATTTTCAGCAAGAGAAGGCATTGCATGCATTAGCAAATGCACTTTTGGAGTATGAAACACTTAGTGCGGAAGAAATAAAGCGCATTCTTCTTCCTTATCGGGAAGGAAGGTTGCCTGAGCAACAAGAACAGGGAGAGGGGGAGCTCGCGTTGGCTTAAGCTTTAACTCACATCTGTAGGGAGCACTGTACAGTGTATTTTAAGCACTAGAGAATTATTTATATTATTTGTTGCAAATCTGCAATTGCCCCCTACCATTGTCGCAAGACATGTTATGGGAACTGTGCTTAATCTCCAGGGGGGACTGGGCATCGATCAGAATGAGATCCCCCCGTCCTATGCAGCCTTAAGTTCAGAAACAGCCAGCTTAGATCGTGTACTATTTGTGAAATCATATATTGTTTGAACTTTTTACCCCATCTGCGGGGGAAAATTTTGAACTGTGTAACGTAAAAGTGACATTTATAAAAATCATTACTATCCTCTTGAGTTCATATTTAGTACTGATGACCCCATCTTCTGCATTTCTAATATGGATGAGGATCATAACTCTATTGCAGCATTGATTCTTCAATCATTCCTCTGAGTTCATATTTAGTACTTTATTTGATGTTGTTTGACACCGAATGTCCTAGGCCCGCCCTTTTAGTGGTGTGCCCTTTCAAGATGATTGTAGTATGTTTACAAAGATGAAAAAGTATAGTTTTGATAAAAGTTTATACTTAATTTTTATTGATTTATTTGCATCATGAATAAGTGGTTCGTTGGCTCAAACAAAAAAAAGCAAGGCCACTCCATTATACAACTGATCTGTGAGGATTCCTTCCAAATTCTTTTGCTTCTAATAGGTCACGAAGTAGATTTGAATTACTATGCAGTGTTCATTTTTAAAGCTTAATATTTTTTTGAGGTCATTTTATTTTCTAACTTTAATTTTGAATTTAATTATTTTCACTATAGATTAAATTGAATTGAGATTTGATAAAGTTAATCTGATTTTATAACATTCTAAAATCTCAATCCCCTAAATTTTAAACCCTAAAACACTAGGTTGTTAGGCTCTAAATTTTAAATCTTAAATTTTATTCAACTTTTAGCCTTCAACTCTAAACCTTAAAATTAAACCATATTTAATTAAACACTAATTGATATTAAAATATAATGAATTAACTAACGTAAGTATATCTATCAATTAATAGTATAATTACGGTGAGTACAGATATTGTTCTCTCAAGGACTATAATTACTAGTATTTATCTTCTTTCTATTATTTAACTTAATAATTCAAAATATTAATTAAAATTAAAATTAACTACGAATGCTCAAAGAAATAATCATGAAAATAATTAAATATCAACGGATTGACTAGACAATACCATGTAAGAGTCCGCCTAGAATTCATCTAAAATTCTCAATCCAATTTATGCAACTTATTTCCTTACTTTCTTTGATCCGCAGAAATTCTTAATCTATGTTAATATCTCTTTCGAGCATAAAAGAAACTAATTTTAGGTTGATTAATTGAAAATTTTTTCTAATTAAAACTTCTATTATCAATTAATTCGTTTTATGGATCCCCTATTAGATTTGATTCTAATCCAATAAATTTATATCATTCTATTTCTAGGATTAATGCATGAAACACCATTCGATTACGCATAATTTAATCACAAACAGGGTCTATTTAATCTCAAACTTATGCATATCAAACATGAATTAAAACCCTAGAAATAATAACCCAAGAACAATTCAAAGTTCATAGTCGAAAACAAAGAAACTAGGATTTTATTGTATAAAACTGTAAATCAAATAATAAAATTCATCCTAGAATTTATCTCCTTAATTATTTAAAAAATTAGTTCATACTCACAAAAAGAAATACAAAATACAGTATAACCAATAAAATAAAAAAATCCATGATAATTTCTTCAAAAATCAATTGGAACCTTTTAGAGATTTTGGATTTGCATTTGATTATCAATTTCCCGACATATAAGCAAATGTGTAAAAACAAATATTCTTTGATGGTTTGTTTTAGCATCGCACAAGCGTGCTAGCAATTGGTGTTTCGATCAGAAACTTTTTCTACACTCACTTTAGAAGGTACGCTATAAATACTAAGTAGTCTGTTTGGAGATCACTCATGAATGGTCGTTCTAGATGATTCATTCTTCTAACAATCCATTTGCATATGCTTGTGTGTGTACAGGCACACATGCCTTTATAAGTTTACCTAAACTTTGTGCCAACCCTAAGATCCATATGCTAATATGCTCCAATAAATTCTTTACTTGTGCCTAACAGTTGATTTAAGTAAAAAGTTACTGATAATGTCTCTTTGAACTTCAATGTGAGTGAAGGTCATTTTCATTCTCTTGCAGGTGCTGGTTTCAGTATCTAAAACTGGTTCCATCATCTTATACCTCAGGGATGTTGAGAAGCTTACCCTCCAATCTCAGCACTTATATAATCTGTTTCAAAAAATGTTAAACAAACTTTCGGGTCCAGTATTGATACTTGGTTCCAGGATGCTGGACCCTGGAGATGATTACAAGGAGATGGATGAGAAGCTATTGGTGTTATTTCCATAAATAAAGCCACCTGAAGATGAAACCCGTCTGGATAGATGGAAAGCAAAACTGGAAGAGGACATAAAGATGCTCCAAATTCAAGAAACAGAAACCACATGGCCGAGGTACTTGCAGCAAATGACCTTGAATGCGATGATATGGGATCAATCTGTCAAGCAGACACTATGGTCATAAGTAATTATATTGAAGAAATTGTGGTATCCGCAATATCTTACCATTTGATGAACAATAAGGATCCTGAATACCGAAATGGCAAGCTTGTTATATCATCCAAAAGGTAGACATGATTATTACTAACTATTGATACAAGCTTCTTTCACAGCATATTTTTCGAAAATCTCTAAATAGAGCTCACCATTTGGTGTTCTGGTTCTGGAGCAGCTTGTGCCATGGACCGAATAATTTCCAGGAAGGAAAAAGTTGTGGGAAAGATACCTTAAAATTAGGGACTAATGCTGAATCTGCCAAGGTTTTGCTCTAATGCTAGTTACAAGCACTGATGATCTGTGCCACTTATATTGATGGATTAACAATTTACCCTTTTTTGTTAACCTCAGGATGAAGAGGCTGTAGGCGCAACAACTGAATCAAAATCTGAAACCACTGCCCCTGAAAGCAAAAGTGAGAATGAGAAATCCAATCCGTGTGGGAAGAAGGATGGTGGGAACCCGCCAGCACCAAAAGCACCTGTAAGTTGTATGAAATTTTATGCATCTTACACACTTCAAGGATATAAACTACTATTTCATGTCCATTACTTTTCTCTGGATCTTTTTCCTTGTTTGCTTTCAGTTTTTTCTTACTACTGATATAACGTCCTTGCAGGAAGTTCCTCCTGATAATGAGTTTGAGAAAAGAATTAGGCCAGAGGTCATCCCTGCAAGTGAGATTTGCGTGACATTTGCAGATATCGGTGCTTTGGATGAGACCAAAGAATCACTTCAAGAGATGGACATGCTCCCTCTACGAAGGCCCGATCTCTTCAAAGGGGGACTTCTCAAGCCTTGTAGAGGTATATTACTCTTTGGGCCTCCTGGTACAGGGAAAACAATGCTAGCGAAGGCCATTGCAAATGAAGCTGGATCTAGTTTCATTAATGTCTCAATGTCCTCAGAAATATATGGGTATCAAAATCTGAAATTTAAGGCACCAAAAGTGGGATTGAGATTTGGCATAAGATAATTGCAATTTTGATCTCTGAACCTCAACTATAAATAGGCCTAATCATTTTTCTTCTTCGTCATCCTAAATTTGCCATTTTCTATTTAAGGCATTGTTTTCTCTCTCTCTTTGTAAATTCTCACTTATATTTTGGAGTGAAATATATTTGGTCTGAATCTCGTTAAATTATTGTGTTCTTTATTATATTATTCTGCATGAATTGTGAGTGTGATTGTAGTGATTTATTGTGCTATTAAATTACGATTGAGGGATATTCTGACTAATAAAGACCTGGTACTTAAGCGATCCTTGTGATCCAATCTTTTTTTTTTTGAGAATTGAACTTAGTGTGATTTTTTAGTACAATAATTTTATTCTTTTACACGCTTCCGCACAACATGCACCTACAATAATTTCAATAATTTTTATGGATGAGGTTGATAGCATGTTGGGACAGAGGACTAGGGTTGGAGAGCACGACGCTATGCGGAAAATTAAGAATGAGTTCATGGCACATTGGGATGGTCTATTGACCAAAGCTGGTGAGCGAATTCTTGTCCTTGCTGCAACCAACAGGCCATTCGACCTTGATGAAGCAATAATTAGGCGTTTTGAGCGTAGGTATATTTCCATAATCATCTCACTGTTGATATTATCCTTCTAATCTTCTGTCTAACTATGTGATTGGTTATAATTTTTTGCATTTGCCATCTACTAGCAGTGAGCTGCATCTTTACCCAAAGAATATTTACCTCATCTGCTTGGTTCCTCCTTGTCCTTCAACATTTTTACTTTCAGCATCTCTTTTTGAAGCACATAGTTTACCTTATCTTGACCTTTCTATCAACATTATTTGATCCCCTAAAGCATTCACTGATTAGCCTTTGAGTTCATAGTCATAGCTTTAAGTATATCTTTCATTCAATCATTCTTATTACTTTATTCTTTGAATTGACATTTATGTTTCTGTAACATTTTATAGGGCGTATTCTTGAGCTTCTGCATTTATTTCTTATCAAGGATTTCATGACACTTGATTGTCCAAGGAAGTCCAAATTTCAGTTATGCAAGCAATTCATGGAACGGTTTCTTGACAAGTCAATATGACTGAGCATCTTATCTTTTTTGTTTTGACCAGAATTATGGTTGGCCTTCCGTCTGTTGAGAGCAGGGAAAATATATTAAGAACTGGCAAAAGAAAAACTTGAAAATCTGGACTTCAAGGAGCTTACAGCCATGACAGAAGGATATAGTGGAAGTGACCTCAAGGTTTTTAACTCATAACATTCACCATTAATTTGTATTTAACTACATTCAACTGATGGCTTTAACTACTTGGAACAGAACTTGTGCGTGACAGCAGCTTATCGACCTGTTAGGGAGTTGATTCAGCAGGAGAGGTTGAAGGATATGGTGACTACTAATCTTTTTTTCTTTTCTAAAGCATTGCCAATCTGATGCCTTTATCTTCCTGTACTAGTAGGTGTGGAAAATGTACCTTATCGATTTCTGTTTTCAATAACTTTCATTAGGAAACGAGGAGGAGAGAAGAATCTGGCCAGAGTTCGGAAGATTCTTCAGAGAAAAAAGAAGAGAATGAGGAAAGAGTAATAATTACTTTGAGGCCTTTAAACATGGAAGATATGAGACAAGCGAAGAAGCAGGTAACTTCTAGTCTTAGTTTCTTTTTGCCTCAAATGCTGCAGTGTGTCCCCTTTGGCAAATTTGCTTGTCATTGCCATTAGTCAAAAGTTTTCCTTGGAAGCTTCTCCGAACTTTACTCAACCAAGGAGATTAGTCTGCTACTAAATTACAATCTATGTGTAACCTAAATTGAGAAGAGAGAACTTTTATGAACCTTAAGTCTATTTGTCAATGGACCATGCTATACAATCTAGCCGACTATTTTCTTCATACTGTAGTTCTCTCTTTATTTTCACCTATCCTTACAGCTCGATTTTCTGAACTCAGTGATAACGGAAAAATAATTGGTTGTCTAACAAAAATGTTGGTATATCTTCAGACTTGGAAAGTTTGGCATTTTATGCACAAAAGCTTATTTCATATGCCGCAATGTAGGTTGCCGCCAGCTTTGCTTCTGAAGGAACAGTAATGAGCGAGCTGAAGCAATGGAACGAGTTGTATGGAGAAGGAGGTTCAAGGAAGAAGCAACAGTTCACATACTTCTTTTAATTTTTAGAATGTGTGTATCTCATGTTTTCTATCAGCAGATTTCTCCTTGAATAGATATGAAAATTTGGTTATGCCAAAAGCTCCTTCAGCGAAAATACAAGAGTTCCACTACCAGTCGTACTTGTATATGGGGTAGGCTCAAGATGAAAAGCTCTGGCATGGGATCTTTGTACAAAGAAATGCTGACCATTACCCCAGAGCTCCTACAGAGTGTGCTGACATACATTTTAAAGTATATATCTGGCATTTGTATATCATGCCTTGAGGAAGGTTCTCTGGCTACATGTTAGTCCATTTCATGAACCATTTGCCATCAATCTTTGGGCATTTTTTGTTCTGTTCTGTGAATGGGTGGTAGTTGGAAATGCCTGAAGATTTTCCAAATTTGTATAACGATGGAGGAGTTGTATATTGGATTGTTTTGAGATTCTACAGTTAAGGTAATCATTAAATTCTTCACAGTAGCATGACTTAACTAGGAAATTGACAATCTAAAATTACATTGAAGATGATGTAATTTTCACTAATTTTCCCTTTTAGAGGTGCATTAATCTTTAATTAATCTAAATTAATTAATTTAATATGATTTATTAACATGATTTAACTATTAATTATACTTAATAGGTAGTGTCATCATCATCCACTAATTATATGGAATTCGGTCACTCTTTAATATATTTCTATATTAAATCTATAAATATTTCTATTTAATATTTACGGACTCAATTTACGAAAATAGAGTTTCGAAATGCATTTTTTAGTACTACTAAAAATTGGGCCGTTACAATTCTTCCAGCCTGAGAAATTTCATCCTCAAAAATTTACTTGAGAAAAGATGGGGATATTGAGATCTCATAGACTCTTTTAGTTCCCATGTAACTTCTTCTGCACCACGATGGTGCCACAATATTTTCACCAATGCCACGTGCTTTTTCTCAATTCTTTCACTTCTTGTGCTAAGATTTTAATGGGTTCTTTGCCATAGGTCAAGTTAGGCTGTAGCTCAATTTCATCGGGAGTTAAGATGTGGGAAGGATTGAACCTATATCTTTTCAGCGTCGACACATGAAAAGCATTGTGGATTTTATCTTATTTTGGAGGTAGAGCTAATCAGTATGCTACAAGTCGAACCCTTTCGAGAACTTTATAAGGTCCAATAAACCTCAAACCGAGTTTCACTTTTTTGTTGAATCGCAAGCCTTTCTTCCAAGGTGAGACTTTTAAAAAGACTTTATCGTCAACTTCAAACTCAATGTGTTTTATTTTCAAATTAGCATAAGACTTTTGCCTATCAGAAGCAACCTATGGGAAATCTCGAATAACCCCAACTTTATCTTTAGTTTCTCTTAGCAAATCATTTCATGTCAACTTTTTATCACTCAACTCCGTTCAACATAGAGGAGTTCGACATTTACAACCGTACAAGGCTTTCTAAGGTGTCATTTTGATGCTTGATTTATAACTTTTATTGTATGAAAATTCAACCAAAGATAGGAATTTTCCTGAGTTTCCTTCAAATTCAATCACACAGCATCGCAACATATCTAGGGGCGAAATGTTATACTAAAATTCAATCTAGTGCCTAGAACTTCGTGCAATTTAACCCAAAATCTGGAGGTAAATCTTGGATCCCAATGTAAAATGATGGACAATGGCACTCCATGCAATCTCACAATTTCGGAGATAATCAACTCTCACTGGAATAAAATGAGCGGACTTCATCAATTTGTCAACTATCACCCAAATTGAATCTCTCTTTTTTGGAAATAATTGAATTACTTATACAAAATCCATAATGACTCGCTCCCACTTCCATTCAGGAATCATTACAGGTTGCAACAATCCCGAAGGAACTTGATGTGTTGTCTTTACCTCGCTATGCAACCCTTAATATATCTAACTTATGCAAGCTTAAAATCATCACATCTAATGCAATCAAACATGACCCAAAACCATGCATCAAATAAGTTATATACCAAGCTTATCATGCAAGTTTAATATTAGCCACAAATTGTACCATGGCATCCACATCAAGCAAGTGACCATTTACATAACCAAGGACTTTATATACATGCTGCAATTTTAAGACTCAAAATGAGCATAGTTCTACTGTCTCGATGATCGTGTGTGCTTCACACTGAACCAACTCAGTGAGTTCTGCAAGTTGATAACAGGGGCAAAGTTAGAAAATTTTTAGGGGAAAAATTAAATTGTATATTTTTACAATAGTAAAAATACAATTTCACCATTTCAATAGCCTATATCTTTATAATTTTTAAAGGATTAAATAAAAATTTTATCATTTTTGGGGGGCCAAAGTAAAATTTTACAATTACTAATTTAAAATTTTATAAACTATAAAAGGGGCCTAAATGGAATATTTTCCATTTTAGGGGGGGTTAGAACCCTTGCCAGCACCTCTGGCGTCGCCACTAGTTAAAAGTCTATAAGTAGGAAAGACAACTAGAGTAAGCATATAAATGCTTAATAAGTTCAAATTAAAAATATAATGCTTACCTTGTTCATATGTAAGCATGTTAGCTATCATACTTTTGGCATAAATTTGGCTAGGACATGACACTTAAAATAACAACAAGGTGAGCATAAGTATTCATACACATTAAACATTATAAGCAAAACTCAAAACATAACCAATTTATACCACTTTCACAGAACTCATATCAATGTCATATTCTATCGTTAATCCATAAGATTATACCAATTTTGCATAATTCATTTCAATGTCATATCAAATTGGTTTATCGAATTCATTTCATTACATTTTCAAGTTTCCAATTTCAATTATAATGGTTCACCCCGATGGAACCCTATAGTAAAATGGACTTGGATACACGAGTGAACTACATTACACCAGATAGCTCGTAAGAGCTTAAACTACACCACACCAAGGCATTGAAGTGTAAAGCTCATAGGCATCAAATGTATAAACATATTCAAATACATTCTTCCACCACACCAAAGTCTCCATAGAGACATATAATACTCGATAATCCACAACAGATGTTGGGTCCCGATATAACCTGCAACAATCTCCATACAATCACATATCTCGTACAAGTGCGCATATGACCCTATTGGCATGTCAATCGTATCTTAATCTTTTACTTAGTTCACATGGGCATCAATTATACATATATGAATTACCACTCCCTATAAACAATCATTTTCACATGTTATACCCTGTAATTATCCATATTTACATATCTCACCCTATAATTGATCATATTTACATTTCCATACCCAATAATCATTCAAGTTTTCACATTTATAACATGTACTGACTCATAATAGTCAATTATCACAAATCATTTCATTTCAATCCATTACTAGTCATGTATGCCAAATTCATTAGTATTTCAAATTATACTCAAACATATATATAACACAAGATAAGATAGTAAGTTCCATATAATCTTACATATTCAAAACACAAAACGAGTGGATTCTTCAGGGACTAATCCACAAGTTTAGTTTTTCCCCTATTAGCTCCATTTTGATCCAATTCTTGATCTATAAAAATAGTATATATACCAATCAATACCGAATATCATCACAAATTGTCATGAGATGCATGATCCTAAATAAATCCATTTTTAATTTCTCACATATTTTACATTTTATTCAATTTAGTCATTAAACTCGGGATAAACATAACTTTCAATTCCTAGTTTCGAATTAAAATATGCTTTAACATATTCTTATTGGGGACCTTATACTTTCTATTTCTAACAAAATTTCATGATAGGTTTTATATTTATTCAATTTACTCCCTAATGTAACAAAGTTAACAAACAAGCTAGATTAACTTTACAATATAGTCCTTTTTCATAATCTAAGCTCAATATCTATCAATTTCATTCCTAATTCATCAAATTATCAACAATGAAAACTCCCTAAAATTTCAACAATTAATCAAATTGGTACATGTGCTAGCTAAATCCAGCTCCAATGATCACAAATTTATAAAAAAAAGTTGCAAGAAAAGGACTTGAATTTCACACCTAATTGATAGTCGAAAGTTAAATGAAGATTTTTGAAGTTTATCAAACCTTGGCTATGGTGGACGGTGAAGGGGGAAAGAAGATGATGTATTCTCCCCCAACTTCCCCTTTTATACATGCATTAATCCTTAATTAATCTAAAGTAATTAACTTAATCATGATTTATTAACATAATTTAACTATTAATTATACTTAATAAGTAGTGTCATCATCATCCACTAACTATATCAAATTCATGGTTTAATTATCATTTGGGACCTTTGGTTAATTTTCATTTAGGTCTCCAAGTCTTTTGTTAATTAAAATTTAATAGCAACTGGACTTTTACAATTTAGTCTCTGAGCTTTAGTTAACTATTTAATCGACAAAATTATTAGGTCTTTCTTTAATATATTTCTATATTAACTTCGTAAATATTCCTATTTAATATTTATGGACTCGATTTATAGAAATGAGGTTCAAAAATCTCATTTTTTGGTACCACTGAAAATCAGGCCATTACACCAACTACACTCGTGACTCTATTTGACAATGTTAATAGGGAAAGTATCATCATTATTAATCGTATAATATCATCAAGCATAAATATGCACATTCATTCAATCAATTGATCACAAATCACTCAATCAAGTGTATACATACTTGTCGAACACATTCTTATTGATACACTACACCAAAACATGCTTTTAGCGGCGTTTTTAGTGGCGTTTAGATGAAAAATGCCGCTACAGATCGATCATTAGCAGCGCTTTACTGAAAACGCCGCTGCAAATAAGTATTAGCGGATTTTTTGAGAAACCGCCGCAAAAAACCTAAGCCCAACGACGCCGTTTCCCGAGCTTTCGAGGATTTAGCGGCATTTCTGAGTACGAAATGATTGCTTCCAGTGATAGTTCTGTTCATATTGACGACATTGATAACCGGATTATCACTGAAGTTTTGGGTCCTAAAAGGTATGGCCGGGTTCGATTTCAAGGATCTTTTGTTAACCCATCCCAATATTTTGGATTCAGCTCGCAACAATACATGCCTTCGGGGAGTCGGGCTCAAGCTGAAGTTCAGAGGTTAAGAAACCAGATGGCTCAGATGCAAGCGACAACAGCTGAGCAAATTACACAACTTAAAGCGGAGGCAGCAACGAAAGAAGAAGAGCAGCGTAGAAAGTATGATGAGCTCCAGCAGCAGCTTCAGAATATGATGAAGATGTTTCTGCAGTCGCAACAGCCGTCGTCTTAGACTATCGTGTAAATATACTTCAATTTTGACTTTTAATTATCATTTTAAATTTTAACATTTTTGTAAGAATAATATGAATTTTATTTTATTTATTGATATTTATTATATATTATTCGTTTAATTTTAAATATTATATAAATTTATTGCTTTTGGCTGGTTTAGATCTGGTTGCTTTTGATTTGTTGCTACAGAAGGGCTGAAAAAATGAAAATTTTATTTTACAAAAATCCCAAATTAGTGGCGTTTTTCACAAAAGCGCCGCTAAAAATCATATTCTATAGCGGCGTTCTTTAGCGGCACTTGAAGAAAAATGCCGCTAAAGAACATGATCTTTAGCTGCGTTTTTTTTGTAAACGCTGCAAACGTTAGCAACGTTGTCGTTAGCGGCATTTTTTGCGGCACTTGAGGAAGCGCCGCAAAAACCTTTTGTGGCGCTAAAAAGCACAGCTAAAGGCCTAAAAAAGCGCCGCTAAAAACCTGTTTTAGTATAGTGATAGTTAACCATTCCCAAACACATATCGGATAAAAAATTTATATATTTAATTATTTAATGAGCTCGAGTTGTGAGAGGAAACACCAGAATATCTATTCATCGACAACTTTAGATTTCCTTTTGTCCTAGGATGATCCTCATCGTCTTTAGCTACGAAATTAAATTTGAATACGGAAAATTCATTAATCACACATTTTAAGCACAATTCAACATATAAATTATATGAATGCATTTTATTTGATTTAGTCCCTATATACCCTAATATATGAAACACCCGTTCCTCACAATTTACTCAATCGAATTTAAATCCGACTTAATAAATATAATACAAAGACCTTCTACAACCTTTATTCATTATCAACCCTCAAGATTTTCATCTTTTACAATCTAATCCTCATCAACCCTAAACTATTTTAATAAAATTTTTTAATTATTTTATGAGAAAAATTTTAACATTTAAACCTTTAAACAATTAAACAAATTTTGGTATCAAATTCATTTTTTATTTATTGGGTGCATAATAAAATGTAGCCATTTAAGCAATCAAATTATTGTATTTGAATCTCTAGGAAGCAGTCAATAAACATCAGCAGTTGTGAGCAATGAGAAAAAGAATAATGATTTAAGTAGTGATTAGTTTTTTGGTAATTATTGTTCTATCATTGTGATAAAAAAAAGTAGAAAATGGAATAATAGGAAACTTTGGTGGAATCTTTTCTTTCTTCTTTTTTTTTTCAATTTAAGAAATTAAATTATCTAGTGGAGCCGTAAGAGAATCAAAAGTAGGCACTAAATAAAAGAATATTGGAGAAGATAAAAGGAGAGGCATCCATTTTATATTCTTTACAGTATTCTGGGTTTTGATCTTTGCTTTGGAATGAAGAAACAATGGGTCTCTTCTGGAGTTCGTATTGTAATGTGATTCTTCAATAAATTTTATGTTTAGGTTTGAATCGGGTAAATTTCGAGTTATAAACCTATTCTATTATATAAAAGAAATAAATTGTAAATATGGTTAGGGATTATGTGACCCGGATTTCATCACTTGTTGAAAAAACAAATACAGTGGGTCGTACTCCGCCACAGACCCCATTAAGCACAAAATTGGTCTAGGGCTGCGACCGGGCGGTACAAACCATACAACACAAGTTGAATCAGAATAGAATTATTCTTCTTCTATTTGATTTTGATTAGAATAGGGTTTTTCAACCCTTAAATAGATGTAGTTAAAACTTTTCTTGTATTATTCGTTTTCCAACATTAGTAAATTTTTTCCAAAAAGATTTTCACGTCAAATCGATGTGTTCTTATTTTTCTTCTTTTCTTATTGCTTTGCCAATACAGGAGGACGTGGGTTTGAGGTGCTGAAGTGCATTACCCTCCTATTTATGGGTTGGGAGGGGCTATGGGTAGTTTTAAGCATAACGTATGATGAAATTGTTAAAAATAATAATAAAATATAAATATTTCTTTATTATTTAAAACTTATTCGAGGTGGGTAGGTCCAAAATTGAAAAATATACATGACCAAAAATACACTTTCGAGAAGAATACAAATTTTTAAACACTTTAAAGTTTAACCTAATTTTACATATAATTTTCATAAATTAACATTTTATTCTTTGCTTGGGTTGAGCATTGCATTGTGAATTGATGCTTTCGGCTTAGAGACCACTTCTGTTGTTATCTCCCAATTGGAATTTGGCGATGCCTTTGGAATCTCATACCCAACCCTATACATACATATATATATAATGAAAAGATGGGATTTTCAGAATCTATGCTTTAAATTTTCTGAAGATGAGACAAGGCGATCGAGTTGTTGATCAGATTCCAAAGGAAACAATGTATTGATTGATTGCAAGAATTGAAACTTTTTTGACTTATAAGACAATAAATATGAGCTTCTCATTTTTACCTTATCTTATTATGATTCCAACTTCAAGTCTATTCCAATATCTTGGCACTCCATCATGTTGGCATATTAAGTTGTTTTGTAGATTGAGTTTTAATTCGGTTCGCATCGGTATTATTATTAGCGTAAGAGGACGTGAATTTAATAAATAACTATAAATGTTACGTTTATATATATGTTTGATCATTTAATTTATGGAAGTACGGACCGAGTTCTGTTACTATTAAATGGATTGATTTGATTTTATGCTAGTAAAAAGAAGGACAAACTACATTAATAGTCACCTAACTGTGAAAAGTTACAAAATGGTCACTCAACTTTTATTTTTGTCTGTTTTGATCACCCAATTATCTTGGGTTTTTGGGTGTTTCCATTTTTATGTTAGCCAATTGGTGACCAAAAAGGACAAAATTAATTAGTTGGATGATCATCTTGTAACTTTTCATTGTTGGGTGACCTCTACAATAGTTTGCCCTAAAAAGAATAAAAAAAGATTAAGGGTGGGTTTGGATGGACGATTGGGTTTGGTGCGGTGCGTTTAGCTTACTTTTTGTCTCACGCTATAGTATCGCTACAGTATCTAATCTCACCGCCACCCCTGTTTTTACACTAACCGCAAGTAAACGCATCGCCCATCCAAACTCACCCTAAATTTTAACTGATTTAATATCTACCATTAAGAAAAACGATGTTGATTTTTTTCTTTTCATTTGCAAACTCATAAAATCTTTAAAATGATTAATTATGTTAAGTAGTAAACAATAATTTTTATAAAAAAATGCTAACTCTATTAAAATTCAATCTTATTTGATTATTTTTAATAGAACAAATATCGAATTATCCATTTAATAATGTAGGAACTAATTCGAACAAATCTCTAGAAAGAGGGACCTACTAGGTACTTTCTCCTTTTTAACTTACACCACTTTTAAATCCAAATTCATCTTCAAAAATTTTCCCAACCATTATGGTTTTGGGGACCCAAATATAGATACCGTTTTGAGTATAGTGAGAGAGCATTCCCTAGAAAAGTACTTTAAAGCTAAACTAAAGTTCCTTAGCCACTAAGAAGCATACATCAAATCAAAATAAATAAAGTTTGTGATCAAACCAACAAAGGGGATAAACATTTTGAATTCATGAAAGCTTTAATTTTAGCAACTTGAAAATATAAAAAGAAAAGAAGATAAAGGAAAAGCAATGGAACTCACCAATCAACACCAAAGAAAAGAAAAAGTAGAAGAAGACACCACGTAACAAGAAAAGATAAGGATTCATACCCAATAAGTAGAGCATTTCAAGTAGTGCAAAACCCTCCCCTCCCAGAACAAAAATCCAGTGGGATATTATAAAGAACATGTATAGGTTTAGCAACACAGTGATAGGGTTCTTGAACCTTTTCACACTGCTAGCATCGATACCGATCATCGGAGCAGGGCTATGGATGGCGAAGAGTAGCACCACTTGTGAAAGTTTCTTGCAAACGCCATTGCTGATATTAGGGTTTGTGATACTGATTATATCATTGGCAGGTTTCATTGGAGCTTGCTTCCATGTGGTTTGGGCACTTTGGGTTTACTTGCTTGTCATGATGCTTATTATTGCAGCTTTGATGGGGTTAACTATATTTG
The DNA here is from genome assembly GCF_007990345.1 of Gossypium hirsutum. NCBI lineage: Eukaryota > Viridiplantae > Streptophyta > Magnoliopsida > Malvales > Malvaceae > Gossypium > Gossypium hirsutum. The sequence goes on from NC_053440.1 coordinate 730,007, forward strand.
GATTTGCGGTGACAAGCCAAGGTGGTGGGCATGAAATCGCTGGTAGGGTTTATAGGGAATATAGATTGGAAGATTACTCACCATGGTTGAGGAATAGGGTTAAAGATCCTCAGTATTGGAATACTATTAGAAGTTGTTTGTTGAATTCCAAGACTTGTGGGAAAATTGCCCTTTGGACTCCTCTTGATTATCTTAACAATGATATGACTCCAATCCAGGTATGTCAATTCATATAATTAGTGTACCAAGTATTATCCCATGGATTTCTCTCTCTTTCTAGGGGGCTTGTTCTTTCCCCTCTCCTTGGGGTTTTACAAAGATTTTTTAACTCTTGAAACTCCATAGAAAAAGCTTTCATTTGTCATTAAGAACGATAGTATTTATTGATTATGATGGGCATGCAGTCGGGTTGCTGTAAACCACCAACATCATGCAATTACGAGATGATGACAATGGTAGCCCAAAATCCAGACTGCTATAGGTGGAACAATGCCCCAACAGTGCTATGTTATGAGTGTGATTCATGCAAAGCAGGAGTGCTTGAATCGGTGAGAAGGGATTGGCATAAACTCTCAGTGCTCAACATTGTCATGCTCTTGCTTTTGATTGGGATTTATTCAATTGGTTGCTGTGCTTTCCAAAACACTAAAAGGGCTGAAACTGATTACCCATATGGCCAAAACAGGATGTCCAAAGTTAGACCAAGATGGGATTACTATTGGTATGCCATTCACACACATATCTGTTTATTTCTATATAACCAGTGGTAAATTTTAATTACTCTACTTTATATTTTGGCAGGTGGAGATGGTGGCATGACAAAAAGGAGCAGCTTTATTAGCTTTTTTTTAAAACATCTTCCATAAAACTTTGTTGGACAATGTTCTAATTGTCATGTAAAGATGGGACAATGCACTCGTTTTTCTATGTATGAAATTGCAGCTTTTTTTCTTTCTTTCTTTGCTGAAAAAAAAGTTCTTCAATTTTACTTTTTTTCTTTTCTTTTCGGAAACGACAGTGTATTAACTATGCACTTGATTCTTCTTGAATATCACACAGCATCCTTCATGCAAAATATTTGCATTTATGATTAGAGTTGTTCATGGGCTGGGTCGGATTTAGGCCGATCCTAACAAAATTTTACGCCCGGTTGATAGGTTTGACTTAAAAAATAGACCTAAATTTTTGCTTAAGCTCGACTTGGATAAAAATGTTAAAATCTGAGCACGGCCCGATCCGGTCATTTTAATTATTAATTCTATTTTTATATAAAAAATTTTAAAACATAATACATCGAATACACTAAAAACATTAAAATAAATATTTTCCAACAAATTAAAAAAATATATTTGTACTTAACTAACACTAAGATAGGTGCAAAACAAATGCCTTTAAAATAGTAGCAAAATTAACGATAAAACAAGCATTATATAATATTCAAACAATAACAACAAAATAGTAGCATCATAATAGTGAAATAGTAGCAAAACAATGAGAAAACAACAGCAAAATATCAATTTTTTTTATAAATTCGGGCCAGGCTCAGGCCAAAAAAACTTTCTTCGAGGCTCAGCTCGTTTTCTAAATGGGTCTTTTTTCCCAAGCCCATTTCTTGAGCCTATATTTTTACCTAAACCCTTCCAGTTTTCGAGCGGGCCTTCAGGCCAAGTGACTCGGCCTATGGACAAGTCTAATCTGAATCTAGCCCGTAAAGTTTCCGAAAATTTGAAATATATTTAAAATTAAAATTAAATTAAATAATTTTATAAATCTTGTATACAACTTCACTTTAAAATCTTCATTTTCAACTCCTTGATAATGCTTCTATTTGTTTGGTAAACGTGTGAAGAATTTAGCAAAATTGCGTGGTAGGTGAGCATACAGAATGGCCACACACTTATATGTACATATATATATTGTTAATTTCACATTTAAAGGGAAATAGATTAGCAATATCAAATTGAAAAAAATAAGAAAATTAGGGAGGAAAAGAGAAATAAAAGAAGGGTGTGATCTGATAAAACAAACCTTGATAAATTAGAAATGGTCCTCGAAGGAACCACCCTATATATGACTCAACCATTATCAATTTGAAAAGTCGTTGTGGGCAACAATATTGTATATATATATTTAAGGGGTCTGAAATTAGATGGGAATTATTTGAATTTAACTAAAAGAAATATAAATTAATATATTTGAACTTAATTATATATATTCTGAGCTTAACCAACGAATTTGAGATGAAAGATCTTGAAAAAATAAAGTCTTTTCTTGAGTTGCAGATTGAGCATTTAAAATATGATATTCATATCCATCAGTCGTCTTATGTAGAAAAATATTAAAGAAATTCTACATGGATAAAGCATATTCATTAAGTGCTCCAATAGTTGTAAGATTACTAGATGTGAATAAAGACTCATTTCGTCTTTGTGAAAATGGTGAATAGTTTCTTGGTTCTAAAGTATCATATCTTAATGTCATAAGGGCAATAATGTATATTGCAAACAACATGCGACTTGATATAACATTTGTTGTAAGTTTGTTAGTAAGATTAAACTCTTCTCCGGCATGTAGATGTTGGAATAGAATTAGGCCTATTTTTATATATCTCAAAGGAACCATTGGTATACGGTTATTTTACTCAAATGGTTCACAATCTCCATTGGTTGGTATGGGAACAATTTAACATATTTGTTTACTTAGTATTACCAACTACAACATTTGAAAAGCTAGTACTAGATGTAATCATGGGTTGGGCTATCCGGCCCGGCCCAACGACTCGCCCTAAAAATAGAAAGGTTCGAGTAAAAATATAGGCTCGAAATATGGGTTTGGACAAAAAAAGAGGCCCGTTTAAAAAATGAGCCGGGACTCGGGTAAAGCTTTTTTGGCCTGAGCCTGGCCTGAATTATATATTAAATATATATATTTTATTTTTAATCAAATATATATTTTATATATATTAAATATATATATTTAATATGAGTCAGGTCGGGCCCCAGACTCGGGCCAGGTTCGGGCTTAGCAATTTTCTTTCGGGCAGGGCTTGGACAAAGTTTCAGGCCCATAATTCGGGTTAGGCCAGGCCCGAGCCTAGAAAACTGGCCTAAAACTTTGTTTGGGCCTAGCCTGAACCTAGCCCGACCCGACCCATGATCACCTCTAGCTAGTATACAAGATGAGAATGTGCCAATTAAAAAATGTTAAACAACATTGTCATTAGGGGGGTTGAGGCCCTTGCTAGCCCCCCCAAGCTTCACCCCTGAATTGAATTGAACCGAACAGATTTAATAACTGCTACTTTTTGGGTCAGGATTAAATTTTCAAAATTTGAAAAGTACAAAGCTAAAATTAGAGATGTCCATGGGTAGGAGCGAGCCGGGCCTAACCAAAATCTTAGGCCCGTTTGCTAGGCATGTGCCCGGCCCAGCCTGTCTATATAATTTTTTTATATAATTTATTTTAAAAAATATAATACATCAAAAATACTAAAAATATTAAAATAAATGTTTCCCAACAACTTGAGAATAAATTTTTTAAAAATATATGATACTTAAATAACACTAAGATAGGTGCAACTTAACAAGTAAATATCTCTAAAATAGTAACAAAATTAACAATAAAACTAGAGTTATACGATAACAACAAAATAGTAGCAAAATAATGAGAAAACAACAAGAAAATATATATAAAAAAACCAACAACTTTTTTTATTTTTGCGAATTCGATCCAAAAAAGCTTTACTCGATGCCCGAAGATGAGCCTTATTTTTTTTACGCAAACTCATTTTTCAGGCTTATAACTTTAATCCAAATCTTCCCACTTTTTGGACAAATACGACCCGACCATGGACAAGTGTAACTAAAATTGACCCATCCATTAAAACTAAAAACCTCACTTCTCTATGAAAAAATCTATTTTTTATTAATATTAATATTTTTATAATTAAATATAAATAAAAATATATTTATTAATTAACCAGTAATTCAAAATGGATGGGACAAATGACCCTACCTTCCCACAAGTCTACATTTGAGCATTTATATTCAAGAATGCGTAAAAGGGAAATACAATTTTCAATATGAGCTGCTTGGGCATAGTCTACATTTTTCTGGAAATTTTAAAGAAAAGTTGAAGTTAATTTGTAGGCTTAAGTCTTAACCACAATTTAATCCTCAATAGGTAGGAGTTTTCCATTGTGGGTACTTCTCATATTCACATAAAATTTAAGTCCCTCTCACACTTCTCAATTTCAATTTTTTAAACCAAAAAAAAAAAGAAAAACAAAATAGACTTTTAAATTCCTAAGAAGTTTTCTTTGACAGGGAATGGTCCAGGGACTAATGTCAACCAAGAAGATTTTATGTATTTGGCATAATAACATTTTTAGTCCTTCAACTTTGAAAAAAAATCATTTTAATTCCTCGGGATATAAGAAAAGTGATAGATTAATGAATGTATGAGGACCTTGTTTTATGATACTTTTTCAATGGCTTTAAGAACGATTCTTTAACTGCTCCACGTAACGAAGAAGTCTATCCACCAAAGAAAAAAGAGCCCCAAAACATCAATCGCTCTCAAAAACTTTTATTCAACTAATCAAAGGAATGCTGTAATCCTCCACCAATATTACTATAAAATTCAATTTTTTTATAATTAATATTTTACTTATTTAGCTCAATATTAAAAATGTTAAACCCGAATCCGACTCGACTTGAAAAACATTAAAATAAATATTTCTCATCAATATAGACATGTGATTCGGGTCGTGTCAGGTCCGACTTATTTAGAAATTGAATCTTACTTTTTCTGTCTAAACTCATTTTTAGAACCTATATTTTTACTTAAACTCTCTCGATTTTCAAATCTAAACAATGGAGAAAATTAGTGTAAACCGTTATAAGTGATTATTGTCAACCAAAAATAGAAATATTCCACCACGGCCAGTGGAATCACGCGTCCTTACGCGGCGGTCAAGCAAGAAGGACGACTTAGCAAAAACGGCATTCATTAAGCCACAATAAAAGACCCGCAAAGTAGAGAAAATGCAACGTGCTTTTGGCAATGTTCTTTGTGAAATTATGTTATTAGTCATTCTACTTTGTGAAAGTTGTAGATTTAGGTCCTGTATTTTAATTTGGTTATTTTTAATCTCTATATATTTTATATTTTAAAATTTTAATCCTCATCAAATGATAACTATTAAATTTATTAAACTCTGTTTTGTTATTTCCAAAAGCTGATGCGTCAAATATATTATCATATGCGTAATATTGACATGTCACCTTGTTATTTTCACATCTTACTTACTAAAAATTCATGTAATAGGTTAACAACTGTCATTTGTGTCAAGTCCGAAATTTTAAAATTCACGATTTAGAATGATCCAATTGAAAAATATAAACAAAATCTTCAATTGCACATATACTACATGGCTAATACTTGAATTTAAACAAACAAATTTAATAGCTATTGTTTGGGTCTGGACTAAAATTTCAAAATTTGAAAACTGTAAACACTAAATTTGACCAATTCAAAAAATACAAGGACTAAAACTGATCAAATTAAATTATAAGAACTAAATCCATAGCTTTTGCAAAGTACATGGACTAATAGCACAATTTAACCTTTTTAATCAAATCGATTAGATTATCGTTTTTTGATTCAATTTTTATTAAAAATTTATAAAAATAAAAAAGTCGATTTAATTTATTCAACAACTTGTACAAGCGCTTTTTTAGTCCGATTCAACTAATCCATACCAATTCGTGGGTCAATTGATTTACTCTCTTTTCTCTAAATTGATGCACCAATCAATTCTCAATCTAATCGGTCTATCTGATCCGATTCCAACCATTAGGGGTAAATTCGAAAAATAAAGTTAAACTTTATTCACTTGAGTGCTGACTTAAAATTCCCAAACTCTTTTAATAGATATATGTATAGTATAATCTATTTATTATTTACTGATACATATATAATATTTAGACAGTGATTCACTTACACTCATGTAAAATTAAAATAGTTTTACACACTTTTGTATTTTTTTGTATAATTAATATTTTAACGATCCAATCGATGAGTTTATCAATATAATTATACTCGTCATGTATATAAAATTTCGAACCAATACAATATTTCTATTATATTGATCTAACATACTATATATATTAATATTTATTGAATGGTTTAAAATTTTTTAGATAAAAGAAATAGTTAGAAAATTTTAGTTTACATCATATATAACATGTATGATATATAATAAAACATAAAATATAACGGTTAAATCGTTATATTAATCATATGTTTAGTTTTTTGTTTTTAATTTAATTTAATTTTTACTTTATTTATTTTTTCAGATAATGTTCTATTGTCCATGTGGACTTGATGATTTGGAAAAAAAATCATGTTGCTTTTTTAGCTGGTTTAACAATTTATTAACGGTGTTAACATTAGATACCATAATAAAGCACATATTAATAATTCAGGTACCGCATTAAACATTTTATAAAGGTACAAGTACCATAACAAAACACATATTAAGAGTTCAGGTGTCATATTGGACATTTTCAAAATACAAATACCACATTGAAAAATTTATGAAAGTTCAGGTACCAAATGTGACAATATCTATTTTTAAATAACTAGTTTCACATGCAGTATTAACACATTTATTTTTCAATTTACTATATTATATATTTTTACAAATTAAATGTGAAATGATTTAAATTATAATAAAGTTGATTAAGTAATGAAAATAACATAGCAATGAAAATAAAAAAAAGGAAATAACTAATAGTAAAATATTAATATATTTAATAAAATAAAAACATAAAATTAAAATTTTAAATTAAAATAGTTGGAAAATCTAAACATATAAAATAACATAGTTTATCCATCATTGAGAATAATAATTTATTTTCTCATATTATACTTTTATTTTTTAAAATTAAAAATATGTTTTTGTCATTAATAACCAAATCAATACTATCTAATAAAAGAAAAAATAATTAAAAATAGAAATTCTATCACATGTGTATACGTGTGGAAACCACGAATTTAGAATGTAAATATCTATTTAAAAATCACATGCAATAAATAATGAAACATATGGTTTGTGTTAAAACTAACGTCGATAATGAAAATATAGAACGATCGCAAAGCAATAAGAAAGAAAAATAAAACACACAGATTTTACGTGGAAACCCTTTTGGGCAAAAAACTATAGGCAGATGAGAAGAAAATTCACTAGTATTGAAAATCGAATGATATAAGAGGAGTTGCGACTATATCTATTTAAAAGTTAAAAAACCTTATTCTAATCAAAGTCAAATAGGAAAAGTGTAGTTCTATGTAGACCACCTAGTTTTACCACTGTATTATTTCTTTAACAGGAATTTGGGTTACACAACTCTATTAGTTTGGAACTAATTAATAATAACACATGAAATATGTATATTATTAAAATAAAAAAAATTAAATTAAATTGTTTATCATTGTGTTGTTTTCAATCTTGAGTCGGTGTCGAGTTAACTTGTGACGCCAACTCAATTAAATACATGACTAATATATACAACTGATAAATGTAATAAAATGTGCATAATAAAAATAAGATGTGTAATAGTATTTTTTAAAAAAGCTTTAGCTAAATGGTATATTAAGAGTTTTATTAATGCAATTGACGTGGGTTTAAATCCCATCATATGCATATTTTTATTGGATTTTTTAAAATGAAAAGACTAAAATACCCTCGATTAATGTTACTTATTTTAATTACGAAAATACATTTTTGTAACTCCCTAACTGAGTTGGTGACCTGGTTAAGGGTGACACCGACTCAATCAGGAACTTAAATAATATTATAGATGGTAAATTAAAAGTTTTACTAATGCAATTGGCATGGGTTCAAATCTCACCATATGCATATTTTTATTGGTTTTTTTAAAGTAAAAGACTAACATACCCTAAAATAATATTAATTGTTTTGATTATGGAAGGACATTCCCGTAACTTCCTAACCGAGTTGGTGACCTGGTTGAGGGTGACGCCGATTTAGTCAGGAACTTAAATAATAGTATAGATATACAATTGATGGTCATAAAGTGTATATAATAAAATTAAAATATATAAATATATTAAAAGAAAAAGCTTTAGTTGAAAGGTAAATTAGAGTTTTTATTAATGCACTTGGTGTGAGTTCAAATTCCACTTTATGCATATTATTATTATTATTCTAAAGTGAAAAGACTAAAATACTCCCAAATAATATTACTTATTTTAATTATGGAAGGACATTCCCTTAACTTCAGAACCGAGTTGGTGGCACAGTTGAGAGTGATATCAACTCAATCAAGAGCTTAAATAATAGTATAGATAGATGATGAAGGCACTAACGTGTGCATGATAAAATTAAAATGTATAAAAATATAAAAAAAGTTTAATGATAAACTAAAGATTTTATTAATGCACTTGGCATGGGCTCAAATCCTACTAAAATACCTTTGAATAATATTATTTATTTTTATTATGGAAGGACTTTCTCGTAGCTTCCCAATCGAGTTGGCAACCCAATTAATGTGGCATCAATTCAGTCAAGAACTTAAATAGTAATATGAATATACAACTGATGAAAGTAATATAGTGTGCATAATAAAATTAAAATGTATAAAAATATTTAAAAAAAAGCTATAGCTAAATGGTAAATTAAAAGTTTTATTAATATAATTGGCGTGGGTTCAAATTCTATAATATGCATATTTTATTAATTTTTAAAGTAAAAAAATTAAAATACCTTCGAATAATAATACTTATTTTAATTAATCATTGACTCTATTAACTCGAAAATTTTTCACTCAACTCGATCGAACACGGGCCAAAATTTGTATTTTTTGTTGGTTAATTAGTGGGTCTTTTACCAAAATATTACAAAAAATAAAATAATATCAAAATAATATAAACATTTTTTTATTTACCAAAATAATACAAAAAAAAAGTTCAAAAAAAACATACCTGAAGAAGGGCCTGCCACAGGCGGCACCTTTGGTGCCTGTGGTAGAGGCGGCACCAATTGTTCGTATTTTGACCATTTGTTCGTATTTTTTTCTTGAATTTTATTACTTTTAAAAATATACTATTTTATAATTTTATTATTTTACATTATTTTAGTACATTATATTTGAAATGTATTCATTTAGTGTGTTTTTAAATAAATTTTAAAAAAACTCTTATTTCGGCCATTTGTTCGTATTTTTTTCCCGAATTTTATTACTTTCAATAAAAATATATTATTTTCGTATTTTATCATTTTACATTATTTTAGTACATCATGTTTGAAATGTATTAATTTACACTTTTTTTAAATAAATTAAAAAAACCCTTATTTCGACCCTTTGTTCGTATTTTTTTCCCCAGAGTTAATTACTTTTAAAAAAATATACTATTTTCTAATTTTATTATTTTACATTATTTTAGTACATTATGTTTGAAATGTATTAATTTACTGTCTTTTTTAAATAAATTTAAAAAAAAACACCCTATGTTCGTATTTTTTTCCCATATTTTCTTACTTTTAAAAAAAATATTATTTTATAATTTTATTATTTTACATTATTTTAGTACATTATGTTTGAAATGTATTAATTTAGTGTTTTTTTATTGAAAGTAATAAAATTCGGGAAAAAAATACGAACAAAGGGCCGAAATAAGATTTTTTTAAATTTATTTAAAAGCACACTAAATGAATACATTTCAAACATAATGTACTAAAATAATGCGAAATAATAAAATTATAAAATAGTATATTTTTTTAAAGTAATAAAATCTAGGGAAAAAATACGAACAAAGGGCCGAAATAAGAGTTTTTTTTAAATTTATTTAAAAACACACTAAATGAATACATTTCAAATATAATGTACTAAAATAATGTAAAATAATAAAATTATAAAATAGTATATTTTTATTGAAAGTAATAAAATCAGGGAAAAAATACGAACAAAGGGCCGAAATAAGGATTTTTTTAATTTATTTAAAAAAGACACTAAATTAATACATTTCAAATATAATGTACGAAAATAATGTAAAATAAAAAATTAAAAAATAGTATATTTTTTAGAAGTAATAAACTTCGGAAAAAAATACGAACAAAATGCCAAAATACGAACAATTGGTGCTGGCGGCACCTGTGGCAGGCCCTTCTTCAGGTATGTTTTTTTTTAACTGTTTTTTTTGTATTATTTTAGTAAATAAAAAAATTTATATTATTTTAGTATTTTTTATTTTTTTTGTATTATTTTGGCAGAAGACCCTTAATTAGTGAAGGTGGCTATGATAAGTGGTGGTGATTGAGTCACCACAAGAACAAGACATCTCTCATTGGGAAAAGTCAAAGTCATAACTTTTGGTAAGGAGTTTATTGACTTTGTATTCCACTCACTCTCTATAAATAGTTCCTCCTTTTCTCCTACATTTCATTATTAATATTTTCCTTCAACTTTCTCTTATATTTTCTCTCAGTTTCGTCATCTTTTCTTTCTTACTTACAAACACTTTGCTTTTTACTCGAAAAAAACACACAGAATTGGATAACAAAAGCATGGCGGATGCGACATATAAAGCACGCTCATTGGAAGAGACACCGACATGGGCTGTTGCAGTGGTGTGTCTTGTCTTGCTTGTCATTTCTATCATCATTGAACATGCCATTCATATGCTTGGGAAGGTTGGTTAATGTTTTATATGTTTTTCTTTTACCACTCACACTCCATTCATAGAAGCTTGTGTCTGTCAACACACACCATACCCGATACTATTACCATTCCAACTTAGGTTCCATGAATCATATGTTTTTAACTACAGTGCTTCAAGAAAAGACACAAAACAGCTCTTTATGAAGCACTTGAGAAGGTTAAAGCAGGTAACTTCAATTTCTATATGGTTTTTTTTTTCAATTTTAAACTAAAAAAAAGCTGAAAAATATTAACTTTATTTTTTCTGTGTGTGTAGAGCTTATGCTTATGGGATTTATATCATTGCTGCTAACAGTAACTCAAAGTCTCATATCTGATATTTGCATACCAAGAAGCATAGCAAACACATGGCATCCATGTGATCAACAAGCTGAGGCTCAGAAATATGGTCAAATTTCTGGTAGAAAACTTGTTGAATTCTCTGATGATGATGACGACGATGACACCACTTATATTCCAAGACGCAGTCTTGCAACTTCTATATATGATAAATGTCAAGAAAAGGCAAGTTTATATTCTAGGAATCAGTTTTAGAAATTGGATGCACAAATCTTATTGGAAACTAAATATTTGGTTGCAGGGTAAAATAGCACTTGTATCAGCTTATGGTATCCATCAACTCCATATATTCATCTTTATGTTAGCAGTTTGTCATATTCTCTATTGCATCATCATCTATGCTTTGGGAAGAACTAAGGTAATATCTATCACGTGAAAATTTTCAATTTTTTACACATTTTTTTAATAATTAATTGGACTGCAGATGAGGAAATGGAAATCCTGGGAAAATGAAACAAAGACAATTGAATATCAATACTACAATGGTATTTTTTTTCTTCCTTACATTGAAATTTACATTTAAGTTGACTTGGAAAATTGTTAAGCTTTCCCAATATCTGCTCTTTCTCCAAACATGCGCGTCAGCACACTCAAACCCACATCCTCGTATACTAATAATAATACCGATGCTAATCGAGCTAAGACTCAATTGACAACTTTCCCATATTTTTTTATTAGTTGAATGAAGTTAGAATTTTGGAATGCAGATCCTGAGAGATTCAGATTTGCAAGGGATACTTCATTTGGACGAAGACATTTGAACTGTTGGAGTCGTTCAACCTTAACCCTTTGGATTGTAAGTAATCCTTTTATCAATCCAGTTTAATTTAATAGCAGAGTTTTTCAAGTTTGATCATGGTATCTGAATTCTAATTTAGCTGTTTATTCATTATCAGATGTGTTTCTTTAGACAATTTTTTGGATCAGTAACAAAAGTTGATTACTTGACATTGAGACATGGATTTATCATGGTAAGCTCAGCCATGGAATGTTGATACTATGCAAATGGTTTCCAAGTATATGGTGCTAATTCGAACTTCAATGTACAATAATACGAATGCAGGCACATTTGGCACCTGCAAATGAAACCAAATTTGATTTTCAAAAGTACATCAAGAGATCATTAGAACAGGATTTCAAAGTAGTGGTTGGGATAAGGTTTGTACACTTTTAGCCCGAAAAATTATTTTATAGACCTTTCCCATCACGTCATCTATGATCCATTTTTAATTATTTAATAATATTTTAGTAAATTTTTTCATGTCATTGACACAAAATTTTGATAATTTTTTTATCTGAAATCTTAAACTCCGAACTCTAAACCTTAAACTTCGACCTTAAACATTGACCTCTGAATCTTGAACCCTGAACTTTGAACATTGAATTCTAAATTGTAAATCTCAAACCTCAAATCATGAACCTCAAACATTGAACCCTCGAGTTCGAGGTTTAGATTTTTGGTTTGGGATTCGAGGTTTAGGGTTCAAGATTCAGAGTTTAAGGTTTGAGGTTTAAGATAACCTTGAACCCTAAATCCTAAATCTCAAACATTGAATCATGAACCTCAAATCCTGAACCCTCGAGTTTTGGATTTGGGTTTTTGGTTTGAGGTTCAATGTTCAGGTTCGGGGTTCGAGGTTCAAGATAACCTTGACCTCTGAATCTTGAACCTTAAATTTTAAACCCTAAATCCTAAATCTTGAACCTCGAATCATGAACACCGAATCCCAAATCCTCGAGTTTGGGGTTTGGGTTTCTTATTCGAAATTCGAGGTCTGCGGTTCAAGATTTAGGTTTAGAGTTCAGTGTTTTAGGTTCGAGGTTCACGTAAAAAAATTACAAGGCCATAGATGATATGGTGGAAAAGGTCTATAAAATAATTTCTCTTTTTACTACTAATTGCAAATATGAGTCTTTTTTTTTAAATATATATTATGTACTAAACAAATCTTAAAAATATCATATCTCCATATTTATATCCAAATATAACTCACTTCACTCTTTTCAATTTTATTGCGTTTGCAGCCCAATTATTTGGTTCATTGCTGTCCTCTTCTTACTTGCCTATACACATGGTAAGTCTTCCAATACACATGGTAAGTCTTCCAATAAAATTAAGATGGGAGATGAAGCCTGGGTTATTGGTTTAATTACTTCAAATGCATATTGATGACTAGAAAACAATTTTCTCTTAATCAACAGGATGGTACTCTTATTTGTGGCTGCCCTTTGTCCCTTTAATCGTAAGTACAATGCCATATATGTGATTGAGAAAGAACTAGGATGGAATTATATAGCTGAAATTGGGAGATTTTGCAGATAGTTCTAATGGTAGGAACCAAGCTACAAGTGATCATAACGGAACTTGCTGTAAGTATTCAAGATAGAGGAGGTGTAGTGAAGGGTGCACCATTGGTTCGACCCGGCGATGACCTCTTCTGGTTCGGTCGTCCCCGCTTCCTTCTTTTTCTCATTCACCTTGTTCTATTTACGGTAATAATTCTTCTTCTTCGTCGTCCTCGTCGTCGTCATCATCATTGTAACTATCATATGTTGATTTTTGATTTCCTCTGCAGAATGCATTTCAACTGGCCTTTTTCGTGTGGAGCACGGTAAGCAATCCCTACTCGTAAATTTTTTATTATATCCCAACTGCTTATTATATCCCAACTGCTTAATTAATTCATCTTTTTTCCAGTATGAATTCAGCATAAGATCTTGCTACCATGAGCATCTTGAAGATATCATCATTAGAATCTCAATGGGGTGAGTTTGAAACATTTCAAGTGATCTTTTTAGGTTAAGATTATTGATTTGAGAAAGTGATGAGGTTGCTGATAAATCTGCAAATTTTCAGGGTCATTACACAGTTCATTTGTAGCTACGTGACTCTTCCTCTCTATGCTTTGGTGACTCAGGTAATAACATCGCTCGAATCAAGCAGGAAAACTGAATGCAAATCAAAGAAAAATTAGATTTAACTTAAATTTTTTCTACAGATGGGATCCAACATGAGACCGACGATCTTTAACGAAAGGGTCGCCACTGCACTGAGAAACTGGCATAAAAAAGCGAAGAAACACACTAAACAAAACAAACAGTCACATTCTCAAAACACCACGCCGCTTTCAAGCAGGCCCGCTACTCCAACTCATGAGATGTCTCCAGTTCATCTTCTTCATAACTATCCACGAAGCGTTGAAAGTTATCCGCCATCTCCCAGACTTTCAATCACTGAGAACAATCGATTGGTACTCCACTCCCCGAGACAGCATGGAATCAAAGATGATGTTGATGATAGATCACCACATAAGAAAATTGCTCAAGCTGATACAACAGTTGAAGAATCCAACTCTTTGCAAAGAGTTGCGATGGCTCAGACGATACGAACACCAACATGAAATTGATATTGCTTCGTCGGTTTTCTCGCTCCAGAAGAAATGATCCGAACTGATTTGTCGAATCCACAATGTACTGTGAAATTTTATATATGAATTTAATATTGTGCAATTTTTTACATAAAATTTTAGTTTGATCCGATTCTCACAAATTATTAACATAATTTTTTATATAACATCGTTTTATATTTATACATTTTAATCACAATCAAAGTTTCATGCCTATAATTGCATCAAATCAAAGTTCATGTATCAAATTGCATATTAAATCGAAGTTCAAGTAAAATTTGAAGGATGTATCCTTTTATAAAATTAAAATTTATGAAAACAAAGATTTTTTAAAATTTTAAATTTAATTAATGAATCGACATTACTTCAAATGCATAGAGGAATGGCAATAGAGCAAGTGACGTGGATGTTGTCAGATCCATTTCGCTCCACATTTGGTATGTTATGCCTCATCACATACTCGATTTCAGTATGGAAGTATAATATTGAAAACCACTACTACTTCTATGGATGCTGGATGCATCCGTCCCTACCTTACATCGCACCGTTTGAATTTAATTTTTGCTAGTTATTTCTGTTGACAACAATGGGCATTGTTTTGCCTCTAACTTGTCATTTTTAGGAGAAATTATTATATAATTAAAATTAGAGATATGAATAAATTAAATAAAAATATATAAATAATAATTATTTTTATTTTTATTTAAAATTTGCTTAGTAAATAAATGTTAATAGGGTAAATGTTTTTTACATTTGACATGCATTTATTACTAAAAAAATTATTAGACAATAAAAATAATTGTGACCCTCGATCGTCTAAATAAACAATAACTAAACAACCTTTCTCCCCTCTCATAACCTACACCACATGCCATATATCGCTTTAGATATCCAAAACCGTCATTGAATCGCTCTGATCTGAAGTAATCTGACTCAGCTACTTATATTCGGATCTTTTAGCCTCTTCCGTCACCATATCGATGGACCTTAATTGACCTGAAGAGTGAACTGTTGAGTGAACTGTTGTTCCTCCACCAGTCCCTGAATCACCTTAGCATTATATATGAATTAGCCTAGGAATAGCTAGCCCCGTAGCATCGAGTGGAAAGCAGAAGATATGCATTCCAAAAGGTAACCTAGCAACATACTTCGCTAGATTATCTGCTGCTCTTTTACTTTCCCGGTACACATGGGTTATGGTCACATCCCAATCTCGCTGAAGCATCTGCCCAATAGCTCTAATGGTTGTATGTGGCTGATTTAAATGGCGAAGTTGCTGCCCAATCTCCACACAATCTAGTTCCCGCATCCATAATTCCAAGTCTGCGCCAGCCCATTAAGCACACCCGACAGCTCGCTTCATACTTATTGCAGCAACCAATGTTGTGTGCAAATCCCCACAGCCAAGTACCAGCAGCAGCAGTCCTCGAGATCCCTGCACTATAAGCACCATCTACATTAACCTTTGAAACACCCATTGGTGGCGCACTCCATGAGATGTCTCTCCACACCTGATTCCCTAAGTTGCTACTCTCCAATCGAGTTTCATCTTTGTACCAAATGCACCTAGCAAAGAAACTACTCGCATCAGTAAATTCTTCAGAGAAAACCATAGCATTCGTCCTGATCTTCCATGGCGTGACAGCAAAGAATATATCCCAATCATCAAGATTATCAAAGAAATATCCAGGTCTGGTCAAGTTAACATATAGCCACAGTTGCTTCCAACCAAGTCATCAACTACAACTATAGGCACAGTTGCTTCACATGCGGACTTTGACATCTCCAACCCAAACGATCCTTGCATGGAGAGATAATTGCAGCAATCTTAGTAAGACAATTGAACGGCAACCAAAACTCCAACTAAAAATTTTAATTAATTATAAATACCATCATTTCTTTAGATATAAAAGAAGCAAAACTAAAAGCCATATGTTGGTTGACATTAATTATTGATTAATCAATTTGTGGAAGAGGAATACATGCCACCAACCTTATCATTTCCATTATTTGAAAACCAATTATTGGTTCATCAGTTGGATGCTTATCTTTTTGTAAATATAAAATTATTAAGATGTATTTAAAACCTTACTTAGTAATTGGGTTTTAGGTTTGTAGTCTTCATTCAATGAGTTTTACTGAATTAAATGATATTAAAGTATCACAATTAGAAATATTTATGGATTGAGTCGAACCCATTTAAAGTATATATGTAGATTTTTTAAGCTCGAGCCCAACCCGACCCGAAAAATGAGCCTCTCTTTTTATTTAAGCCTGACCCAGTTTTAAAAAGATAAACTTAGGCCTAACCCAGCCAGTATATTTAATTTTTTTATTAGTTTTTATTTAAAAAATATTATGCACTAAAAACGTTAAAATAAAAGTTTTCTAACACATTAAAAATATATTAAAATATTTATTATATTAAAAGACACAAATAAATATAATTAATATTTTACTATATTAAATATAATTTTTATATTTTTGTACTTTGGGTTGGATTATTTAGTTTGGTAATTTTTTTCAGATTTTAGATAATGAATTTAATTGTTATTGAATTAATAATTTAATATAAATATAAATATAATTATATATAATTAATATAATATTTTTATAACATATATATATTCAGATCGGGCCAGACTTGAGCAAAAAGAATATTACCCAAAACTCATCCATATAGAAAACGAGCATTAAATTTGATAAAAATTACGTTTATGATTTTTTTTTAATTTTCAGTAAAAACATAATATTAAATTCAAGAATATTTTAAAATGATTAATAAATAGTTTTTAATCAGTGGTTATAAACACCTGTTAAATGGACCCACATATATAGTTGAGATAAGATTCCTTCCTTTATTTTATTTTGTTCAATGATAAAAAAGATATTTCAAATTTAAAACCAACTCTTTCATAATAATAATAACAATAATAATAATAATAATATATTTTACATAAAATAAATAGAAAAATTTTGGAGAGGATTTAAATTATATATTTTTGTGAAAATAAAAATATAATTTTATCATTTTAATAATTCATATCTTTATAGTTTTAAAAAATTAAATAAAATTTTTATTATTTTAAATAATTAAGTAGAATTTTATCATTACTAATTTAAAAATTTTATTAATTATACAAAGTCTAAATGAAAAAGGATTTTTGTTTTAGGATCTCAGGCAGTGCCAGTTTCCTTTTAACCGATTTTATTTATCAAATTGTAATTAAAAGAAACTTTGAAAATATATGCGGCTCCCAATTGAGCGATTAACAATTTCATTTCATTAAATAGAAAAAAGGAAGTGATTATTTAATTTTGATTTGAAATTGAACATTCAAGTCTGACCGTTGATTTCATCGGTTGTTTTCTCCGTGATCGTCGTGATGGAAGTCCGGCCAAATCAAGCGGTGGACAATTCATCAACCTCACCTCAACAGCATCGGCGCCGTGCAGCTGCCGCTGCATCTAAACAACCAGTTTCCGCTACCAACGCCGTTGATACCACTTCCGTTACTCAAAGGTAACGTAAAACACCAACTTTTTTTTCTTAATTCTCACTTTTTTCCCACTGTTTCCGCGGAAATTTGACGAAGAAAAAGAAAAAGAAATCTTTTTAATTCTCACTTTTTTTTTTGCCGTTGTTTCTTGGAAATGAAATCAAATCTTTTCCTTGTTGGTTCTTTTTTTCCTTTCTTTAATTTTTTTATCTGTTTCCGTTTTCTGGGGAAAATTTATTTCTCTTTGGATTTTGGCTCTAGCTTGACATTTAATTCAGTGAAGGAGTGCTTTAACTCCTTTTCCTTTTTTTTTTTAATTTAATTTAGTTTCATAGGGTTTATAAAACGTTCCGAGTTCTTCTTACCATGGTTTATTTTTTTCTTGGAATTTCTATATTATTTAATATTTTTCAGGTATTTTTTTGGCTCATAAAATTATGGACAGGATAAGAAAATGATTAAGAAATTTATTCTATCTGTTGTTGTGAAATTTAAGGATTGTTTTTATTAATATGGGTTTATTACAATGATATTTTTGCAGGCTCCAAAAGGAACTAATGGCTCTCATGGTATGTGAATCTTTTCCACTGTTTTGTTTCTGAAATTTCATTTATTTATTTGTTGTTTCAATTGAATTACATGTTGATTTGAATCGTCTTTTCTAGTTTCATTGAATGGTGTATTATGGTGGAAGCAAGGCTTGCTAGATTTTTATTTATGGTGATTGTTTGTTTATCAACATTGTTATTGAACCTTGGTTGAGTGTCTATAATGACCAGGTTTCAAGTGTCCCCGGGCGTCCCTGCATGTATCGGGTTTTGGTTGTCACCCTTATGTATGCTTATGTCAATAGTATTATCCTTTTTGGGAACCTATAGGTCTCTTAAAGTTTTGTCATCCAACGGTGCATCTTCCTTGGTTCGAATCAAGGACCTCTCCCTTAAGAGTCTTTTTACCTGCATGAGTATCAATCGAGCTAATGTCCAAAACCCAGTCTTTACAGTGTTGCTAATGGAAATAGTTTTTTATGGGTTTTATATACAAGGAACAAGGCTCCTAGTTTTAAAGAATAGCAGCTTCATTGTTATTTCGTGGCATTGGTTCTTTTTACTTTCTCCTGATTGGAGATTAGGGATAGGATGGAAAATTTTGTTAATCTAAGGGCTATGCAACAAAGTAGGAAAGTAGTTTTGAATCTTTGGTATTTGATTATCAAATCTTCCATCCTCGCTCCTTTCCATCCTTCATACCCAGCAAAGCTTAGGAGTTTCGTGTATGCTTAAGTGTAATGCACTTGTCTCGTAGATGTCTAGAAAATAAATTGGTCTAACTTGAAATATAGATTTTAATGTGACACTAGATAATTCCATCCTTCATACCCAGCAAAGCTTAGGAGTTTCGTGTATGCTTAAGTGTAATGCACTTGTCTCGTAGATGTCTAGAAAATAAATTGGTCTAACTTGAAATATAGATTTTAATGTGACACTAGATAAGGGTTAGACATTTAGGTTAAAAAAAGTTGATAGACTTGAATGCATGCCGATGTGCACCCTAGCACACACATCCACATTTATGTGAAGTTACATATATAACAAGCCTGCAACTGTGTTCAGTTTACTTTGAGAAAAGAAAAGAAATGCAGTCAAACGACTTAATTGAGTAACAGATCAAACTTCAAGTTGGTAGCATGGGAGAAACTCCTATGGAGGAAAAACTCTTTAGAACACTCTTCATTCAACATCCGATTTTGTCTTTTGCTGCAGATGAGCAGTGGAGATCTCGGAGTGTCCGCATTTCCTGAAGGTGAAAGCATTTTTACATGGATTGGGACGATCAAGGGTGGAGAGGGAACTATGTACGAGGGTTTATCGTACAAACTTTCCTTGCGTTTCCCGTTGGACTACCCTTTCAAGCCTCCTCAAGTAAAGTTTGAGACAATGTGCTTTCATCCTAATGTCGATCAGTTCGGCAATATTTGCCTTGACATTCTTCAGGTATCAATTCGCTTGGTATATAGCTTCTAATAGAACTATTTGCTTTTGAAGATTATAATGATGGGATTTAAAAAAAGGAGAATCTTCAATCCATTTTGTTCTAATTGTGGTTGCACCAAGTAGAATTCTCTGATGTTATAGATTGAATAGAGCTACCCTTACGCTTCTGACACAATTTTCTAAGTTTTTCAATGTACTTAGAAGAAACAAGCGAATAGCTATATCAGTATGTATGTTAGACATAGGGGTACCGGACACGGATACATCAAAAAAAGAAGAGTCGAAACAACTTAGCTTGAGGGTACTAAGATGGTTGATGTGAGAATTCTTCCTGTTAATTGTCAAGTGGATTCTATATTGGCTCAAGTTTTCAGTTTTATTCAAGTACCTGTATTTGACAACTGAAACCGACACCTACCTAAACATTGATATGAGGATATGATCTTCCAAAATCCTCCAAATACATGGAAAAACTTAAGAAAAATTAAACATGCTCTTGTTGGAACGCACCTGTACCGTTACTCACATTTGAGTTCAAGTGACATAGACCAAATTCGCTAGAAGTTTCCCTTTCGTGGATTGATACCTCTTCTAATTGCATTCGTGCATACCTGTGTAGTAGAATTATAGTTATAGTTTCGTATTACCTTTTTTTTCACAATACTCAAAACTCTTCACTTTTATCATTACAGGATAAATGGTCATCTGCTTATGATTGTAGAACCATTCTTTTGTCAGTTCAAAGTCTCCTAGGAGGTTTGCTTGTTTTTCCCTATGTATTTGATCTACGAAACAAATTACTCTTAGTCCAACCTAATTCTTAACAATTTTCTTACATGCAGAGCCGAATCCGGAGAGCCCTCTCAACACCTATGCTGCGGCACTGTGGAACAATAAGGAAGGTAAAGTTTCAAAACCATAATATGCTCTCTGATTTTTCTTTTTAAATGTTTAAGGCCAAAAAAAAGGAGGTTTACAGAAGTAAAACCCATTTCGATGTTTTTTCCCTGGTTTAAATGCTGCATCCGCACCTTTGTTTAGCGTTCTTTACTTTGTGGCCGAAGCATATACCTAAGTCAGACTTAGGTGTGACTGTTAAGTTTTTCCATGTGTTTGGAAGATCTTGGGAAGTCATATATCTATATTCATGTCAGAATAAGTTTTGGGCGCAGGTATTTTAAGAAAAATAAAAGTGAAAATAACGCAGTGAAGCATAATTAAGAACTGGGATAGAACCAGTCATAAGATTTTATTGCTTCTCAATTCCCTCAGTGACTGAACTTACGTCTTTCTAACATTTCTCCATCTAACATGCGCTAAGATATTTCTGAGGTAACCAACCAATGTTGTGGGAATCTCAAAGTGCCTTGTTTTTTTTCCTTTTAAAATGTCAGTGGAGGTAATTTATGTTATTCGAACTCAATTGTGACTATTGGAAATGGTATGTCTTTAACATGGATAGAATTTGATTTTATGTAGAGGCTTTTTGCTTGTATTTGAGAGTTATATCTTCATATTTCATATCCGCTGGATGTGTCGGATTTCAGTGTCCAACGAATGAGAAGTCTGAACAACATAGCGATGAACAACTTTTGCAATGCTGTGAAAGTAAACCGAATTGATAACAAATTCACCATGATATATTTTTTCCAGATTACAGAAAAATGGTCCAAGAACAGTATTTTGGTGGAAAAACATTAGAGAGCTGATTGGCAGAATGGGGGTTGGTGGGATGCCATTTTGTGAAAGAATTTCTTGATGGAACTTACGAAGAAATATCAAAGGTACATATATAATTTGATACGCAAGAAATACTGAGAATTTGTATGAATTTGTTTGTGATTACAAAATAAGTGTCTTCAAAATGTTGGTATTTTCTTTGGGGGGGGGACTCAATTGAAATTGGGAATTCATATTCTTGTTTTGATTCAAATTGTACATCAATAAAATCTTTGTGGAGTTTAATCAATCGAAATTTTGATGTGTTGAGTCACACCACGGTATGAGGCAATAATATACATTAAAAAAAATGTAAATGTAAATGTGAATATGAATATTATTATTTTTGTTATTGCTAAAATTAAATTTATGATAATTTATAAAAAGAATTATCTTGAATATATTATTTTAAATTTTAAAAAAAATTGATTGAGGAGTGGACAAATACTACTACCTCCATTAAATACATGATTTAAAATTTATTTTTTTAAGGATTCATTTCAATTTCTTTTTAAATTTTGTTAAAAAGTTTGTGGAAATTGATAGAATAATAATCCTATCGAATATGGTTTTTAATTTTTTGGTTTATTTATGTCACATATCTTTGTAGTGGATTAACGAAAATTTTAAGGTAATGATAAATTCGAGCAACTATTTTAGTTAAAGTGTCTAAATTGAATGATTATGTTTTGAATATGTATGCATTAAAAGAAAGAGGGAAAAATGAAGGAAAGATGATCAAAGTAAAGGAAAGCTTTGAATCGAAAAGAAAAAGGTTAAGTTCAAGTGAAGAGAATAGGTCAAGTTAGTTTATTTTAATTTGAACATTTGAGTATTTAAATTTTAATATGAAATAATTAAATAAGATATAGTTAAAATTATTGAACATGTATATTGAATTTAGTAGTGAATATATAATTAAAGGTATATAAAGTGATAATTTAGCGATCAGTGAATTTCTGTAAAACTAAGGATTAAATTATAAAGAGTGAAAAGTTATATATTTGTTATTCGTTGATAAGTGAATAGATGAAGCATAGTGAAATTACTATAGAGAGGACTAAATTGTAAAAAGTGTAAAATTTGATATGTGAAATAAATATTGTGATTAAAGGTTCAAATGTAGTTAAAAAGTGATATTAAAGTGTTATAAAAGTAAATATTGAATTTTCATGAATTTAGGAATTAAATTGTAAAATGTTGAAAAAATACTAAGTGTGACAAAATAGTGATGTAAATATTTAAGTGAAGTGTTTTATGAAAGCAAATTATTATATGAAAGCGAAGTAAAATCTAAAGTGTAAAATATTGTAAATATGCGTTATGTTAATGTTCATGTGAATTAATGTATGAAGTGAAGATGCAATGCCTGTGGTTATGTAATTCAAAGAGAATAAGTAATGTGATGCAAAGTGGCATATGTGATATGTCAAGTATGTTATATGAAAGTGAATGTGTGAAATGAAAATAATATGTATATACTTATGTAATTTAAAATGAACGAATAAAATGTTATGAGAATAAATGTCTTAATGAGCTCAGAGGATATACGATATGTGATAATGAAATGATTTTGGAGTTGAGAGGGGTTGGGGGTTCGAATGGGAATCGAGCTGGTGTTGTGGGGTTCAGAGGGGATTAAGAGAGGAGAAATGGGTTATGTGATGTGTTTACTGGAGTTCTCGTGTTCTTTTTCTAGAATTCCCATAATCAGAGTTCCATTATAGGTCGGGAGTTCGTGTTTGACCTGAATCTTTGCAATGTATTGAAATTATTGAACTCCTCTTAGATTCATTAAGAACTGCAAAAGTGATATGTGAAAGTAAAAGTGCATGTGTATGTGTAATAAATAATATGTGAAAGTAAAGATAAAAGTGAACATATGAATTAAGTGTTAGATGATATCTGTGAATTAAGAGAAATTTTTTATATGTGAATGTGAAAGTTAATCAATGATAATATACTTTAACGTGAAAACTATAAATTATGAAGTTAATTTAAATAGTTTTATGTTTTGAAAAATGAATTAAAAGTAGTATATAAGTGAAAGAAAGTGTATGAATAGATGTTATTAAAATTTATTTAAATTGTATATATATAAAAATGGTGAGATTAAATTCAGTTGAGTACTTACTCAGCTATTTACGTAGTTTAACGCGCTTATTTAAACGCATAAGTGAAAGAAAATAAATTGAAGGTATATGAACTACTTTATGAGAATCGTTACTTCAACTTGGATCATCTCATTAATCCAAGCTACAAGCCCAAGTTCTTTTTGGTATATATATAAATATAAATATATATATATATTGGATTTCATAGATGACATGTACTTAAGTTTGGTAGTGTAAATATGAACTATAAATGCTTAACAAAAATGTTATAAAGTAAATGAATGAATGTGATTTCAAAAGATGATTATGTGCTTAAATGTAATATCTCTCGCTCGGATCTATTATCAGATTGGGTGAGAAGTGTTGCATATCTTTCTTACCGTAAAACAAGCATCTATACTTGTATATTAAAGTAAGGTTCAAAGGATTTTCCCCAGCATATGGCACACACCCACCATGCTTTTTTATTTTTACATTTTATAAAAGTGATTACTTTTCAGTTTTAGTCCTTCTAATAAGCTTAAATTGAAGATTTAATCCTTATACTTTAATTTCTAACATAATTTGGTCTCTACATTTTTATAATGTAATTAATATGTTTAAATAGTTAACATCTTCAACTTTTCAATTAAAATGTTTTGTGGTTATATATAATTTGAAAGTAGATTTATAAATCCAAAAAGTAGAAAGTGGAAGAATTTGTTATAATTACGAAGAATGATTTAGGTTAATTTTTAACTTATAATTTAAAAGAGATGAACAATATGGAGAGTTAATTATTGGTGAGTTTGATATTTATTTGTAATAAATCTATTAATAACAAATATTTCCGAAGAGAAAATATATTTCTTTTGATTAACTTTATTTAGCATTGAAGTAATATTTTAAAGGACCAAAAATATGGATTTAGATTGAAGAAGACCTTAGCATTAGATCCATTGTCCAAATGTGTAAATATATATATTCAAGGAATAATAAAAATAAATAAATAAAATTCAAAACAATGATGCCATGTTGATGCAATACAAGTATTTGATTTATTTCTCTGAGGTTTTAAACATGATTAAATCAACCAACTTTGAAGCTGATATTGAGTTGTTCAAATAAACTCAACAGTTCATGAGATTCCAATATACAATTTTGAATGATTAAAGCCACGCTGACTATTGTTTTTTTCTTTTTTTCCAACTATCTGTATCCACAACATTCATATTTAAATATAATCTTCTAAATACATGAAGAAAAAACTTCAATATATATATATATAGGTCTAACCTGAACGTGGGATAGTAAGGACATTTAACAACATGACTTATCCAGGGAAAAATGACCTAATATGAAGAAAATGCAATCAAATTAGTCAAAATTTGAATTTTACAAGCAATCCCCAAGTAAGACAATTAAATTTGAGAATGAATTTTCCCTCTGTTTTAATGTAATGCTAGCATTTCTTCCCATTTTTACTCTATAATATACAAATATATATTTTATGTAATGCAGAAAACACAAGAAAAGGGGTCAAAAATGAAAAATGAAAAATGAAAAATGAAAAGCAATTTGTATACTATGAGAATCACAGTCCACAGAAGAACACACACACACACACACACACATATATATATAAAACAAAACTGTCAAGCAGAGTTCCAGAAGAAAGTTACTTCTCAAGAGATTGTATAACCTCTGTGGTCATCGACGATGAATGGTAGCATTTCTGAGAGATCAAACATTATCAGATTCATCTATCTGTGGTTCTTCTGAATTCTTTCCTGCAGCCAACCTCTCAGCTGCCAATCTCTCCTCCAGTGCTCTAGCCCCTCTTTCTCTGTAAGGTCACACGGGTAACAAACCGATTTGTCAATCATAAAAATGCCATTGTTTTATAGCAAAAAAGGATAATGATTACTATCTTAACCTGATATCTTATGCAATCGATATTTCATAAAAAAAAAAAAAAAACTCAACCAGATTGCTTTGTTGCTATCATAACTACAATAAAGGTCTGAGAGGAAACTGAGCAACTAGGTTACTTGGACTTGTTGGACATGGTATGTTTAGTTTCTTTCTAAATTGTTTCATGTATTTTGAAGGCTATATTCATGTCCAGGTAACGTATGAGTGCCAGACAGGGCACCTCAACAAAAATGCAGTGGTTTTGGCTTAATATCGTCATTACTGAGGTCAAGTGGGTTTAAAAAAAAAAACCCAGCTAATATGGTGCTTTTCTACAGGGTTGAATTTGAGCCTTTTGTCTTCAAGCTTGTCTTGACTTTTAACCTAGAATTGGCTTCCCTCATATTTGTTCCTAAATTATCCTACTTCAATTAGTAGAAGCCCGAGTTTAGTCTATGCAGTTGAAGGCTTAAAGTAATGCATTCTTTCGTATTTTAAGATTTCAGTAAACAATATCTTTTCGCTAATAACACTTCCAACTCTTGCATTAAATAGTTTTGCCACACTATAATGGACCAGGGTTCAACTACTTTTCAACATAACAAAAGAGCACACATTCATGATAAGAGTTTCTTTTCAAACACATGGTGTCTTGATTGCATACTAAAATTAATTAGATAGTCCATTACAATAGAGATAACAACCCTTCAATAATCCAATGAGTATGGCAGAATTAAAATGAAAAGAAAAAAAAGTACCTTCTCCGCGATGCCTCAATGGGGTCAGAACCAATTAATGGTGCACCTCCCACGGTATAACCCTGAGCATTGGTGGAAGCTTCAGATTTTCCACAAAGCATCCGATGAAACATTGATGCGATGGGATCAATGATTGGCCTATAACAAATCACAGGGCCACACTTGAGAGAGAGATATTAAATAAACTTCTCATTTTATTTCATAAGCTAAAAAGAAAGCCATATAATACCTGAGAAATTCAGGGAAGAATGTAGAGAATGCAAAATCTTCACTCGGATCTCCCCTATGCTTTGCTTCGGGTTTTCTCTGGAAGTATCTGAGGTAAATCCAGCCCATATAAGCTCCGAATATCAAGGTTGGAAGATATGTTGCCGAATCTGGAGTGAAAAAACTTATGGCAATCGAAATCAACAGCATAAGTGATGGCAGCCACTGCATGGCATAGGAAGCATCAAACAGAGGGCATGGGGTCAAATACCCAGTTAGAAAAGTTTATCACTGAACCCAATCAAATGGAACTTGCAATATAAAGTTTTACCTTTGCTTTTATTTTCAGCAAAGACAGTTCTTGGTCAGGTACAATTTGTTTGATGCCAACCAAGAAGCCCGCCAGCACCCCATGGAAGCCGGAAAGAGGCATGTAACTAGCAAAAAAAACAAAAGAGAATAAGCACTCCGATTCTTCATTTTCAAGGAGCCTCCAAATATAAGGAAAATTTGAAACTAAAAGTAAATATAACCATATTGAACACATACTCATGCCCGGCACTTGCAATAGTGTCTAAATAACAAGATGCATAGAAGTTGAGAATATGATGACAACGAAATTAGGCTTAGAGATAGATAAGCCAATTCCCACAAATCAGTCAAAGAAGACGGAAAAGTATGGTTCAATTTTGACATTTATTCTCTTTCACCTCTCAAACATTTGATTGAGAAGAATGGTGGAAAAAAGAATGAGCACAAGAGAAAAGGGCCTTAGGAGACATAGTAACTTAGAATAAATGCTTCTTAAACACATAGGGGGATCGTAGCACTCACAGGTAATTTTCTTCCCTCGTTATGTAGTACAAGGCGATAGCAGTAGTGAAAACACAGACAGAAGTTAGAAAGTTAACTATGAAGATGAACTTCAAGAACTCCTTAGAACCCCATATAGGCTCAAGCAACTTCCCCATGAAAAGAAGACCAATAACACTCACAACCACCTGCAGAAATCAGTGCTCAATAGTATAACTATATTGAAAACAAAAAAGAAATGGAAGATTGGGAAAATAAATAGTAGTATAAAAGATGGCCATACCCCATGTAATGATTGTTCAATATAACCAGCTGTTATGAGGTTCCAACCAAAAGGGATTGTCCTGTAAAATAAGTTAAAAGTAGAAGAAAAACAACTGAGTCATTGTTCGGACATGAGTTCGCACATAAGAGCATCCAAATATATGAAAAAACTACATGCATCAGACCCATATTGAGATCTAACATTGTCGCCCAAATCCGAATAACATAAGTAAAAAAGCATAGGCATTTCACTTAACTAGAAAAAGAAACCCATCAAAAGATGACTATCCAAGTTAAAGAAAAATGCTAACATTATCCCAAAATCGAGATCTAAACATTCAAACAGAAAAATCTGAAGTCAGTTCATCAAGTATGTCGAAACATTAGCCGTTAATCAAAGCTAGAATCAACCCTTCATTACATAAACACCCCCCAAAAATTCTACTGCTATGGTTTCTTCGATTTTGTTTAATTAGCAACGAATTCTACAGAATCCTATTTGGGTAATTCACTAAAACGGCAACCAAAACCAAAACTAATCACGACCCAAGTTTCTAAAACGAAATTGGATAAAATTAACATCAAAGAAATGAAAAATAAAGTGAAATGGGAAAAAGAACCTGGCCGGAATAAGAGCAAGGTAAATAACAGAAGAAGGGAGAAGCCGAACAACAATGTGGCCACCGATTAGTATCACCGTTAGTCCCTTGCATAGCTTTGTAAATCCACTGAATATTCCACTCCCCTGTAAATTCAACAAATTTAAAATAAAACAAAAACTAAGAATTTTGCAAAAAAATAATTTTTAAAATGGAAATTTATACAAGATAAGATTACCGGGGAGCTCATGGTGGAGCTACTGAATTGAGGCAGTTGATATTTTTCCCGGTGAACGGCGGGATCTTGTTTTTTCTTTTGTTCAATCAGTGAACGGCGGATGGATCAAGGTGAAAATGGAAGTAATTATTTTCTTCCGGGTTCTTTAATTGATATAATTTTTGAGTTTTTAACCCTTCAGAACCGAGTTGACTCGAGGCTTTAAGTTTTAACCATTGATAAATCCTAATCATATATAAAATAAAAATATATGTTAGGAAAAAGGTGAAAATAAACCCAAACATAATAATTTTTTTTAAAATTTTATAAAAATATTTGACATTCCAATACTTTTAGAATTGGTCCAACGGTCAAATCGGTTAAGTTATCAATTCGTCAGTTAAATTATTTCGATCAATTCGATTAAATAAATCATTAAAAAATTTAAAAAAAATCAGTAAATCAAATCGATATTTCAATTGGTTCCAGATTCAACTGGTCCAATCGACCGATCCAATTCAAACATCATTGGACTTTTTTGTTTTATTTAATGATTTTAGTTGTGTTTTTTTTTAATTATCATATACTAGATTATCTCAGACCCATGTTGTGGATGAAAAATAAAATTATATAATAAATATATTTATAAAAAACTGATATAAATAACATGTGAGGTTTTGATTGAATGGTATAGTACAAATGTTGAAAAAATATAAGCTTGAATGTTTTTTTTTCCCTTCGAATTGAAGGTAGGAATGAGATTACTTATTGGAGCTACACTCTCGTGCTTCACAACATAACGTACTTGACATTAGGTTAAGAGGTTGTTGGACAACTTAAGTTTATATTTTAGTTTGCCTTGATCACTCACCTTTTAAAACTTTTAAAATAATCATCTAACTAATTTAGTCCTCAACTTTTATATATTATGTCAATTTAGTCATAATTTTAAAAATTTAACCCTTAACATTCTAAGTTATCCCAATTTGGTCCTAATCCTAATATATATATAAATAAATTCTCTCAATTATAAATATTTACTGTTTGGTCAATTTAGTTACTTGAAATTTTAAATTGGAACTTATGGATTATTTAATTGAGATATGTTAAATTAATTTTATTTTATAATCAAGTTTATAATGACATATAGATACTTAAAATTTATATTTTAATGTGTAATAAATGAACGATGAATCGAGTAGGTTTATCAAGTGACTGTTGTGATGCTTCGGATTTGAACAAAGTTTGAAACCAGGTTTGCGGTATTACATTGTATCTTTGTACACTTCTGCAATACAATCGTTGGCCGTCAAAGGAAGATTAGGTGTCTTTGTCCTCTTTCTTGTAGTGAGGCAGAAAGGCCTCTTCTACAGCTTTGGTAGTTGTCGCTTTAGTTGCACATTGATTCAGACTCAAACAAATGTTCCTTCTTTGGTGCATTTGAGGCTAGTATGGAAGTAGAAGAGGAAGCTAATACAAGAGTCCATGCTGAGGCTAAAATTGAATTAGAGAAGAACTAGATGTTGCTCCTGAATCTGTGCCCACACCACCTACCACAAGTGAGGGCATTTGCTATTGTCCCTCACATTCTAAAATTAAAAAAGAGTCAGATGACAATGTGCCTCTTTTCAGTCTTATGATAAGAGCTGCCAAGAAGAAGGAAAGAGGCCTACAAGATCACCATCCCCTGCAAAGGGAAAGAAGTAGAAGATGGTTGTTGAGAAATGAGTGACACTTGGGAGAAGAAGAGATGCACACCATGCTCTTTATTGAACAAATTTTATGTGGCTTTGGATAAGTTTGCTATCTGAAACAAGATGCCATCATCTCATAATGCTACTATTGGGAAAGGATTGGGTGTATTCCTTTATAAAACTGGTGTAAGGCTTCTTTGATCTTTCATGAATTGATGAGACAAAAAGAAGGTGACCACTTGTGAAGATTATTTGGAGCCATTTCCTCGTGAGCTGAAGCACTCTTATCATGTTCTCTGTTGGAAGTCTTGTTGATTATTTGTGGACATGTTCTCTGCTGAGCCAAAAAACTTTTTAACTATTAAACTTTCAATGCCTATAAAAAACCTAAAGTTTCTTTTAATGTACTCAAAATAAATATAAAAATATGAAATTTGATTTTTGGATTATTAAAATATTGAGGTGTTTATGGGTTGGGTGACCTAATTCACTATAGGTAGGGCTTGAATTTACATTTTTCAACCATAGGTTGATCCGGCCTAACCCATTTTACTATTTATATTATTTTATAACTAAATTTAAATAAAATTATTTTTATTATTTTTGAGCAATAAAATTAGCCATTTGGGCATTGACTAAATTTGGGGTCAAGCTTGGAAATCTTTTTAAAATGGGTCTCGATCTGACTCAACTCAACTCATGAGCACATGTATATGTAAGTAAATCCATATATATTAAAGATAAAAGAAAAAAAAGAGAGTAAAAGTTACAAAGCGAGTAAGGTATGTAAAATAATAAGACTAATACCTCAACATTTATAATTCCATCAGTTAACCTAAATATTTTATTCTAGTTAAAAAAATGTTAACATCGTTAAAACTACCTATAATCCCTATCAAACCCATAAATAGATTCTAACTTCTGAGCATATCTGTTCTTTTTGAGACAATGTCTAGAACTACCCACAACCCCTCTCAAACCCATAAATATGATGATAATGTGCTTCAACATACTCGAACTCACATCCTCCTATATTAATAATAATATTTATGCCAATCGAGTTAAAACTCAATCGATGAAGTATAATACTATTTAACTCGAAAATTGTAAGAGAAGGAATAGAATAATAAAAAATAGGAGTGGAAGGAGAGAATAAAGAAAGGAAGAAAGTGTCCAAGAAGAAGAAAGTGAAGGTGTGATTAGAAATGTGAGAGCAGGATTCCCACACTTAATGCTTCCAACACTCTACCATTGGAAATAAAATTAAAATATTCTGATTTCCATTTTAGTTAATGAGGTTCCTTCCCCTTTCTTCATTTTCATCCTCTGCTACATTCAAGGGAAAAGCAAATTCCCTTCATTTGCAGCCTTTTCTAACTCTTCCCCTCTTTCCCACACCTTTGTTTTTTCTTCTTATTCCTTTTTTTGAATAGTTGTAAAGTTTTAGTGTCATGGTTGTTGCCTCCTTCCTTCAGTTTCACTTACAACTGCTTCAATCCCACTCTGATTTCTACTGTCAAGCTTGCAGCTATAATTACCATGCTTATATCTTTTGAGTTCTTAATGAAAAAAAATTAATTGATCGATTTAACTGTTAAACGCGTTGATGAGACTAACGATAGTCAACAGGAGATGACACGTGACTTGCTATATGAAAGGACTTAGCAAAAAAAATTTAATTTTTTTAAATTAAATTAATAAATATTTTTAAAAAGTTGTTGAAAAATAATTAATAAAAATTACATCTGGAATGAATATGGGCATGTGTTTGTCCAGGTTCATTTTAATCTACACAATATTTTGTTCAAATTCGTTCTAGATGGGTTCAAAAGTATAAAAAAATCAGAAATTATAAAAATTATTTAAAAATGAAAAAAATGAAAAAAAATTAATATTTTTAATTTTTATTAATAATTTTATATATATTCGAATTTTGTATATGTAAACTATCATTAAAAAGAATTAGAATCTAACCTTCCCAACGTGAATTACAAAATATTGAAAATTGTTAGTAATTATTATTGAAAAATTATATGCTTTGATTGAATCTATTTTTATGTTGATCCACCATTTTTAGCAAGTCTTTCTCTTTTTTACTACCTGCAGTATCCTTTTCTAGTGCCCAAGCTTCCGTATTGCTTTTTGTATGAAGATATCTGTAGTCGGCACAAATTAATTATACAAGAGTTATGGTTAAAAAAAGATTACTGTGCTGCTTGCTTCCATGGAAGAAAGATGGGTCTTAAAATTCAGAAACAAATGCTCACCTCATTCCCAGAAACGTGACATCTCTTGGTGGCCGTCGTCAATCACGTCAACACCTTTAACGATCAACTAAAGAGTTTCGTTAACAGGTGGGCCAAGTTGATTATCCTTTTGCTTTCAAGTAAATTCAAACCCAAACCTTATCCGAATAACATCACGTGTTAACCGCCAACACTATTTTTGAGGTGTCAGTTAAACGTTACGCAAATTAATATATAATAATATAGAACAATAGAATAAAGATTATTTTTAAAAATTATAGCATATAATATATCAATAATTATACGTATATATAATATATTTTACAATCTTATATTATATAACCTTATATTGTATATATTATAAACTTTTACATTGTATCATAAATGTCATTATAAAATGTGACTAAAGAAAATTATATTATATTATACAATTACCGAGATCATAAAAAATAAATTCTTAGTAAAAGATAAATTAGTAGATAGCAATGAGTAGGATCGGATTCTCAGAGGTCGACAATAATTTAATTTCTTTAATAAACAAGTAAAATAAAAATAAGGGGTTTAAAAATAAAGACTAGAAATTAAAGCAATATAAAAAGAGATTGTAAAATAAAATATAAGAAAATCAACGTGACGAAGCTCTAACTAAAGCTAAATTCTCTATTTGATTTAAAAGTTTGATCATTTATGCAAATATAATTTTCAATGTTCTTTAAGAAATTGGTTATAGCTGTTGTTGATGAACGCCTAACAACCAATATCTTTTTATCTTCTCGATAATTGCACCATTAATTATTTACGTTATCAATAAATAACCCTGTAACAAATCCTTTCTAGCTTGAAGGCAAATAAAGGTTAAAACTATTTGGTTATTTTCAGAAAAACACTTAAAAGGTCAATTTTTTAGCAGAAAATTTACAGAGTTTTTAATTTTGAAAATCGATTTTTTAGTTATTAACCCGTGTGGTTTTGC
This sequence comes from Gossypium hirsutum, assembly GCF_007990345.1. Classification (NCBI taxonomy): domain Eukaryota; kingdom Viridiplantae; phylum Streptophyta; class Magnoliopsida; order Malvales; family Malvaceae; genus Gossypium; species Gossypium hirsutum. The sequence goes on from NC_053440.1 coordinate 763,489, forward strand.
AGTGTCATGTTAAAACACCCGAAGACAGACAAACAAAACAAAAACCAAAAGCAAAAGTCTGAACAAGTTTACAAACCAAAATAATTAAAACGTAAACCTTCAAACAAATAAACTGAAAACAATTTGAGCTCTCGCATGCCGTCCGATGCTAAATTTTACTAATTACCTGAAATGTCAAAAATAAAACAAATGGGTGAGCTACAGAGCCTAGTGTATAACGAAACTCGAATATGAAACACGCAATCACAGTATACAAATCATAGTATCACAGAGAATTTTATATCGATTAATTAAACAAAACTAATGATGCATAAATATGCCAATGCGGTTAAAATTGTAGACAATTGTAGACAATGCAACTAGAAATTGCAGTTAAAATTGCCAACAGATAATCGTAGACAATGCAACTAGAAATTGCAGTTTAAATTGCCAAATCATATACGTGGTCAAGCCATTATGTTGCAGCCTAGCTGCCAGAACAGAAAATGTGGATAAAGCACTAGATAAAGTATATCATTAAACTGTTAAAACTTCCTCTATACCATAATATCCCAACCCCATGCAATGTGACATGGCATGCATAAACTGAATAGAATGATAAACATGTTGAACATGCTTTCATATTCGTAACAGAAACAAGTAAACATGTGATTTCATGCTTTATACACTACACCAAAACAGGCTTTTAGCGGCGCTTTTTAGCGCCGCAGATACTTTTAGCGGCGCTTTGAAAAGAGCCGCAACAGACGCCGCTAATGAATGCGCCGCTAACTTTAGCGGCGTTTTTAGAAATAAACGCCGCTAAAGGTGTTGGTCTATAGCGGCGCTTCTAGCACAAACGCCGCTGAAGACTAAGACCTTTAACGGCACTTTAGTGGAAACGTCGCTAAAGACCCTGATCTTTAGCGGCGTTTGTGCTAGAAGCGCCGCTATAGATCAGGGTCTTTAGCGGCGTTTTTTTCTCAAACGCCGCAATAGACCCTGATCTATAGCGGCGCTTTGACCACAAACGCCACTAAAGAACCTAATCTTTAGCGGCGCTTTCTCCTAAAACGCCGCAATAGACCCTGATCTATAGCGGCACTTCGACCACAAAACGCCACTAAAGAACCTAATCTTTAGCGGCGCTTCGACCACAAAACGCCACTAAAGAACCTAATCTTTAGCGGCGCTTTCCCCAAAAACGCCGCTAAAGACCATGATCTTTAGTGGCGCTTTTTCCACAAACGCCGCTAAAGACTCTTATCTTTAGCGGCGCTTTGACCAAAAATGCCACTAAAGGCCAACACCTTTAGTGACGTTTTTTTTTAAAAACGCCACTAAATTTGGCAGATTTGTAAAATAAAATTTTTTATATTTTCAGCCCTCCTGTAAAAACAAATCAGAAGAAATCATATCTAAACCAGCCAAAAGTAATAAATCTATATATTAAACAAATAATAAATATCAATAAATAAAATAAATTTCGTATTATTCTTACAAAAATGTTAAAAGTTAAAATGATAATTAAAAGTTAAAATCGAAGTATATTTACACGATAGTCTAAGACGGCGGCTGTTGCGACTGCTGAAACATCTTCATCATGCTCTGAAGCTGTTGTTGGAGTTCATCGAACTTTTGACGCTGCTCTACTTCCCTCGCTGCAGCCTCTGCTTCCCTCGCTTTAGCCTCTGCTTCCCTCACTACAGCCTGTACTTCTCTAGCTGCCGCCTCTGCTTCTCTTACTGCCGCATCTACTTTAAGCTGCTGCTGGAGTTCTTCATACTTTCGTTGAACCTCAGCTTCTCTCGCTGCTGCATCTGCTTTTAGTTGTAGCTGGAGTTCTTCATATCTTTTTTGAACCTCAACTTCTCTCGATGTTGCCTCCGCTTTAAGTTGTGTAATTTGCTCAATTGTTGTCGCTTGCATCTGAGCCATCTGGTCTCTTAACCTCTGAACTTCAGCTTCGGCTCGACTCCCCTAAGGCATATATTGTTGCGAGCTAGATCCAAAATATTGGGATGGGTTAACAAAAGATCCTTGAAATCGAACCCGACCATACCTTTCAGGACCCAAAACTTCAGTGATAATCCGGTTATCAATGTCGTCAATATGAACAGAACTATCACTGGAAGCAATCGCTTTGTACTCCGCCTTTTTATCCTTTAATTTTTCCTAAAAAATAAATCCTATAGTTAGGAACGCAATATATATTAAAAAAACCCAATGCAACATAACTTAACAATATTTGCATTACAATAAATGAAATAAATCATTAGAAAATAAACACTATAAATTATTAAAACAATTTAAATTGTATTAATTAAGCAAACGTACCATAATTTATGCAGCTTCAGGAGTCATAGGGTTTCCATCTTTCTTCCTATGTGTAATGTCAAAAAGTTGAAGGCGTCCAACTTTTTGACCGGACGACAGTTCCTACAATACAATAGTAAAAATATTAATGTAAGTAAGTAATAAATATCTGCCAATATTAAAAAATTGAAAATACCTCTGCATGAGCTACACACGCAAAACTTTTCGACCCAGCTGTGTGAGTGAATTTTTGTTGCTGCCTACTTTTTTTTCCAACTTCTTCACGATTCTACATTATGAAATTATTAGTACGTTAATTAGGAAATACTATACACCAAAGTAATTACAAAATTTTATAAGTTAAACATACCTCTCCTTTCTTCGAAGTCCAAAATCTAACGACCTCTTCCCACTGGTACCTCAGCATTCCCGACGGGACATTTTGTAATCTCTCCTCGAGTGTTGTTTTTGTCTTAAAATAGTCTTTCTTTAAAGTGCTCTTATGGTCTCTCCATCTTTTTCCCAATGCCTTCTTTACATAAGCATCGGAGACCTCTAGAGCAAATCTCGCCTACAAAAAACACAACTTAAGAAAGTAAATGTAAACGAAACTTAAACCCAAGTATTATAAATGACATACACGTTTTGTTACCTTAATGTTATCGAGAGCTTGGTTCTTGTTACTCTCGGGCACTTTATGCCATGACTCGAAGTTAATGGGTAACATATTTGCATTCCGTGCTAGAATGCCCATGTATCCTACTAAAAGGTGAGCTTCTGATCCAACAGGCTGACCGAAGCTATTACTGGATACTTGGACACGCTCGACTGGATCTAGGTCGTATAAATCGCTCAGTACCGTACGTCCGCGACCTCTCCGCGTCCGACCAGTTTCATCTGAAAAATAAAAGTATTGTAATATACGAAATTTAAAAAAAACAAACAAGAAGTCAACACACATGTAAATAAAATGTTAAATTACTTTGAACTTCTATAGGTTCCTCAGGTGTAACCGGAACATTCGAAGATCCAAAAGTAGTCTGTTGTTCAGTGCTGTTTGTTTCCGTCGAGTTTGGAGTACCTTGAACAATACGGTGCGATCGCACTTTTCTTCTAGGCATTTTATCTGCAATACAAATAAATTAGTTGAAAACTTAGTATACAATTACAACAATAATATCACATATAAAATAGTTGAAATGTCATCATTCGTAGATGTAATTAGATAATCGTAAAAGCTTACTACATTATAATTCGTAAATCTCTTCATCCGTATCCTGGCGGACCCATTGAAATTGTGTACTAGTACTAGGGATGTTTTCGTTTAAGTTCTGTTCTGGAAATGGCAAAGTTTGTGTTCTATCGTCAATGTCATCTCTACTTCCACTGCCCATGTCAAACAAGTCTCTAGGGATGTTACGGAGTACAACGTACCAACCCTCATCAGTTGGGTCTTTTGAGTAAAAAACTTGTTTGACTTGAGAAGAAAATACATACGGCTCATCAATCAATTGTTGTCCTGTGTGAATCAATCGAGCAAAGTTTACCATTGTGAAACCAAATTGATCTTGCTTGATTCCACGTGCAGTGTTAACATCGGCCCAATCACCTCGAAATAAGACAACTTTCCATTTGTCGTAGTAATCCAACTCAATTATGTCAGTAAGAAGTCCAAAATATTCCACATTTCCCTCCACAGGATTATTGTCCCTAGCACTAGCATAACTTGTAATTGAGGAATTAACCACTATTCCACAATTTTGCGTTCTCCTCAATCTCTCGCGATATTTTGTATGAAATCTGAATCCATTTATGAGGAACACACTATATCTTTTAACCACCCGATCTGGACCTTGGGAAAGCCATTTAACTTCGCCGGTGACGTTCTTCCCACTCCAAACCTATTAAATGGAAAGTAAACTGAGTAATTAAAAATGTTTTGAGTAAATGTTATTATTTGTCGGTGAAAGCTCCAATTACATACCGTTTGGCTTAATCATTCATGAAAAGATTCTGTAAACAACTTATTGATATCTCGATGTTGTGTTCTTCGGGAGCGCGAACGAGATCTCAATATTTGTTTGTACTCACTATGTTAAAAATATGTTCACTTTGTTAGACTATAAACAATTTTTAAATGATGAATATTTATCAAATTTCCAGAACTTACTTGCGTAAAGGTTCGATTGATTCGTGGTGAAACAGAACATATCGATGTGCTTGAACCCACGATAAATCATCTAATTCTGCAATTTCAACTTTACCGATTGGTTCTCCAAAACTTTGGAACAAATAAGTCTCGACAAAGTTATGATCCGCGAGTCCAGCATTTCTATTTGGTCTGTTCAACCTTGTTTCAACATCTTCCAAATATCTTGAACAGAAGGTCATACATTCCTCTGCCAAGTAGCCTTCAGCAATCGATCCTTTTGGATAACGCTTGTTGCGGCAATAAGACTTTAATTTGGATAGGAACCTAAACACGGTATACAACATTATCAAAAGTTGTAACTAAAGGCATATAGGTGAATGGAGGAAAATTTTAAAAATTGTAATTAACACCTTTCTATGTGATACATCCATCGATAGAAAACGGGTCCGCCAAGAATTGTTTCATGCGGGAGATAGATTATCAAGTGAACCATAATAGTGAAAAAGGAAGGTGGGAAGATTTTCTCCATGTTGCATAAAGTTAAAGCGGCTCGATCCTGTACCTTCTGAAGTTCTTGAACATCCAAAACTTTGCCACAAATAACTTTCATTATATTGGATAGTTCAATTATACAAGACATCACATTCTTCGAAATACAACATCGTAGATCAACTGCCAGTAAATCTTGCATTAAGATGTGATAGTTATGTGATTTTAGCGAATATAGTCTTCGATCTTTAACACTAACACATCGAGATATATTAGATGCATACGCATCTGGAACCTTTATATCCTTCAACACCATGCAGAACACTTCTTTCTCTGTCTTCGACATTGAGAAAATAGAAGACGGCAACCGATATTTACCATTCGGAAGTGGATTCGGATGAAGATCAGGTCAAATTCTCATCTGAACTAAATCAAGTCGACTCTGAAGATTGTCTTTTGATTTTCCGTCTACATTCAAAATTGTACAGACAATGTTCTCGCAAACATTTTTCTCAATGTGCATAACATCAAGATTGTGTCGTAAAATGTGGTGCTACCAATAAGGCAACTAAAAAAAATACTTCTTTTTTTCCACAAGTCCGCCTCATTAGGATCATCCTCTTCATCGGAGTTATCATCAGCTTCATCATTTGATCTTTTATTTCTTTGCGTGTTTGCCGGTTGATTCATCTTCCCATAACTAAAATTCATATCTTCCAACATTAACAAGATTTCAGATCCACTTGTCTGTGAAGGAGCTTCTCTGAACTCTTCAGTACCGTCAAATGTCGAACTCTGAGATCTAAATCTATGATTTTCTGGTAACTACCGACGATGCCCCATGTAAGAGAACTTCTTCCCATTGTATAACCATTGCGAACATGTTTGTGCAGCACAACAAGGGCACGCATAACGACCCTTGGTACTCCAACCGGATAAATTGGCATAAGCGGGGAAGTCATTAATGGTCCACATCAAAGCTACACATAAATTAAAGTTCTCCTTTCTCAGCACATCGTATGTCTCGACACCAGCCCATAATTGTTTTAACTCTTCAATAAGTGGCTGTAAATAAATGTCGATATCATTCCCGGGCCCTTTCTCTCCAGGGATAATCATAGATAAGATAAGGGAAGATTACTTCATGCAAATCCACGGAGGCAGATTGTAAGGAACAAGCACTACTGGCCAAGTACTGTATGCAGTACTCATGATCTTGTAAGGATTAAATCCATCAGATGCTAGGCCAAGCCTTACACTCCTAGGATCACTTGCAAAGCTTGGAAATTTATTGTCAAATGATTTCCAAGCTAAAGAATCTGCCGGATGCCTTAATAGTCCATCATCGGTTCGTCCTTCATGGTGCCACGTCATTGACTCCGCAGTCTTCGACGACATGAAAAGCCTTTGAAGCCTTGGTATCAGCGGAAAATACCGCAAAATCTTGACCGGCTTCTTTCTTGGCTGTGCATCATTTTCATCGTCGTTCCCATCTTCTGTGTTTCTATTTATCCAACGGGATTCGCCGCATACATGACAACACTGTTGGTTTCTCCGATCGCCCCAGTACAACATGCAATCATTCGGGCAACTATGGATTTTGTTGTACCCAAGACCTAAGTCTTTTATCATTTTCTTCATATCTTTGCATGACTGAGGGATTTTTGCAAACGGAAACATTTCTCTCAAAAACTCTAATAGCATTGTCAATGAGTTCCCGGTCCACCCTCCCAAACATTTTAACTGGAAAAGACGAATGCAGAAAGACATTTTTAAAAATTTCGATCCCTCATATAGTTCTGAGTTCATCTTATTAAGTAGCGCGTAGAACTTCGCCGCTTCTCCATTCGGCTCTTCATGAGGTACACTTCTTCCCTGTTCGGCAAAAGCATTTCCACTGAGATTACAATCATCAGATGCCACAAAGTCGGCTGGGAACGACTGCAAACCATGATTGTGCATATTAAATGCATCCCGCAACATCCCTTCCATGTCATCCCCTCTAACAGACTGATGGTAAGCATTACCATCATAAGATACATCCATCCTTGAGGAGGAAGTACTAGGCGGGCATTCTCCATGAAAAAACCATTGTTTATAACCCCGAACAAAACCATCAACAATTAGATGCTCGTATACAATTTCACGATAATGCCAGTTTATGTTCACACACTTCTTACACGGGCAAAGAATCATGTTCTCTTGGCTTGCATATTGAAATGCAAAATTTAGAAAAGTCTGTACTCCATTTCGATAACCGTCGCTTACCCTTAACAAATTCATCCAAGAGTGATCCATTTCTTAATTATGTATGTCTGACATTGACAATAAATTGTACAGGTTTAAGATTTAGGAATAAGTGTAATTAAGGTATGTAAGTTATTATTTAAGTTAAGGTATAGTAAATATCATGGTAACTTATAAGTGTATTTAACTTATTTGAGTTCCACCACATAAGGGATATTTATGTAAGTTATGTAAGTTATGTATTAAGTAAATTATGTAAGTTATGTATTAAGTAGGTTATGTAATTTATGTCTTATGTAAGTTATGTAAGTTTTTGTTTTTGTGTATTATGTAACTTATTTAATTTGATCTGGTTATGTATTATTATGTAAGTTATTATTTAGGTTATTATGTAAGTCATTATATATGTTGGTTATGTAAGTTGTGATATGATTAATATTTATGTATGTAAGTTATGATATGATTGATAAATTTAAGTTATATAAGTTATGTATTATTACGTAAGTTATTTAAGTTATATGATTGATAAATTTAAGTTATTTAAGTTACGTAAGTGGTGTATTATGTAAGTTAAGTAAGTTACGTAGGCTATGTATTATGCAAGTTATTTATGTAAGTGGTGTATTATGCAAGTTATTTATGTAAATGGTGTATTATGTAAGTTATGTACGCTATGTATTATCTAAGTTTTTATGTTATTATGTAAGTTATGCAAGTTTCTATATAAGTTTCTATGTAAGTTATGTAGGTTATTATTTAAGTTATGTATTATGTAAGATTAAATAAAAATTTTATTTAAGTTATGTATTATGTAACTGTATATATAAGTTATGATATGATTGATAAATTTGAGTTATCAAATTTTATTATGTAACTGTATATATAAGTTATGATATGATTGTTATTATGTAAGTGTATTATGTAACAGTTACATATATAAGTTAAGAATAAATAAAATTTAGCATTAATTTGTCCCTGTTTTTAGTAAAGGTTCAATACACAATAATTTTATGGAGAAAAATTAGTTCATATGCCCTTATTTTTTAAAGGTACAAATATAATTATATTAATATTTGTGATCACAAGTAATTTAACTTAACAAACTAACCAATCAACACGCATACAGTTACATTCGTTGTAGCACTCTAACCTAAAATCTTCAAGTTTTCAAAGCTTCAACCTTGTTTGGTTAACTAAAGTGGGAACCTTTTATTTTTAGGCCAACCATCTTCATAGAGATAATACGAAGAATCCGAAGGCATGGTGAAGGATGAAGAAGGAAAGCTCTTTTCTGAGCTTTTCAAATCCATTGAAGAATATGAGAAATCTCTTGAAGCCAAACAGTCCCAGAATCCATGACTTGATTGAAATAAAAAAAAAGGGGGGCTTCTTCTTGCTATATATGAAACTTTATGTTACCCATGTTATTCGAATTTTAAATATATATATAAATTTTAAATATATATATATTAAAAAATTATAAAAATATTATTTAATGTAAGTAATATATTACAAATTTAAAGAAAATTAATTACTTTTTAATTAATTATAAATTTTCATCAAATTAAACACTAAAAATTAAACAACCTACTTTCAAACATTAAAATGTTCATCAAATAAAAAATTATAAATATCACATTAAAAAAATGTTAAACTCGTTTTAAACCTTTCATAATTACGTACATATAATCATGTCGACATTAGTGTTGTGTTTTAATTACTCATAAAATGACACATATTTTGCAATGCTAGTGAGGAAAAAACACCTTAGTTACAAAACAAAATAATGAAAGAATAAATCAATGTCACCGATATGCCTTTACAGTTAAAAAAGAAAAAAAATTGAAAAACTCACTCATTTCTCTCGATATTATCTCTCTGTTTATATGCCTTTACAGTTAAAAAAGAAAAAAAAAATCAATGTCTCGATATTGCTTTCTGGGTTTTCAGGCTCACCAACTCTCTTCCCAAGCTCTCGTTTCAGCCAATTAAGAAGACATGGAAGTGGCTGTTGAGGTAGAAGATGATCTATTTTTTTGCAGATTTAAACAAGCAAATCTCTTTGCTTATCATGGATGATGAGCAAATAAATCCTCACCGACAAAAAATTATAAATTGAAACCTCACCGAAAAAACATTAAAAATTGAAACCTCTGTGAATAACATCATAAATTGTCGCTTCAGCAAAACATTAAAAATTGAAACCTCACCGACAAAACAAAAAAGAAAAAAGAAAAAAAAGACCATCTCAAATGAAACATTTTAGTCTGCATAAACCCAGTCTTATTTGTCTTGCAATTAAAAGAAACCAAAAAGAAACAAAAACTAAGGGCAGAGGGAAAAACATAAGAAAAATAGAAGAATAGAATAATCTTACCGATTTCTCTGACGGCTGAGGAGTGTGACGGTAGAGGCCTGCGACGGTCCACGAGTGCGACGATGCAGCAGATTTGGGGAAGTTCTGTCTCGTCGAGGGCAGCAGGCTAAGGTTCTTTATTTGGGGGAATTTTGGGGAAAATAGGGAGGGGAATAGAACCAAGGTTTTCGGGTATGGGGAAATTTGGAAGCAGAAATAATTGAAATTTGCGGCGTTTCTACAGTAGCGCCACTAATGCCCACAAAAACGGTGAAGTTTTGTTTAAACAACAGCCCAACCTTACGGCGTTTTTATAAACGCGCCGCTAATGCGCACATTTAGTGGCGTTTTTCCCTAGCGCCGCTAAAGCCATTAAAATCGCAGACTAAAGCTACGCCGTTTTGTCTATAAAATTAAGAATTTTTGTGGCGTTTTTATTCCAAACGCCGCTAATGTCTCGTTTATTGCGGCGTTTTTAGTAGAAACGCCACTACGAAATCAAATTTTATATTGAAACGGCGTCGTTTAGGTATTCCATAGTTTTGTTAAGTAATATTTATAATATATAGTAGTAAAATTATAAATTTTAGTGTTTTAACTAATATTTATAAATTTTAGATAAAATTATAAATTTTAGTGTTTTTATTTTTTTATTTTAATTTAATTCCATTTGTTAATTTGGTCCTCTCCTAAATTATCAAATGTTATATATTAATTTTTTTAACTTATTTATTAGTTTCCTTTAAGTAATATTTATAATAAATTAGATAAAATTAACATTTTTAGTGTTTAAATTTCATTTTTATTTTTCTATTTTAATTATCTTTTATTTTCTTCCACATTTGTGGTGTTTTAAAGAAAAAACGCCACTACCTAAACTGACCCTATTGAAAAATTGCAATACATATTTGCGGCGTTTTTACAAAAACGCCGGTAATGTCTACCTTTTGCGGCGTTTTTGCTGAAAACGCCACTAAAAAATTTAAATTTTTCTACCCAAACGGCACCGTTTTAGGAAATTTTAATACATAGTATTGGTGTTTTTTGCGGAAAACGCCGCTAAAGCTCGCATATTTTTTTATATTCAATTATTGTATCTTTCATATAAATTTTACATAAAGAATTATTAAAATTTTAAGTAATATTTAAAAGAATTAGAAAAAATTTTATTTCATTTTTTTGTATTTTATTTTTTCTTATAATTTGGTCCTATCCAAATTAAATAATTACATAAAGAATTATTTTTTATTCCATTTTTATTTTTGTATTTTATTTTTCTTATAATTTGGTCCTATCCAATTTAAATAATTACCTATCTATCCATATTAAATATATCAAATGGTTTAGATTAAATATTTTTAAATATAAAAGCATTAATTAATTGTATAAAATTGTATCATTTAACAAATCTAAAATAAACCTTAAATCTTAAATTAACCATTCAATATACATAAAGTCTATCTATTATATATCTCTTAAATAATATAAACTATACTCATAATTTCAATATATTAAACTTATTATTATATCTTTTACAATTATATAAGAACATATTTAATATATAAATAAAAAACTAATTAGTCTAAACCTTAAACCTTAACCCGACCCTTGAAACTCTAAATCCCTAGCTCTTAACCCCATAAACCCCCTAACTCCTAACCCCTAAACCTTAAACCATAATCCCTAAATCCATATATATCCCCAAACCTTAAAATAGTAACTCCTATCTTAAATTAACCATATACCTTAAGCCATATAAACCCTAAACTATAATGATAATTAATTAAATATTTTAAAATATTTGTTATCTTATCCTTTTCAATTATATATGAAATTTAAAAACATATTTAAAATATAAATAAAAAAAATTAATTTAAACCCAAAACCCTAACTCGACCCATGAAACCCTAAACTATAAATCCTTAGCTCTAAACCCCTAAACCTCTAGCCCTAACCCCTAAATCTTAAATCCTAACCCGACCCTAAATCCCTAATCCCTAAACCCCAACCCAATCCAGATTCCCTAACCCTAAACATTATTTAATATATAAATTAAAACACACTAATTAATCTAAACCTAACCCCTATACCTCTAACCCTTAAATCCATAAACCCTAAATCCATAAACACCATATTTGGTGTTTTATATTTACTTTATTTGATTTATTTAATCGAACTATCAATTTAAGTTTTATGATATTTTATTTTACTCATAATTTAATATATTTTTCTAGTAAAGTAGTTTAAATAAACTATATGATTGAAAAAAATAATAAATAGTTAGGAGGTAGGACTTCTCTTTAATAAAAACATTTTGTATTAAACAATATTATTTGTTATCATTTAAATGTAAATTTGACTATTATATAATGAATACAACGAAATATCAATTTTTCAAACTTATAAAAAAAAATATTAGCGGCGCTTTTTCAAAAACGCCGCTAAAGATCTTAGCATTAGCGGCGCTTCTTCAAAAATGCCGCTAAAGGCTAGAGCATTAGCGGCGCTTCTTAAAAAACGCCGCTAAGGGCCCCAAAAACTCAGAAAACGGTGTCGTATGGCTTAGGCTTTTTGCGGCGATTTTCAGAAAACGCCGCTAATGCTAATTTTTAGCGGCGTTTTCTGAAAAGCGCCGTTAATGCTCTACCTTTAGCGGTGTTTTTATAAAAGTGCCGCTAATGCTCGATTTTTAGTGGCGTTTTTTGTCCAAACGCCGCTAAAAATGCCGCTAAAAGCCTGTTTGGTGTAGTGATAGACAGATGTATCCAAAATACATATCACCACAACCAGAACCACCACAATGTCAAGTGCATGGTCATATAGCTGATTAAAAAATACGAGATAACACAATCGCATATCATACACTCATATATAGACATAGTGAATTAGAACATACCATTAGAACTAACAGTATTAAATCATGCAAATATATTTCACATATTTTAAACACATCATACATAGAACTAGATTAACAGATACCTTGTTTTCAAGCCCTAATTAAGCAATATGGGCCCTACAAAAAGTCTAATTACATATTTTAGAGTCAAACGGGCCTAGGTGAAATTTTGCAAAAAATGGACTTACACGCTCGTGTGGCCCACACGACCTAATTGGCTCAGATCGTGCGACCCACACAACCCAATTGGCTTAGATCGTGTGGCTCACACGGCCTGTCACACGGTCGTGTGGCGTTGATAGCCTCAATTTTTGGCTTTTGTTAATCGTTGTTTTCTCTGGTTTTCGTAACACACCTTACTGATTCTAAAACACTATTATACGGTACACCTCCAGACCCTAAAATAGCAATTAAAATGAACCAATTACCTTTAAAAATCAACAATCAATTTGTCAATTTGAACACAACCATCAAATAAGGGATCTTAACACCAGAACTCGGCCTCCTTCAAAACATTCAATTACTCACCCCAAACGGAACAACCGCTCCAAAAATCCCCGAACTTGCCAAAGAAACATTGAATGCCCCACAAACTTCTCCTATCGGAACAACAAAAGGAGCAATGCTCACATTAATCACCATACCAAAAAATCTACCCAACCAAGAGAAACATGAATAATTATACTACTAAAGCAAATTTACCACAACCACTTACCAACAGAAGAACAAAAAAACAGAGGAAGAGTTGGCAACAAATGGAATAAACGACTATAGTACCTTATAAAAGACGTCTTCAAAGAGAATGAAAATGGACTGTTTGAGAGAAGAATTAGGAAATAGATCAAACAAGAAAAGAGAATAATAAAGAAAAAAAAGTGGCAAAAAAATTCACAATTGGCACAACAAGAAAAATCAAAGTGAAAAGAAAGAAACAAAAAAATGGAAAAATGGGACAAAAGAAACAAAGGGACGACAAATAAGGGAGAGGGAGAGAGTGAGAGACGTGTGAAGAAAATGGGGAGGAAATCCCTCATCACTAATTTTTAAAACTACCCCACTAACTTCCACATATTAACCACATCAGCTTTTTCTTCCGAATTCAAAACAAAAACCACCTCCACTTTGCACACACAAGATTTGAACACAAAACTTTAGGGTAAGTTAACAAACACTTAATCATTAAACCAGCAAACTCATCCTTGTCATAAGTGCTTCATTGTTTGAATTCTTGTGAGTCTACATTGAAGATTGTGTTCAATGTTTTAGTTATAATTTTGTCCTCCTCTGTGGTCAATGTCTCCTTTGGTTTGATAGATTGAATGTCATTTGTATGGTTGTAATAGGTGGTGTACAACTAGTCAAAATTGCTTTAATGAAATTACAAGCATTTTCATCAATAGCTTTAATGAAAGCCTTTATATGTGTGTTCTAAAAATCATAATTTGAGCCATTTAGTAATGGAGGTCATGAGAATGAGCTTCCTTCTTTAATGGAGTCCATGTACAATCAAAAGCAAAACCAAACCAATTACGTCTATTGATAGTCTATGGTTCTAATTGAATCTTTCTGGTTGTGACATTTTTTACACTAAAATATGGCAATAAGGTGTGGAATAGTCTACTTCAAACAGGAACACTTGAACAAATAGCCTACACTTATAGGGTCTTGCTTATAAATGAAACCACTAAATGAATCTGAGTACAAGCAATAATATAATAATCTCAACCAATTCAAGAATTTTTGTAGCCTTAATCTCACAAATTCAAAGTGAACTCTTTCTCCTTGCAAACTCTTCCTACTAAAAAAAAGATTCATCACTCACCAAGAACAACTATAGATTCTCCCATGAGCACTAACAGCATTCCTCAAAAAATTGATTTGTGCTTTATGAATTCACACTAAAAATGAAAGATGCATGCCCTTTAGGCTCTTGATCCATCTTGTGTAATTGATAGAACTATCCTCCTTGATTTGGGGATAAGATTGATGACAATATTTATCAAAATACATTATCATAATCCTTTCAATATCTTAGTCAATCCCCTCAATTATTGAAACATATTAATCCCATAAATTCAAATTTTCCTATATCTAGTTTTTATTTATTTATTTAAAAATAAATCACAAAAATTTGCTTCCACTAATATATAAATATATAAATATTACGCAAAAATCAATTAGGCCCTTTCAATAATGAAAACCGTCATTGACTAATTTGATTGTTAATAGAGGTTTACACAATTGACAAAATCAATGATAAGCTAACACATGAAATGCCCAATTGAACAAGTATACTAATGTCCATGCCACGTTCCATATATTTAAAAAAATAAAATCCTAAAAATTATATAAAAGGAATATTAAAAATGCACATCTAGAATGAATCTGGACAAATAACCGTCCAAGTTTATTTGAATCTAGACACTTATTTGTCTAGTTCAGTCTAAATGTAGTTCAAAATATTATAAAAATTATAAAATTTTTAACATGTTGTAAAAATTATAAAATTATAAAAATTATCGATTATTAATAAAAAAATTCTAACAAAACATTAAAATATGAATAAAATATTATAAAATATAACAAAACATTTATCCACATTTTGTTCATATCATGTACCCTATATATCCCATTTTGTCTTGCTATAGAAATTTCGGAACATGCTAAAAATAACACGAAAGTCATATTATTTGATGAGTTTCGTAATTAGTATTTAGCAAAATTAATAGGGGAGTTCTTTGAGTACTTTTTCAAGTTTTAGATCATATCTATTTCGGGCTTGAGCTTAGACTGGTCTTGAGTTTGAATTATTTCGGGTTTGGGCTCAAATTTGCTCGAGCTCAAACTTTCTTGGGCTCCAATTTTCTCATACTCAAATTTTCTCGGATTCAAATCATTATGGGCTCGGATTGACACATGCAAGCTTTTGGCTTGGGCTCATTTTCTCAATTCTCCGTGGAAAGTTAAAATCTACTTTCGAGACAAAAGTATATTATTTCCTATTTATTTTTCACTATTTTTTATAAAATACTTTGTCTAATTAAAAATTCATAAAAATTATTTAATTTTAAATTTATTTTAATTATTGTTGAATTAGTTTTAAATTTAATTTATATTCTAATTTAATGGCATATTAAATATTTAAATCTTATTTTAAATTTAATCATATATTAAATTTTGAGATAAATACATTACTTTTAAAAATAAAAATATTGATATAATTTAAATTTAATCATATATTTAAATATATTACTTTTTTCTAATTCAAGAAAAAGGACAAATTCATGTTCAAAGGAAATTCATATAAGGTATTCTCAAAAAGGACGGTTCATGATAATAAAAAAAGAAAGTCCTAACTCGTTCCTTAAAAATTATATTTCAAATAAAATCATTCTCTTGAAAATTCTAAAATCGATTACAGAAGACACGTTGTTAGATAGAATAGTGTAATTTCAAAAATATTTAGCATTAAAATTCATGTGAAGAATCTATTGTTCTAACAAACATCTTAATGGCATAAATTAAAGCTACATAGTACACACTCTACATCAAGTCAACATACAAGTTTCGCTACAAGCATATAAAAATATTTCAACATCTTATTTCATGCAAATTACGATGCAAAACTAGAAGAAAACAAAGCAACGAAAACATGAAAAAATTGGAAATTTTCACTAACAAAAATACACAGACTAGACTTACTCCTCCACACTTGAATCAAACATTGTCCTCAATGTTCCAAAAGTAATTAAAGAATTAGAAAACTTCCCTTTTTAAGTGCTCAAAATGTAGATTGAAGTAGACATATCTTTCATTCCTTTTGAAACGTCGAAAACTCATTCTATTCAAGTGTGCTGGTACCTACGACACAAAAACATAATAAAATTTTTTTCTTAAACACCCTAAAACCTCCTTTAGTTATAAATAGTGCAATTTCAGAAAATATGGGTTAGATTTTCCGTGGTAAATAAGATAGAAATATTTAGTATCACTGTTGAAGATAGTTGGAAACCGAAGAACATCGAAAGGACTCGTGTGTTGAGGGAAATAAATCTAAGGTATATTGACTAAATTGTAAGAAAGTGAAAAGTGTTAGGGCAAAAGTGAGTAAAAGAATGGAAAAAGAGGAAGGACTAGGAATGTAATTATATCAAGAAAATGTCATGAATTATGGATGGAATTGTAGAAAAAAATAAAAGGGTAAAATGGTTATTTTTTTAAATGAGATAATTATTAGAAAATATCATGATTGTTAGTAAATAATAAATTAGAACTGTGTCACCCAACTTCCGAAGTTGCTCCATTGATTTCTAGTTGAAACTTTTCCTTCCTTGCACTTGATTTCAAAGAAAATAATAGAAATACGACTATAGAAAATAAAACAGCTTTTATTAGAAGTAAAAGGTCAAATTTAGGGTTACAGAATTCATATATAAATATTTAAAATACTAAAATACCCTTAAACCTTCACTTCGAGTTGTCTACTCGTGAAAACGTGGAGAAAATTTGAACAGGAAGTTTCAGGAGTGTCGCGGCTTGCAAGCGTGGCAGTACGGTGCGTAAGAAACCAAGAGCAGGGTGCTAAGGACGTGCCGGCAGAAGCACGCTAAGGAGAAGCTGCAGCGTGCGAGCTGCTTAGCATGCTTGACGGAGGCTGCAGCACTCGGATGGGGAGTTGTGGCATGCATTATGCAGAGGGAAGGACGTGCGGGGCCGCAATGCACATGGAGAACTATAGTACTCTCACCTGTTAAGTGTGTAGATTATTTTTTTCAACTCCAGTTTTCTCCTTTTTTTTAAAAAAAAGAAGAAGAATAAAAACATATTATAAAATCTACTTTTAACCCAGTTCAACCTCAAGACTTTGTTTAATGATCGTTTTGCTCCCCTTGCTTGGTTTTACACAAACAAAACACACAAAGTTGACTCTCTGTAAGTGTCCTTATTTAACGTCTTTGGCTAGACATTGCTCTTCAAACTTTTTTGAGCAATTGTATCGAGTGGAAGAAGGCCTCTATCTCTCAAAATATTTTTGTTTCGACTTATTAAGTGATTTCAATCTCTTTTGTAGTGCCGAAAATTTCTTTGATCTTTCAAGAATGAGATTTCTACAAGGTAGCTCTTTTGAACCAACTTCAGTACTAGAATCAAATGGGTTAAAAACATCTACAATAAAAACTCAAGATATTCAATTTAGTTAAATGGCCATCAAATTCCATGGTCATTCTACCATCATACATGTTGATTTTAGTTATAAATGTTCACAGAAAAGGTCTCCCTAACAAAACTTGTGCCGAATTAAGAGAAAAAAAGAATTTCATATCATGCACATTAAAATTGGAAGGAAAGGCCAACTCCTTAACTTGCACCAAAACATTCTCTATGACCCGGCATTTTTAATTTTAACTTTACATGTCATGCAAGGGATAGAGAACATACCTAGGTATTCACACTTAAGAGGTAATTTCTTTTGTAGAACAGCAAAAAGTTCTCTCCCACACTTATTTTCTCATTACCTCCAAGCTTTTTCTTATTCTGCAAAAATCTTTAATAAATTTAGTATATCGAAGTATTTGTTTAATTGCACAAGTAAATTAGGAATATGTCACATCTTAAAAAGCGAGTTAGAAGAAATTGGATTAGTGGATCAAGAGTTGTCATGCAATGACTTTTAGTTAAAAGTTTGTAAAATTATGCCATTGATGAGTACTGGATTGATGGTTAAGAGAAAATAAAAAGAGAGTCTAATTGGCTAATTGGCTTAGAGACTCAGGTTTGAATCCCTTCCCTTGTAAATTGGTGAAATTGTATTTTTTTTCATGCAATGTAATACGGCATGCTTTATAATATAATAATGCAAAAATCCATAGGCATGTTTAACACTTATTCCATTCAACACTAGCAATAGACTTGTTCATCATCTATTTAGTGGGGCGATAACGGTGTTAACACTCAAAATTTATCAATAACACTTATCAGTAGGCATGATTAATAACACATAATGAGAATCGAATATCCTAGTGTTTCAAGCGAACATGGTCGTGTGAAGGGCCGTGTGGTCCACACGTGTGGCCTACATGCCCATGTGCCCCTATTTTGAGATACGGTTTGTCTCGATTCACTTGTAAAAGAACACACACCTTTCACCAGAATCCCGAACAAGGGCCTTCACGTTCCAATATGATCTGATATACCTAAAACGGGTCCTTCAAATGAAAATTTCACACGGGTTAACATTTGTTTTCCAAGATTTATCGAGATTTAACGATATTAACAAAAGATTCGTCAAGAACTGTGAAAGATTGACAAATTAATTTGAAAGGTTAATATCGGATATAAATTCTATGAAATTTGACGTCTAAACTTTAGAATAAGATGTACTTACTGAACTTGATGGAATTACGGAGGCTATCAATGATGAATTCAACAATTGCTAGAGAATCGATTTATCGTGGATTGATTTGATATCAAAAGCAAAAATAATTTCAGCAGGGGAGAGAGAAATTGATGTAAAGAAGAGGCTGAAAAAGAAATATGAGAAGAAATAAGGAGAGAGAAGAGAAATTCTAATTGGAATGGAAAAAGAAACATTATTCTAGTGTAATTATGGAAAAAGAGACTAAATAGCTAGGACTTTCAAACTTTGTGGGGTTGCATGGTAATTTCCCTTATTCTATTGAAATAAAGTTGAAAGAGCCTTTGGAATGGGGTGGCTTGAACCTGGTATACAAGGGGGAAAATCAAGCTTAACCACTAGGATTCTGCCCATACTTGTTAAGTTTTCACCTCTAATAATATATATTCTAATGTGGGTTTTATCCTAGGTTGCTTTAAATGAAAAGAAAAGAAATGGGAGAGGAGTGTTTTGAATCTAAGACTTTAAGAGAGTGCATTATCTACTTAACCATCAAGCCTAATTCATTACTTGGTTAATTATTTCAATTAACCCATTATATTTTGGGGCGTGATAGAGATTAACAAGTGGATGTGGGAGTAGTTAACGAAGAATGCGAGTTTCCCATAGAAATTAGTTGGTTTTAAATTATGTGTGCTTAAACCCTAGGAGTGACGAACCTAGGAAGTAATCTAGGTTAAACAAGGTTAGGAGATAAGTTTGCCGAGAAAACCATAGTTTATCCTGGTAGGGAAAGTGAGATCGAGAGGTAAGCAAGTCCCATCGATTTGTTAATTAGTAGAGGCCGAGAGGTAATACTAGTTAATTAATAGTTAATTCCATTTAAACCCGAATTATGAAGTTAATTACAACCATTGAAACAAGTTAATCTTCAGCCTGTTATTCAGATTTAGTTGTTTGTTTACTTTCTATTTATTTAATTCAGTTAATTTGGTTTATTTTTGTTACCTATTTCATTGTTTGTCGTAATATAATTTTTAATTATTACTATTAAGACTTGTTATTGTAGAAATAGATTTTTGATTTAATTCGTCCTCCTTTGAGTACAATCCTCGTACTACTTCCCTGTGTTCCATTGTATACATCTATATTACAATTTGACTCATATACTTGCGGACACCGCTGATTTAATTTATTATATTTTTGGTGTGGTATTTTCTAGTCAAACGTCCACACGTTTGGCGGCGATCACTAACTCTCTCATAGTTGGTTCTAGGCGGGCCATTGGTTCTTCTCCTTCTGATTTGCTAATGAAGCAAATGAATTGTTTTCTATATCTAACTCGATAGATGATGATGTCTGGTTGGTTCTAGATTCAGCCTTCTTCCATAGTCTTCGAGTAGTTTTGTCCATCTTAGGATCGTACTAGAGTTCACCTACACAAGAAGATTGAGGTATAAAAAGAAACAAAATTATTGACACTAGTCCCCCACAATGGTGCTAAATTTTGATCAATGTCAAAACCAACAAACAAATTTCCTACTCAAATAATATATACTTTTTTAGATAGTAGTAAGGTTAAATCCATAGAGATGGGTGATAATCTTATTTCTTTAATAAAAACAAGTAAAATAAAGGTTTGGAGTTAAAAAACGAAAATTAAAACTAAAATCGTGTAAAAAAAGATTGCAATTAAAATTTAAGAAAAGCTAATATGATGAAAATATAATGAAATGCAAAATCTTAGTTTTGATTAATGGGTTTAATCACTGATGCAAAGATAAATTTCAATATTATTCTATGATAAATTGGTTATAGTTACCGAAAAACGCCTGACAATCAATCTCTTCTTACATTCTCGATAACTAAGGCAAACACCATTAATTATTTTCCTTTATAGATAAACTATAATCCTATAACAAATGCATGTCATTTTACCAATAGCATTAAGAATGAAAGAGGCTCAATCCTAGCCTAGCATTAAGAATCGTGTATTCTTATTTTTCTTTCTTATTACTTTGCGATCATTTCTACTATCATCGTGAACGTATGTTATAACATATTTATTTGTTAGAAAGTTTGAGAAAGAAATCTAAATCCAACAATTTTCCAGTATCATCAATTTTTTTTCCATGTAGGTGTAATTAATTATCAAGATAATAAATCAAAAAATATAAGAGAAAAAAAGCTCCCTAAGTACACCCAAATTCCATCCCAACAAAAATTGAACATCTCAAAAGGATTGGTCCCCTAAATAAATGATTGTGTCAATTCTATGAAATTCTTTAATTTTATCTCTTATTTCATGTTGACAGTCAAAGGAACAATCTTATTCTGTAAGCATCATAATAAGCATTACTTAAAGAAAGAACAAGAATGATGAAAAGAAAAGCTCCAAAGGAAAACAGCAGACAGAAAAATGCCATTTTCCCATCAATGTTTATTATAATAATGATTTTCACAACTTTATGTCAATTGAGTTTTCACTTAAAACAACTTGGATTGACATCTTCATCAAAATATAAGACTGAATTATTCTTATCAGGAACATGTTTTAAAAATCACGATTCTTCATGCAACAAAATTGTTGGATCTGCCCGAGCAAAACAGACCTCAAATCCACCCACGTATTATCTTGGATAGCTATGGCCACTTGTAAACTGTTAGATCGAATCACTACCCTACTGTACCCTTATCTTTATACAAGAATTAGTCCATCCAAAATAACTCATAATTCAACACGAGAATCATAGCTTGTAAATTATTTTAATGATTACTAACAAAGTAGCATGTGCTGAAGAAAGGGTGGGTTCAATAGGTTATATCGTTAGCTTATACCTATACCAAGATGTCTTGGGTGTGAATATAGGTAGTCCTTTGCTGGTGCTATCATAGATTGTAGGTGTGGAAAATACAAACACGTGTTCAATAATATTAAAATGTAAATTTATTATTACTCTATCTAATCGATTATTAAAAATAAATTTTTCCCGAGTACGACAAAATTTAATATAATTTTTTTTCATATATATTTCATAAAATTTTATACAAATTATATTGGACATGGATAGATAATATATGGAATAAAACAAAATTTATAACTATTTGTGAGATTGATGCAAAAGATTTTTAATCAATGTTGTTTTTGTTAATACGATAAAAATAGTAAATCAATTTGAAACTTTACTTGGAGTACACTTCCAAAAATAGATTTTTTTTGAAGCAATAATATATAAAAAGGAGTGTATATATCTAAAAAAAAATACTATTGGTGGCCTTATTATGACAGCAAAGATTCTCACGAAGAAATTGACTATTCGTAGAAGGATCACATAAGGTTAGAAATATTATTGGAAAACTTTGGCTAGTCGGTCATATACAAATGTGGATATTCACAATGTAGGGTAAATAAGTTAGACCTTGAAAAGTTACTGCGATAATGGCATCGGTATTATTGTTAATGTAGGATGACGTGAGTTTCAGTGCATTGGAGCGCATTATCGTCTTATTTAAGGGTTTTAGGGGGGCTATGGGTGATTCTAGGAATTGTATCGAAAAACAAAGACTAAAAATCGTTATGCTACACTCATATGAAATGAATTATACTATTTTATTATTTTTTAATAAGTATTACACTATTTTTTGTTTTACTCATTGATGATCTCATACACTGATAATGCATCAAATATTATCTATAATATATATAGAAGCACGGGTTTGGAAAAGCTTTTGAACTGACGAGAATATCCTTTATTTTCTATTATATTACTAAATTAACTTTAAAAATAATTATAAATTAATTTATAATTATTAGTTAAAATTTTGTGTCAATTTTAAAAATAAAGTTATTATTTGAATACAAACTATAAGCCTAATATATAAGGAAAATTGTGATAATTATAATTTGTTAAAAAATTGAAGTAAAAAAAGTTACGTTAATTTTATAGATGTAAAATAAAGTTATTATTTAATAGATCTCTAAGCATTTTAATTATCACATAATTAATTTTAGACTTATAAAGTTATTACTTGAATAAAATTCTAAGTATAAAATATAAAAAAATTGCCGATTGAGTCTTAACTCGATTGGCATGGGTGTTGTTGCTAATGCAGGAAGATGTGGGTTCGAGTGCGTTGAACCGTATTATCCTCCTATTTATGGGTTGAGGAAGGGTTATGGGTAGTTCTAGGCACTGTGTCTAAAAGAGCATATATGATCAGAACTTATAATAAGATTTTCAAAAAATATAAAAAAATTTGTAATAATTATAATTATTAGTTAAAAAAGTTGCGTTAAATTTATTTTTTTTAAAGTGCGCTAATTTTATTGATGTAAAATAGAGTTATTGTTTGAATAGAACTATAAGTATCTTACTTATCACTTAATTAATATTAGAGTTATATACCAATTAAAAATTAAGTTTAGCTTTATAAATAACTTTCCTTGGTTAGACATATTCAACTAAGTATCATTTAAGAAAAAGTAGCGATAAAAAATAGAGATTGTTAGCATTAATAAGATAGAATTATATGCAAAAGAATGAAGCATTAAAGCAATGATTCTTCGAAGAACGAAACCATTTTTCTACTGTGTTATTTATTTGATGCAAGTGAAAGCTATTTTGTGGGTTTGTTTTAAAATGAAAGTCAAATTTCAACTGTTATTTTTTTAATCACCATTATTAAATGTGTTTATTAGTTTAGTATAAATATATTTCCTATTTATCATGAACTACCATTATTAATTAAGGCATGTTTTTTTACTTAATTTTTTTATTTTGTATATTATTTAAAAATCAAGAGAAATTATCGTTACCAGTGAGAAATTACACGCAATGCATGTGACATCAAAAAATAACCTTTTTATATATATGTTTTTGTTGTAGGCCAATTTTAGCCCATTTACATCAAAACCCAATTTAGCCTTACCTAACCCACCAAAATTAAACCCAAAACCCAAAATCTTAACTACCCAAAGCCCAATTTACATCAAAACCCCAATGGCCCAAACCCTAAGCCTAAATCAAAATAAAAAAAACCTAGCCCACAACTTAAACTTTTCTCAACTAGCCACACCTTTTCCACCACCAACTCCACTAGCCACACCTTTTCCACCACTAACTCCACTAGCCACTCCTTTTCCACCACCAACTCCACTAGCCACACCTTCTCCACCACCAAATCCACTAGCCACACTTGCTCCATTACCTACACCACTAACCACACTTGCTCCACCACCACTTGTACCTACAAATGAAGATATAAACAATAAAAAAATATTTTATAAATAGCTATATAAGCCTTCTCATATTTTGTGCCTGGGGATTTTTTTTTGAGAGTTTTTGGGAGAGAAAGTTACTGTAAAGGATTTTTGGAGAGGTTTCTTTTTAAAGTAATCAAGGAGAAGAGTTATTGTGAAGGCTAGTTTTTGGAGAAGCTAGGTTTTTTGGAGATTAATCAAAGATCAAAGTAAAAGAGGTTTCTTTGTCTATTCTCATTTTAAGTTATTTGTTTACTTATTGTTTTCCTTTCAATCTTATTTTGTTTCTTTTATACGAAAGTAAAAAATAAAAGGAAGAAGCTTATCCATTTTTACCGAAAAAGTTTTTTGAGGTCCGGCTGCCGTGTACGGTGGCGCCGGCGGCGGTCCGGCGACCGGACGATGGCCGGCCTTGTGGCCGAAAATCACCCACCCTCTCCCTCTCTCTTTTTTTATTATTATTATATTTATTAATATTATATTATATATATTCTTTTAATATATTAGGTATATTTTAAATTCTATATTACGTATATATATATTTTATACTATTTTATTTATATATCTTTAATATTATATTATTTATATATATATATTTTTCTACATGTTATCTTATGTATATATCTTAACTATATTATGTATATATTTTTAACACTATATTATGTACATATTTTTAATATTATCACGTATTTATTTTTTATATATGTACATATTGATGTAGTATTATTAATAGTATTTTTTTTAAACATCGTTATTATTTCTAATATATATTATGTACATCTTTTTTATTTCTATTTTATTTTTTATTTTTCAATATTAATTATTATTCTAATATTTTGATATTTTAATATTTTATATTTTATATATTTTATTATTCACATCATTGTTCGCATTTTTTTACAATAATATTCTTGGATTACTATCATTTTAAAAACTTTTTACATTTTAATTTTAAGAATAAGGCAATGTATCAATTTTAACATTAAGTCATCGATTTCATCGCTATGTTGGGTGAAATTAATCGGCTCGTGTTAAAAACGGGACGTCCTTCTAAAAAACAAAAAAAAACTTGCAACTTCTCATTTCCTTCAATCGGATCACACTTAAATGTCAAATTGAATTCGTATTTTTGAAAATCAAGACAACATGTGTTTAATAAGATACCAATTTTGGGCGTCGCGAGGGTGCTAATACCTTCCTCGCGCGTAACTGACTCCCGAACCCTAAATTTTCTCTGGATTTTAACGTAGACCTAAACTCAACCTTTTATTTGTTTTAATAAGAGATCTAATAGGTGTCCGATCACACCTAGGAAAAAGGATCGGTGGCGACTCCCTGTTTATTTCAAAAATCAAACGTCAAATTTCAAACTTTTTTTCAATAAATCGCCACAATTAGTGACCAAGCTAAGCTAAAATTTTTACGTCGCTACAGCTGGCAACTCCGCTGGGGACAGCCTTTTTGAGAGTCGTGTCTGGAATTAAACACGTTTTGTCAAAATTTTCAAATTTCCTTGTTCAAAGTAAATATTTGGTCGTGATCCGAAAATCTCGTTTTCAAAATTCATGCATTTGTATCGTGCTGTAAATATTTCTTCTAACTTGCTTATTTGGTTGTTTTTCAGTTTTTAATTTTTATGGTTTTAATTTTGGTTTAGTTTCTTTAAGTGAAACGTAAAGGTTTATGAGTTGTTCCCCACACACCGTGCACTTGCATTTTCGCATAACATGAGCTCTCTACCCGGGCTCCGTCCGTTTAAGTGAAAGTAAACGCTACGCCTTCGTGAGTTAACTCGTCCCTCCGCACAGGCTAGTGAATACTTTCGGGTTACATATGATTTATGCTTTCGTGAGTTAACTTGTCCCTCCGCATAGGCATAAGTAAATGTAACCCCTCGAATTGAACTCGTGAGCCTGTGATAGGCTATGACCGAGGCTCCGTGTTAATCTTAGTAGATGATAGTACGGGCAATTCGAGTACCTATCTAGAACCAAAACCGCATATAATGAACCATACGAGCCACCTAACTAGAGCCATGCTGAACCTCCGTCCGTTTAGTAGTCACCAAAATAAGTGCACGGGAGGAACGCCTCTTACCTTTTGCACTTTCGCTTTCTATGCAAGGGAATCGAGTCCATTGCACCAAGTAGCTTAATTTGTTAGATTTTCCACAATTTTTCTCTGATCATATGTGTTTTGCTAACCAATGTTGTTTGTCTGTATTTCTATTTTTCATCATGCATCATATACATCTTGTTAGGAAAAGGTTGATTAGAGATTGGTTGCCAAAAAGGGGTTTCTGATAGAGGAGTCAATTACACGAGTGACCGAAACGTTGTGTAATAGACTCTTTTGATTAAGGAAATGCCTAAATAGGGGCTATCTTGAAATTAACACCAATTTCTTGCATTTCTTTCATGACTAACAGTCATTTGACATTCATGCATTCATTCATTCATTGCATATTCCATACTCGTTCGCTGAGGTTAAAACATACAATTCGCTAGTTGTGCATACCATACGGGAAACCAGGGACATTCCACGAAAAACTGCCTAGCCTTTAAGAGAAGAGTTCAAGGACTCATTGATGTAGGTATCCTACGATTCGATAGTGCCAGTAATGCAACTGGGAACCCATTCCCTAACCATATCGAAAGGGATGTGAGCATAGTGGGGAAAGTGGACGAATGGAAAGTTAGAAGATGTGTTTCGGAAATAAGGACGCCTCTGCAAAAAATCTGGGAGGTACTGGTTAAGAAAGGATTGCTTTGTCACCCCGATAGAATTCTCGGAGAAGAAGGTCAAAGTTTTTGCAATTTCCATGGAATTGTGGGACACGACATTCAGTCGTGTGAGGAATTTAAAAGGATGCTTCAAGACCGGATGGATAATAAGGAGATTAAGATCCTTAACAAATGGGAAGAGACCAATGAAAGAGAAGTATGCACCTCTGATAGCCAGTCATCAGGTCCCCCTTATAGCGCTGATCAACCGTTAGTAATTTATTACGATGCGACGAAAGAGCCGGTGAAACCAAAAATGATAATCGAAGTACCATATTCTTTCCCTTACAAGGACAATAAAGCAGTACCATGGAAATATGACGTTAATATCGTCACACCTGAAGATGAAAAACCCAAAGCCATGACTGGAAGCGTCGGGGAATTAGGTCAATTCACTCATAGTGGAAGATGTTATTCGAAGGAGATAAAGAAGAACAGTGACTTGAAACAGAAAGGAAAAGTACCGATGCATGTGACCGATGATGAGCATGAAACTGCGCCTGAACAAGAAGCTAAAAATCCTGTGGACGAGGAGGAAGCACAGGAATTCTTAAAATTTATCAAGCATAGTGAGTACAACGTGGTAGAACAATTGAGTAAGCAGCCAGCGCGAATCTCGGTATTATCTCTGCTGTTGAATTCAGAACCACACCGAAACGCTCTGCTGAAAGTGTTAAATCAAGCTTATGTGGCAAACAATGTATCCGTTGAAAAATTGGATAGGTGGATGAACAACTTGAATGTGGATAATTTCATTTCTTTTAGTGATGATGAAATACCGCCCAATGGTAGAGGCTCAGTGAAAGCATTGCATATCACAACCCGTTGCAAGGGCTACATAATACCGAACGTGCTCATCGATAATGGTTCGGCACTCAACGTTATGCCTTTGGCCACGCTTTCCAAAATTTCGATGGATCTGTCCCATTTAAGGCCCTGTCATTCTACGGTAAGGGCATTCGACAGGACAAGGCGTGAAGTCATGGAAAAAATTGAGATCCCTCTGGAAGTGGGTCCCTACATATATGATGTCGAGTTCCAAGTCATGGACATTACATCCTCATATAACTACCTTTTGGGAAGACCCTGGATCCATTCTGCTGGAGCGGTCCCATCATCCCTCTATCAAAAGGTGAAATTTATCATGGATGGCTGTTTGGTCACTGTCGAGGGAGAAGAAGACATTGTCGCATCTATCTCTGCTGATGCGCCATACCTTGAAGTGAGCAAGGACGTAGTGGAATGCTCCTTCCGATCCCTTGAATTCGTCAATGCACATTCTTCACTGAGGGCAACAAAATTCCCGTGCCTAAATTGTCGAGAAATACTAGAATGGGTGTCAAGTTGACTGTAGGAAGGGGAGCTCGAGTGAGAAGAGGTTTAGGGAGATATCTGCAAGGAATAGTCAGGGCTCTAAAACCAGTACATCATAAGGCCCGATACGGTTTGGGGTTCCAGCCGGACATGCGTCAAAGAAGAAGACAGTGGAAGAAAGATCAAGAAAGAAGGATTGCGAGAACCTTAGGCCGAGAACCAGAATGGGAGCCTATGGAATTCCCTCCTTTGTCAAGAACATTTACGTCTGCGGGAATGATATACCCGAGGCAGGACAATGCACAAGGCACAATGTTAATGATCGAAAAGGGTTTTCAGAACATCAGTATAAATGTCATTGACAAAGGAGCTGACACAAGTAAAGATGTCTCAAGGATACGCCTTTGTCCCCCTGGTTTCATGTTGAACAATTGGACTGCCGAGGACCTTTTTGTAGTTTATAAGTCTTCAGAGTAATGGTCAAACATTAACATTCTATTGTGTCCTTAGATATAATAAAATTCTTTTGTAGGAGCTTGCTTTCGCTCTTTATCATTTAAGTGAATATCAATGAAGATACATTTTGTCACGATTTTTCGCATTATCACTAATTTCATAATCATTTTCTCATTTTATAGCCTATCCTTACATTTGCCTCATTGCCATGACATAACATTTTGTTTGTTGTTTTCAATACTTGGATGTCCCCCGATAGCTTCCTTTTCCATTCAACTTTCAGGTGCTTAGATATTGACGACATGAATAAGCCCGTTACGAATCTTGAAATTGATTTTGAGAAGGCTGTTTGCTTAAGAGAATTTGAAGCCGAAGAAAATGCTGAAGATTATGTCTCGTCTCCTGAATTGTTAAGAATGGTGGAACAAGAGGATAAACAGGTTCTGCCTCATGAAGAATCTGTGGAAACAATAAATTTGGGCACTGAAGAGAGGAAACAAGAAGTGAAGATTGGGACTTCTATTTCAGAAAGTACCAGGCATAGTTTGATCACTTTACTCCGCGAATACAAAGATGTTTTCGCGTGGTCATACCAGGACATGCCAGGGCTAGATGAAGATTTAGTGGTCCATAAGCTCCCATTAAAGCCAGAATGCAAGCCCATCCAGCAAAAATTAAGACGGATGAGGCCCGAAATACTGTTGAAAATAAAAGAGGAAGTCAAGAAGCAATTTGACGCTGGCTTCCTACAAGCCTCCAAATATCCAGAATGGGTGGCTAACATAGTCCCGGTACCAAAGAAAGATGGAAAAGTACGAATGTGCGTGGATTACCGTGACCTGAATCGAGCAAGCCCAAAAGATAATTTTCCCTTGCCACATATTGACACGTTGGTGGACAACACAGCAAAACATTCATTGTTTTCTTTCATGGATGGATTCTCGGGGTATAATCAGATCAAGATGGCCCTTGAGGATATGGAGAAAACTACCTTCATAACAATGTGGGGAACGTTCTGCTACAAGGTGATGCCATTCGGGTTAAAGAATGCTGGGACAACATATCATAGGGCTATGGTGACGTTATTCCATGACATGATGCATAAAGAACTAGAGGTCTACGTCGATGATATGATTGCTAAATCTCGAGGAGAAGAAGAGCATGTAATGAACCTCAAGAAGTTGTTCGAAAGGCTGAGAAAGTTTCAGCTAAAGCTTAATCCAGCCAAATGTACATTCGGGGCTACCTTGGGAAAGTTGCTAGGCTTCATTGTCAGTGAAAGAGGTATCGAAGTTGATCCAGATAAAATAAAAGTCATCCAAGAATTACCACCTCCGCGCACGCAAAAGGAAGTTAGAGGATTTTTAGAGAGATTAAATTACATCGCCCGATTTATCGCTCAACTTACCAACCAATGCGACCCAATCTTTCGGCTTCTTCGAAAACATAACCCGGGAGAATGGAATGAGGAATGCCAAGTGACCTTTGATAAGATAAAACAATATTTGTCCAGTCCTCCAGTGCTAGTACCGCCAACTCCGGGAAGACCATTAATTCTGTATCTGACAGTGTTCAAAAGTTCAATGGGTGGCGTACTGGGACAACATGACGAGTCAGGAAAGAAAGAAAAGGCGATCTACTACCTCAGCAAAAAGTTCATTGAATATGAGGCAAAATATTCGTCCATTGAGAAATATTGTTGCGCTCTAGTTTGGGTAGCTCGGAGACTCAGACAATATATGTTGTATCACACGACATGGCTAATTTCAAAGCTGGACCCAATAAAATACATGATGGAATCGCCGGCACTATCAGGAAGAATGGCACGATGGCAGATCCTCCTTTCGGAATATGACATTGCCTATGTAAGTCAGAAGTCGATAAAAGGGAGCGCAATAGCTGACTTCTTAGCAACTCGAACGACAGAGGAATATGAGCCTTTAAGATTCGATTTCCCAGACGAAGACTTAATGTGCATCACAGAAATAGAATCCGAGTCATCAAAAGAGAAGTTATGGAAGATGTGCTTTGATGGTGCGTCAAATGCTTTAGGGCATGTAATTGGAGCAATCCTGGTATCACCAGATGGGAATCATTATCCGTTCACTGCAAGACTGAACTTCTTCTGTACCAATAATATCGCAGAATATGAGGCCTGTATCATGGGGCTTCGTGCAACTATCGAACGAAACATCGAGATCTTGGAGGTGTACGGGGACTCAGCCCTAGTGATTTACCAAATCCGCGGAGAATGGGAAGTGAGGGACTCAAAATTGATTAAGTACAACGATTTAGTGGCTGGATTGATCAAGGAATTCAAAGAAATAACTTTTCATTACTTCCCACGAGAAGAGAACCAACTGGCTGATGCCCTAGCCACTTTGGCTTCAATGTTCAAAGCAAGTAGAGAAGCTGAAATAATGCCCCTCAAAATGAGCATATACGAGGTCCCTGCACACTATTGTAGCATTGAGAAAGAAGTAGACGGACGGCCTTGGTTCCATGATATCTTAGAATATACCAAGAATCAAAGGTATCCCAAACAAGCGAATGAGAACGATAAAAGAACAATTAGAAGAATGGCAACAGGATTTGTTCTTGATGGGGATATCCTGTATAAAAGAGGAAAGGATTAGATGCTTTTGAGATGTGTGGATGATGTTGAAGCCAGAAAAATACTTGAATAGGTCCATGAGGGAATTTGCGGAACGCATGCCAATGGTTTCAATATGGCCAGAAAGATCATGAGACTCGGTTATTATCGGCTGACAATGGAAAGTGACTGCATCAATTTTGCCAGAGAATGCCACAAATGTCAAATCTACGGCGATAAAATTCATGTAGCCCTTTCACCCCTTCATGTCATGACTTCTCCGTGGCCTTTTTCTATGTGGGGCATGGATGTCATAGGGCCAATTTCTCCAAAAGCTTCAAATGGACATCGATTCATTTTTGTGGTTATCGATTACTTCACAAAATGGATTGAAGCCGCTTCGTTTGCCAATGTGACGAAGACTGCAGTGTGCAAGTTTTTGAAAAAGGAAATCATTTGCCGATATGGTTTGCCTGAAAGAATCATCTTAGATAATGCCACGAATCTGAACAATAAGATGATGAAAGAAGTGTGCGAGCAGTTCCAAATAAAGCATCATAATTCCTCGCCCTATCGCCCAAAGATGAACGGGGCTGTTGAAGCAGCTAACAAGAACATTAAGAGGATCATTGGGAAAATGACTGAGACATATAAAGATTGGTACGAGAAACTTCCATTTGCTTTGTTTGCATATCGCACATCTGTGCGAACATCTACGGGAGCAACTCCTTTCTCTCTAGTCTATGGAATGGAAGCTGTGCTACCTATCGAGGTTGAGATCCCCTCTCTGCGAGTATTGATGGAATCAAAGTTAGAAGAAGCAGAATGGGTTCGAGCTCGATATGATCAGTTGAACCTCATTGAAGAAAAACGTCTAAGGGCAATTTGTCATGGACAAATGTACCAAAAGAGAATGATCGCAGCCCATGACAAGAAGGTACGACCAAGAGAGTTCCATGAAGGAGAACTCGTTCTGAGAAAGATTCTCCCAATACAAAAAGACCTGCGAGGAAAATGGGCACCAAATTGGGAAGGACCATACGTTGTAAAAAAGGCATTCTCAGGAGGAGCTTTAATCCTTACCGAGATGGATGGGAAGGAGTTACCGAATCCGGTGAATTCAGATGCGGTGAAGAAATATTATGCTTAAGATGAAAACCCGAAAAGGGCATCTTAAAAAAAAGGATCAGGGCGAAAACCCGAAAAGGGCGTCTTGATTAGTACAAAAAGATTAGGATGAAAACCCGAGAGGGCGTCCTAATGAAACAAACCTGGCGGTCGAACGATAGGTCAAGTAGTGAGACTACAGTATTTGAAGCACTTCTGAAAGCTCGAAATTTTCTACGCAAGAAGCCATGCTCGAAAAGATTATTGATTGAGGAACGTGGAAGAATTCATGTGTTGAATATCTAGAGCATTTGTATCCGTTGAATACGACCTTTTCTTTCTTTTTGACATTTTTACTCTCATTGGTTAACTTTCTTTGTTTGCCACATTTAAAATAAAGGAATATGAGATATCCTTTTTATCCCTACCTGACCATTTTCATGCATCTCATTATGTGTTTATTTAATGATAAATAGTGAAATGACATACTCTAAACAAAAGAAATGTCAAGCATTACCCGGATAAGAATTTGATAAGTGCAAGATCTTCAAAGCAAGAACAAAGTTTAACCAAGGGCAAAAGGGTGATATCTGAGAAACGTCGATTACTCGTAAAGCTCGAAGACAAGTATGAGGCCTGAAGAGAAGGTCGAGAATCAAAGCAATGAACGCAGATCTTCAACAATCATGGCGAAAATGACATACGACCAATATGCTTAAAGAGCACTGCATAATCATGTAGGCATAAAGGCATTTAAGACAAACATGTGCATATCATGATGACATCATGCATGACATATACAGGTAATCCAGTAAAGTAAGAAATCTTGAATGAGAGTCGCACTGAATCAAAGGAAAAGATACCCGAGTTCTACCAAAGGACTGGTTTTGGTATTTTGATGTTTAATATTCATGCTTCCAAGGAAAATCAACTCATATTGCGAGAGATGAGTTGAGCCTCAAGACACGTAGAGGTATTTTTAAATTTTTTTTCAAAATCAACTCATATTGCGAGAAGTGAGTTGAGCTTCGGGGCACGCCGAGGTATTTTTAGTTTATGTTTTAAATTGACTCATATTGCGAGAGGTAAGTTAAGCCTTTTAATTTTTGTTTTTCAAAATCAACTCATATTGCTAGAGGTGAGTTGAGCCTCAGGACACGCTGAGGTAATTTCAATTTCTGTTTTCAAAATTCAACTTATATTGCGAAAAATGAGTTGAGCCTCAAGACACGTTGAGGTATTTTCAATTTCTGTTTTCAAAAAAAAAATCAACTTATATTGCGAGAGGTGAGTTGAGCCTCGGTTCACATGCTGAGGTATTTTCAATTTCTGTTTTTAAAAAAATATCAACTCATATTGCGAGAGGTGAGTTGAGCTTCAGATTACACACTGTGGTGTTTTTTTCAATTCATATTGCGAGAGGTGAGTTGAGCCTCAGGACACGATGAGGTAATTTCAATTTCTGTTTGTCAAGAATCAACTCATATTGCGAAAGGTGGGTTGAACCTTTTAATTTCTACTTTTTCAAAATCAGCTCATATTGCAAGAGGTGAGTTGAGCCTCGGGGCACGCTGAGGTATTTTCAATTTTTGTGTTTTAATTTCAACTCATATTGCGAGAGGTGAGTTGAGCCTCAGGACACGCTGAGGTATTTTCAATTTTCGTTTTTTTAATTTATGTTTCAAAAAAAATCAACTCATATTGCGAGAAGTGAGTTGAGCCTCAAGACGCTGAGGTAATTTCAATTTTTGTTTGTCAAAAATCAACTCATATTGCGAGAGGTGAGTTGAGCCTCAGGACACGCTGAGATATTTTCAAATTCTATTTTTATCGAAAAAATCAACTCATATTGTGAGAGGTGAGTTGAGCCTCGGGACATGCTGAGGTATTTTTAATTTTTTCTTTTTAAAAGAATCAACTCATATTGCGAGAGGTGAGTTGAGTCTCGGGCCACACGTCGAGGTCCTTTCAAATTCTATTTTTAATTTCTTTTTTTTTTAATTTATGTGTTTCAAAAAAATCAGCTCATATTGCGAGAGGTGAGTTGAACCTCAAGACGCTGAGGTGTTTTCCATTTTTATTTTCAATTTCTGTTTTAATTCAAAAAATCAACTCATATTGTGAGAGGTGAGTTGAACCTCAAGTCACATTGAGGTATTTTCAATTTATCATCAAAAAATCAACTCATATTGCGAGAGGTGAGTTGAACCTCAAGACCCGTTGAGATATTTTCAATTTCTGCTCAATTTATGTTTTTCAAAAATCAACTCATATTGCGAGAGGTGAGTTGAGCCTCACATGCTGAGGTGTTTTCAATTTCTATTTTTCAAAAAATCAACTCATATTGCGAGAGGTGAGTTGAGCCTTGGCTTACACGCTGAGGTATTTTTCAATTTCTGTTTGTCAAAAAAACCAACTCATATTGTGAGAGGTGAGTTGAGTCTCGGCTCACATGCTGAGGTCTTTTTAATTTCTTCTTTTCAATTTCTGTTTTTTCAATTTATATTTTTCAAAAATCAACTCATATTGCGAAAGGTGAGTTGAGCCTCGGGACACGCTGAGGTAATTTCAATTTCTGTTTGTCAAAAATTAACTCATATTGCGAGAGGTGAGTTGAGTCTCGGCTCACATGCTGAGGTCTTTTTAATTTCTGCTTTTCAATTTCTATTTTTTTCAATTTATATTTTTCAAAAATCAACTCATATTGCGAGATGTGAGTTGAGCCTTGGGTTCACATGTCGAGGTATTTTCAAAATCTACTTTTGCGAGAAGTGAGTTGAGCCTTTGCTCACGTGCTGAGCTATTTTCAATTTCTGCTTTTCAAAAGAATCAACTCATATTGTAAGAGGTGAGTTGAGCCTTTGCTCACGTGCTGAGCTATTTTCAATTTCTGCTTTTCAAAAAAATCAACTCATATTGCGAGAGGTGAGTTGAGCCTCGGGTCACACGCTGAGGCGTTTTCAATTTCTGCTTTTCAAAAATCAACTCATATTGCGAGATGTGAGTTGAGCCTTGGGTTTACATGTCGAGGTATTTTCAAAATCTACTTTTGCGAGAGGTGAGTTGAGCCTTGGCTCACGTGCTGAGCTATTTTCAATTTCTGTTTTTAATGTCTAGTTTTACAGAGTCAATTCATATTGCGAGAAATGAGTTGAGCTCAGGATCACATGCCGAGTAAAGAATCAATATTAGAGCTGATTGAAGACACCAGATTTTGTCTCCCTGAAGTTGCAGTGGAGTTAATCGAGGATATAAGATCTTGCCTTTCTAAAGTGGCAGAAGAGAAGACCCAAAACCTTATCTCACTGAAGCGATAGAAGAGCATATTGAATTACATTGGAACAGATTGAAGCTACAAGGCATATCTCCGAATTTGCAGTGGATTGAACCAAAGCTATAAGATGCGGTGGACTGGAAAGAGACTACCTGGATGAGAAGAGCACCAAAGAAGTCCATACTTAGCAAGACCGGGCAAAATTGGCATTTCTTTATATCTTTGCTCTATTCTCGTTACACGATAATAAGCAAAGAGGGGCAGCTGTTGTAGGCCAATTTTAGCCCATTTACATCAAAACCCAATTTAGCCTTACCTAACCCACCAAAATTAAACCCCAAACCCAAAATCTTAACTATCCGAAGCCCAATTTACATCAAAACCCCAATGGCCCAAACCCTAAGCCCAAATCAAAATAAAAAAAACCTAGCCCACAACTTAAACTTTTCTCAACTAGCCACACCTTTTCCACCACCAACTCCACTAGCCACACCTTTTCCACCACTAACTCCACTAGCCACTCCTTTTCCACCACCAACTCCACTAGCCACACCTTCTCCACCACCAAATCCACTAGCCACACTTGCTCCATTACCTACTCCACTAACCACACTTGCTCCACCACCACTTGTACCTACAAATGAAGATATAAACAATAAAAAAATATTTTGTAAATGGCTATATAAGCCTTCTCATATTTTGTGCCTGGGGATTTTTTTTGAGAGTTTTTGGGAGAGAAAGTTACTGTAAAGGATTTTTGGAGAGGTTTCTTTTTAAAGTAATCAAGGAGAAGAGTTATTGTGAAGGCTAGTTTTTGGAGAAGCTAGGTTTTTTGGAGATTAATCAAAGATCAAAGCAAAAGAGGTTTCTTTGTCTATTCTCATTTTAAGTTCTTTGTTTACTTGTTGTTTTCCTTTCAATCTTATTTTGTTTCTTTTATACGAAAGTAAAAAATAAAAGGAAGAAGCTTATCCATTTTTACCGAAAAAGTTTTTTGAGGTCCGGCTGCCGTGTACGGTGGCGCCGGCGGCGGTCCGGCGACCGGACGATGGCCGGCCTTGTGGCCGAAAATCACCCACCCTCTCCCTCTCTTTTTTTGTTATTATTATATTTCTTAATATTATATTATATATATTCTTTTAATATATTAGGTATATTTTAAATTCTATATTACGTATATATATATATTTTATACTATTTTATTTATATACCTTTAATAGTATATTATTTATATATATATTTTTCTACATGTTATCTTATATATATATCTTAACTATATTATGTATATATTTTTAACACTATATTATGTACATATTTTTAATATTATCACGTATTTATTTTTTATATATGTACATATTGATGTAGTATTATTAATAGTATTTTTTTTAAACATCATTATTATTTCTAATATATATTATGTACATCTTTTTTATTTCTATTTTATTATTTATTTTTCAATATTAATTATTATTATTCTAATATTTTGATATTTTAATATTTTATATTTTATATATTTTATTATTCACATCATTGTTCGCATTTTTTGACAATAATATTCTTGGATTTTTTTACTATCATTTTAAAAACTTTTTACATTTTAATTTTAAGAATAAGGCAATGTATCAATTTTAACATTAAGTCATCGATTTCATCGCTATGTTGGGTGAAATTAATCGGCTCGTGTTAAAAACGGGACGTCCTTCTAAAAAACAAAAAAAAAAACTTGCAACTTCTCATTTCCTTCAATCGGATCACACTTAAATGTCAAATTGAATTCGTATTTTTGAAAATCAAGACAACATGTGTTTAATAAGATACCAATTTTGGGCGTCGCGAGGGTGCTAATACCTTCCTCGCGTGTAACTGACTCCCGAACCCTAAATTTTCTCTGGATTTTAACGTAGACCTAAACTCAACCTTTTATTTGTTTTAATAAGAGATCTAATAGGTGTCCGATCACACCTAGGAAAAAGGATCGGTGGCGACTCCCTGTTTATTTCAAAAATCAAACGTCAAATTTCAAACTTTTTTTCAATAAATCGCCACAATTAGCGACCAAGCTAAGCTAAAATTTTTACGTCGCTACAGTTTTATACGAGTGCAGCACCACAATTCTTAGTCTTTGTTCTTTGATACAATGTCTAAAACTACTCATAACCCTAGCTCCCAACCCTTAAATAAGAGGATAATACACTTCAACGACATGAACCCACGTCCTCTTATACCGGCAACCATACATCTCAGTACTTATAATTTCTTTTTATCTAAATTATTAAGGCTATATAAGTGTGAGAACATAAGTCTCCTATATGAATTACTTGAATTAAACATTAAACTCATCAAAGTTTCTAATTTTGAGATAAAAAGAAGAGAAAAAAACAGGGGGTAACAATGCAATAATTGGATTCCAAACTTAGATATATGCTACCATTTTTTAAATATGATTGCAAAAAATCAATTGGGTTGAACCTTGGGTTTTATCAAAATTTCTACTCAAGGTTTATAAAGCTAGGTTAGTGACATATGTAATGATAGGGATATCCATGTAAAGCAAATGGGGAATAGTTGGGGAATAGACCTAAAAGAGTTGGAAATTAGGTAGCAAAGTAACATGGATTGTTCCACAAATCCAAATGGAAATTAAAATTGGTCAAGTGAGAATCTGAGTCAATTACTAATATAAAAGAAAATTATGGTATGCATTAAAAGCAAAAGTTAATTTTTAAAAGAATAAAGGGGAAAAATGATAAATTATGAAGAAAGAGAGAGAGAGAGAGAGAGAGAGAGAGGAATCCAAGTATTTCCAAGCACTCCCAGACAAAATGAGGTTCAGAATAGAAAAGCAACTTTTGCTTTAAGACCCAGAAAAGGAGATTTCAAACACCATAAAGGTTAGCTTAGGAAATTGCGTGGTTAGTAACCCAACCCACCATCCTTTTCTCTCCTGTATAACACGACACGATTATATGAACACGAACACGAACATAAATACAATAAAATAATACAAAAATATAAATATCATTATGGTATAATAAAACATATGAAAAGAATTTATGGGTAAGTTTTTATTTATAAAAATATATTTAAGAATATGAAAATCTTTTACCATTACACCACCGACTTAATTCACAATCCATCGATAAGTTTTATCTTTCTTTCTTTCTTTCTTTTTCTTTTGTCTATATTTAGTGCGCAAATTTGGGGAGGGGGCGGCCTCAACCTTGAATCCCCCCACCCCACAGGTTCTTTCTTTCCCTTTCCCAACAGGGTTTACTTTGAGCTCAAACCCTATAGTTCTTTGCTTGTCTTATGGCAATGGAAGAGGGTTTTGTTTGAGCTGAACATCCTCTCGTCTTTGCCCAAACTTTCTTCTTTGCTTGTTTTATGCCAAATCAAAGGAACCCAGTTTTTCTTTTGCCACTCAGATCTTCACAAGTATACGCTTTGCCTGTGCCTGTAAATATGAGCTTGGCCTGTGCAAAGGGATTGAAGAAGATGGTGATCATCGTCTAAAAGCATTGCACTTCCCATGCATTTCCTCATTCGCGGCATGATGCCATAACAATATGCGCACGCACACATCATCATCATGGCACACATATATGTATATGCCTGGCTCCCTGTATGCCATTTGCAGAACCCATCGAACATCGATGGCCTCCGTGGATGGCGTATGAGGAGCCAAGCATATATTCCATGTATGTATATACTATATCTTCCTTTGCAGGATTTTTCTTTCTCTTCCCGGCTCAACACCACCTATTTAATTTTCCAGGTTTTTTTTACCTCTACTATATATGAGAATCTCAAGGTATTTCATCTTCTTATTTAATCTTAATATCTCTTTCTATGCCCCCCCCCCAACCCACCCCAGCTCCCTTTGATTTGATGCTTATTCAGTCTATTGCCTTCCTACCAGAAATTTTTCAAAGAATTTGCCCTATCCATGTTGTAAATGGAAGTAAGAAATGAGATTGATAACCACTTGATCAAACTATATCTTTTGATGATTTAGGGTTTTACATTCTTTAATATAATTATAGTAGCTAGATATATTATACATATATATGTATGTATGTTAAACCTAATCCATGGGGTTAGTTCAAACCTTTTTACAACTGTTGAAGTCATAAATGTTTCAAACAAATAAAAGCAAAGTTTCTCTTTGGTATTTGCCCCCAAATGCCTACTTACTCCCTATTGTTTCATGAAGTTTATTTATTAATTGAGTTTTAAATTAAATAATAACTTTACCCTTAATTAATTAATTATTATTCTGTTTATTTCTATTATGTTCAATCTTTATATTTAATCTTTTTAATAAAAAATAGGGTAGATTATACAAATGATCACTCAACTTTAAATATTTTCAATTTCGTCAGTAACGTTTGAATTCGTTCATATTTTGGTCACTCGTCGCCTTTTTTTAACAAGTATAATAACACATTTAGTCATCGATACTTGCTTATTCTATCAATTTGATCCTCAAACTTCCTAACCAAAACTTTCAGCTTTTTAAAACAGGGGCATTCCACATCTATTAATTGTTTTATTTATGGTTGAAATTATCTCATTCAATAGATAACCCTTTTTGTTTATATTTTTAAGAATTTTAGGGTTAGAAATTAACTAATCACCATTAAAAATAATAGAAAACACAAACTTTAAATATATAATATATAATAAAATGTAACAAAAGGAAATTTAATTAACTTTCACATTTTTTTTCTTATGAAAATTTAAATGTTCATAATTTTTTCTTATATAATTATTGATTGAACAATTGAATTTTTCAAAGCCATATTTCTTAACCCTGGATTTAATTTCCAAGTTCAAGGACCAATTTCGAGGACTATTTTTATATACCTCGAAGGAAATATCATATTGTTAATTAACAAGAGTAAATCTAAAGTTTTTTTTAAGGTTTTTCCATTTTCTTTAGCAAAAAATTTATCAATCAAAGGCTTATAAAATATTATATTTAGAAGAAAACTGATGAAAACAAAACGAAAAGGAAATAAAGTTTCAAGATAAACTCATTGGTATTAGGAATTGACTCGGAAAACAGCTCATTAGTTGAGAGAAGTTTTTTTTTTTGGGTTTTACAAATTTATAAATGTGGAAAGCCTCTGTCTTAAAATTTGAAAGTTTTGATTAAGAAGTTTAAGGATCAAATTGATAGAATTTTTAAATAAAAAAGAGTTAAATTTATTGAATTATTTAGATTTAGGAACACATTTATAGAATATGTAAGTATTGATGACTAAATATGTTATTATACCAGTTAGAAAAAGTTTTCCGTTATCAATTTAATGGTGGGTTGGCCAAAGCAAGAACGAATTCAAACATAAGTGCTTAAATTGAAAATTTTTAAACTTGGATGACTAAAACAAGAACACAAGCATAGTTAGGTGACCATTTGTATAGTATAATATAATTAATTATAAGAATACTTTAACTATTAAATTATAAATTACATTATGTTATAATATAATCATATGTTAAAGATAAATTGTTTTTTCAATAAATCTATGTAAACATTTTTTTCTTTGAAATTATAAGTACAATCACGATTACAAATATAAGAAATATATCCAAATGATTATAATCATAATCAATCATTTATAAATCGATATAGGATCAAATATGATGGAACATAAAGCAATATATATATATGGATTGTTAATCCACATATAGTTTACATGGAATGAGACTTAAACCTAAGATGTTAAAATTCCTGGACATTAACCTCGCATTACGCTAGGGCTCATCCTCGGTAAGTTTATTTTTTAAAAATATTGTTATAAATTATCATTATATTATATTTTACTTTTTTTAATAATATTTTATGTAAATATATGTTGAATATTTAAATTTTACTTTAACTATATATATTAACTTTGAAATGATTTTTTTTTACCTTTTACCTTTTAATTTTATATTCATCAGTTTATTTTCCATTAAAACCTTTTAAATTTAGGTTTAGATAAAAATAATTTAATGAATACATCTCCAATTAGCATATAACCGAATTAAATATAAATATAAAATACTTAATTTTAATAGAAGTGAAATATAACTTTTTCTTATAAAAAAAAGTCAAATAAGCTTAATTTTTTAGCACTTAAATAAGTAATTAAATTTGCATTGTTTTGTAATAAAAATTAGAGAAATGAATGAAGGAAATAAAAAAAATACTTAAATAAATAAGGTATAATGATCATTTTATTTAAAATTTGCTTAATAAAAATGTAATTTCTCCAACTCGGCCTAGACATTGACCCAAATTCGAAATATTAGATTAGCCACTAAAGTGACCCAGAAAGCTATCAAAGTTTTTGAAAACATTCATTTTAAAACATTTGTTTAATTTAGTAGAAAACTTAGTTAATTGTTGATTAATTATTCCTCAAATTTTTTTAATTATAATTTAGCAAAGGAAAAAGTGATATTTACTTGTGTTTTTAATAAAAATCAGGGTTCATGCTCAATGAATTAATATTCATATTTCGGTAACTTAAAATCAAATCAAATGTCATGCAAGCTGTAAATTAAAATCCAAATCCTAAGTCTCATGCCACAGTACGAAATAAAATAATACAGTCTTGAATAATAATAATCAAATAATGAGCTTAAAATAACTTGATAAAGTAAAAACCGAGTCGAGACCCTTCGAATGCAGTGTCTACATCCTAACCTAGTAGGTAATCTGTAAGGATGAAAATTAAAGGGAGAGTGAGCTATGACGCTCAATGTGAGTTCCATCACAAGAAAATTAGTGCCAAACAGTAATCCAATGTTGCAGGTTAATACGCTGTCAGTAGTTTTGAATACACAACAGTTTCGCAGATGAAGCTGCCAGTAATTTGTGGATAAGCCACCAGTATTTGTAGTTAAAACTGTTAGTACTTCCTCCTTTCAAAGCATCCAGCCCCATGTAATGCAATATGTCATGCAAGTATCAATACAATACAGAAACAGTAAACATGTTTAACAAGCGTTTATATCAATAGTAGCAGTAGACAAGTTTGTTATGTATTCAATTTATCAATACAGTAAGCATGCGGTTCATGCAATCGATAATTCAGTTATACGAGTAACAGTAACAATTTATCGGTAATTCAAATGTATTAGTCAGAAAGCATGCACATATAGTAATA
The DNA here is from genome assembly GCF_007990345.1 of Gossypium hirsutum. Taxonomy (NCBI): domain Eukaryota; kingdom Viridiplantae; phylum Streptophyta; class Magnoliopsida; order Malvales; family Malvaceae; genus Gossypium; species Gossypium hirsutum. The sequence continues at coordinate 806,226 of NC_053440.1, forward strand.
ACCTAATCAATTAAATCATGCATTCTACATTATTCATAATAGTAGGGACTTAATTGAATGAGATAATATACTAAAAACAATTCAGGAATTAATCAAGGACTAAATTGAACAAAACATAAAATTCTAGGCAAAACTATAAATTTTGATATATAGGGGACACACGACCGTGTGATCAGACTGTGTGGAAAGCCTTGGACCGTGTGGAGGGGGTACACGGCTATGTGGTTAGGCCATGTAACAAACTGTGGCTGTGTGGCATTCGTAAAATCAACCTACAAGGGAGACACGACCATGTAGTAGGTCGGGTCGAGGGTCCTAAGCCGTGTGAGAATCGAGTTTCCTAAGGTTTCAAGGGGAACATGGTCGTACGAAGGGGCCATGTGGTCCACACGGGTAGCCTACACGTCTATGTTGTTGGCCATGTTACTGTATCCCTAAGCACGTTTTGCCTCGATTCGCTTGTAAAGAAACACACACCTATCTTCGAGATCTCGAACGCCGTTCATTACGCTTAGATTTGATCCAAGGTACCTAGAATGGATCCTTCAAATGAGATTTACACATGAATCAATAACATATTTCAAGATTAACCAAGATTATCAAAATTTTCGGCAAAATTCGTAATCGAATTGGAAAATTAACGAGAAAGGATGTTGTGTCAAATTTTATGGGTTCTAGTATTTGAAACTAGAGTACTTACCAAAATTTTGATGAGAATTTGGATATTATCGACGATAAATTCAACAATCAGTGGAAAACGATTCATGCGTGGGATTGATTTTGATTCGAGTAACGAAAGCAATTTCAGCAATTGAAGAGAAAAAAATTATTTGCAAAGAAAAGATGAAAAGGAAAAGGAGAAAGAAATAGGGATTATTTCTTGATTATTTATTTCCTCTAACCCTATATATTTTGGGGTGTGACAAAAAACGAGTGAGTTTATGAGATTTTTTTCAAACTTGAGGAGAATATTTGGTACACTGACAATACAATTTTTTAACTCCACAATATATATTTGCCACATATGCCATTTATTTTATATATTCCTTTTTTTTACTATACCCTATATATATTTGTCATCAACCCAATCATGCTTATGCAATTTTTAAATTTCACTCGTAGTGTACTAAATATTTTTCCATATATTATATATATGGGTTAGTATTCTGTCCACTGCCCGTGAAGGTTTTCAACTCCATAAATAAGGTTTAGTACATGACACGTGTCTATTTTAATTTTTTTTATTTTTGTATTATTCCCTTAAGACAGATGACAACATTTCATATATCTTCAGTGTTGCTAAAAAATGGAGATTTGAAGTACGGTTTTTTAACTCCACTGACAATCTTTCTCTATATATTTGATAGTAAAATTAATATTATTTTCTAAATACAGTTAAAATATTATCAAGAATCGAGAGTTTATCAATAAGGATTAAAATGATTCATTTAATAGAAGTAAGACTAATTCGAATGAATCCTAACCTTAGAGTGCTTTCGCCATTTAAAAGTGTCATTGAACAAAACTTTAATTGTTCGAAAAAAAACAATATTGTATGTAACTGTATTTTTTTATAATAATATTTTATTATAAGTTTTGAGCATATTTGTTTTATTTTTATATTATGTTTACTATCTATAGCTTTTTCCCAACCTATAAATAAGAGCATAATGCGCTTCAATGTACTCGAACCCACGCTCTCTTGCATTGACAACATGCAATTGTGATTTTTTTAACAAAATAGCTAAAGCTAATCAGGTGTAAAAATGAACAGTGAATAGCAAGCCTTGCATTTTGTATGCAAAAGCTGAGGTTTTAGGGATAGGATTCTCAGCTTTATATATATACACACATTATTCCCTTTCTTTATCAGTCATGGAAGAAAGAAAAACCCTTAATGTCTGGCCAGGGATTGAAGAAAGAGATAAAAAGAGAGCAGGCTCCGGGGCTGCCATTGGCCAAAGTTAAAAGCTTTGGGAAAAGCAGGCGAATAATTTGGGTACGTTCAATCTATACTTTCTATTATTTAAATGTTTAGATGAATTAGTGATGGAATTGACATTACAAGTCAAATTGATGCTTATTTAATCAAAGTACTAAAAATAGTCAAATTTTAAATAATTAATAAATATTATTAACTTTGCATAAAATTTATAAAAAAAAACAATTTCAACCAACCTATATATAAATAAAAGGATTTATCGTAGGCTATCAAGCAGGTCGCAGATCAAGAAATACGACTTAGGGGTAAATTTATATTAGCATTGTTGATTACATATATTTTTACTATTAATTTTTATGTATAATTATTCAATAATTAAATTATACATATTTTTTGAGGGTTTGGGGTAGAATTTCAATTTTTAGAGGTTTAATGTAATAAAATTTATTTTAAAGGGATGCTATGTAAGTTTCCGAAAAACTAGCCCCCACTTGCCCCATTGTATCCGCCAATGATCAAGCATGTTTAAGTCTTTAAGATTATATCTTTAAATTCATCATTTCTATCAAAGATTCATTGTTGTCTCGTGCGAATTCCTTTTTGCAGAAAATTTGTTTTTCGCCCGCATCGTGTTTTTATATCTGTTCACGACGAACTCGGTTAAATATTATTATAGGGTTGAAAAACATGCAAATGTTGAGATTTGAACTTTAAGTCATCAAACATTTTAAATATTTAATTGTTATCGTTTCAACCAAAACCTTGGTAATATCTTTTTTGAATTTCTCGATACAACATTTGTTTTTCACCCATATGATAACATTCTGATAACATGTTAAATAAACCTTTCTGATATGAAAGCATCCCAACGCGCGATAGTAGAGTACAGTTAATGTCCTTATCCATATTATTATCATTAGTTTCGAATAATATGTTTCATTATTTATTGGAGGTTATTTTCAGACGCATATCTATATAATATTTCATCAATTCGTATCTCTCGTATTTGTAAATTTTATTGTGTTAATTACAATTATATTTAAAATTATTTTAATTTTTAAATATTTAATATGTATCAAATTTTATTGTGTTAATTATAATTACATGTTTTATATTTTATATTATATTTGTGCATTATACTTAAAAAGAAAATTTGGACCACCCTCCTTATTTCCCTTTATTTATTTTTGATATCTTAAGCCTTTGATTTCTGCGCTGGGAATAATGGCATACGGTCAAAGCAGGTCAAAAAGAGAAAGAGGACAATTTGGACTACATTTTCTTTACTTTTCTTTTATTTTTTTTAATTTAAAATTTTACACCTAATTATTAATAACGTAATTTCTTGAAATAAAAATAATTTTACTTAGTATTCATATAACAAAAAAAAACGTAACGAACGTAAATTTAACAGAAAAATTTTAATGTGTTAAAAATTGGGTTTGTATTTTTAAATCCAACAAAAAGAGGGATTAAATTTCTAGAAATAAAAATGGAAGATTAAATTTTAAATATAAAAAGAATATAGGGACTTAAAAACATTTCTTGAAAAAAAAATTGCTAGATTTTTTAGGATTTCATTTTTGTTTTCATTTTCTTGAAAATTATTTTTTGGAAAATGAAAATGAAAATATGTGAAAATTAGATAAAAAAATTTTTCATTATTTTCAATAAAAATGTTATGGAAAATTGGAAAAAATTGAAAACAAGTGAATTTTTTAAGTCCCATTTTGTGCATTAAATTTATAATCTCTTATAAATGCAATTCATTTTACTATTATAATACATTTTTAATAAATTATAATTTCATTTAATTATTTTTTATTTCTATTTTGAAAAATAAATACTAAATACATTTTCGCTATTTTCATTATTTTCATTTACTAAACATATTTTCTAATTTTCAAAAAAATATCTTCTGAAAATGAAAATGAAAATAAAGAATATACTCTGAAACTAAATGCATTTTGTTAGATTGCCAGAAATATTTATTTATTTTCTAAAAGTAATTTTAATTAAGTTTAATAGTAAGTTCTAATATTAAGTTTAATTAAAATTTAATTAATCAACAATTTTTCATTTTCTAATTGTACTAAAATTAAAATATTATATTTCATAATTATGAAACCTAGTTTTATTATATATTAATTTTAAATGAACATTTTTTATTGTGTTGCTAGTTGAATGTGGGTACAAAAGTTAACTCTTGAAATCATTAATATAAAAATAAAACTATTTTAAAGAAAAGGTTGGATCAGTATTTGGTACATTAGTAGTGTGCTTCTTTTTATTACACAAACAATTTTTGAAAATCGACATGTTTCTTTTTTTAAATGTTTTACTATATCTTTATAGGACACTTATCAATTCTTAATCCTATTTATGAAGTCTGAAAACTCCACTGGCAGTGTATTAAACTTCACTGGCAATGTGTAACCTCCCCAACCCGGCCTAGATGTTAGACCTGAATTTGGAAGATTACATCGGCCACTGAGATGACCTAGTAGCGATCTAGGTTTATAAAACAATTAATTTTAAAACATTGGTTTACTTTAGAAGAAAGCTTAGACTATTTTTTTTAAAAAACATATGGGTTAACAAAACCCAATTTAATTTAACTTTCCTATGTAACGGTGACTACTTTTAAGAAAACTTAGTTAACTTTCCATTTCTTTAATACTTGAAATTTATCTACAATCTAGCAATGGAAATGTGATATTTACTTAGTCTTAATTTAAAATAAGCAACCTTAATGTTATGCATGCTAGTTAAAACCAACCTAAAGTCTCATACCACAGTTCAAAATAAAATAATACAGTCTCTGAATAATAAACTATCAAATAATAAATAATTTAAAATATTTTTATAAAAATAGATCGGAGCCGAGCCCCTCCGAATGCCGTGTCCGCGTCCTAACCTGGTGGGTTATCTGAAAATATGAAAATTTAAAAAGAAAGTGAGTTATGAAGCTCAGTTTAAGTTCCATCACAAGAAAAAATGAAACAAAACAACAAACAAATAAAGCACATGGATTAGCAATTCTGAGATTAAACGCAATCATAAAGCACCTTAGATTAACAATTTTTCACATAAAACACTTCACTTCACTATTTCGGTATTCATAGTTTTATATGCACATGCTTATGAATGTAGTGCAATTTCAAGTTAACATAAAAGTCCTACCCAACTCTAGTGGTGAGTATTCGATCGAGTCAATTCGAGTCTAATTGAGTAAAAAAGTTTCGAGTTAGTCAAGTTGACGAATGTTATTTTAACAACTGAACTCAGTTTGATTTTTTTTTTCAAATTGAATCGAATCAAGTGAAAAAATTTCAAGTCAAGTCGAGTCAAGTTAACGAATCCTATTATTTATACTCAATGTTGCGTTTGCATGAACCAATTATTTAACTACATGAACAAGATAATAGTTTTTCCTTTTAACTTAATGCGTAAACATTTATCAAAACAACGTAGTTTTACTTTTTAATTTAATGGTTTTGACTTTTAACTTTTAAAAAAACAAACATTTATCAAAACGACGTGGTTTTGCCTTTTCTTATTCGTATTTTTGGATAACTCGAATTGTATAATTCATATTCGAGTTAAACCAAAAAACTTAATTTTTTATTCGAGTTGATCCGAATAACTTGATTAACTTAAATAACTCGAACTATTTAATTCAAAATTTGAATTTTTTATCGAGTTTTTCGAATCAAATTGGATTTTTCTCATCCCTACCCAACTCCACTACACACCTCACTTATGAGTTCCCCAGAACTCATCTATCATATCACTTTGTATTGTGGACGAGCCACTACTGGTTTGCAATTAAACTGCCACTTTGTAAAGAAAAATGTGGGTAAACCACTAGTATTTTAGATAAAAACATTTGTAATTACTGCCACTTGTTGTGAGTGCACAACATGGTTGCAGATTAAACAAACTGCCACTGATTTTTGTGGACAAGCCACGTATTTGCAATTACTATCACTTGTTGTAAGTTCACAACATATTTTCAAATTAAACAAATTGTCACTGGGTTTTGTGGGCAAGCCACGTATTTACAGTTAATGCCACTTGTGGTGAGTGCACAACATATTTGCAGATTAAACAATCTGCCACTAGATTTTATGGACAAGCCACCACTTGTATGCAGATTTAATAAACTCCCACTCTTCTCGTACAATGTCCTACCCCATGCAATGCACTATGTCATGCTTTGTATTATAACCAATCAACACTAGCAGTAGACATGTAACATGTATTCAATTTATCATTAACACTTAACATATTTATCATGTTCTTCACAAGGTGGTAACAGTATTATCATTTTCAATTTAACGGTTTCTCTTAAACTTATAACTTTCACATATCATACGATGTAATAATAACACTTAAGGCATTAAACACAATTTTCAGAATTCACACAATATCAGGGACCTAATTGAGCGAGGAAAAACTCTAAAAATAATTCAGTGAGTGTACAAGGATTAAATTGAACGTACCATACTTTTACGTAACATTAATAATTTAAATAAACCAATCATGGTTTCTATCTTAAATCATTTTATTAGGGGCATAATTGAACAAAATTAAACATTAAAAATAGTTTGGGAATTAATTAGGAACTAAACTAAACAAGATATAACATTTTTGGTCAAAACTATAATTTTTTAGTTATATGGGGCAGATGGTCATGTGACCGGACCATTGAGAAGCCCTGGATCATATGGAGGGGGTTACACAGTCATGTGGTGTATGAAAAATCAACCTACAGAGGAGGCACGGCCGTGTGGCAGGCCATGTGAGAAGCGAAAACCTAGGATTTTAGGGGAACATGGCCGTATGAGGGGGCCATATGGTCCACACGGGCGACCCACATGCCCATGTGGCACTATTCTGGGTCTGTTTTTCCCTAATTTTCTAGTAAAAGAACACACACCTATCTCTGGGAACTCGAACGTCATTCCTTGTGCCTAGATCTAATCTTGGGTGCTTGGAATGGGTCCTTCAAGCGTGATTTACACAAGAATCAATAATAGTTTCCAAGATTTATCAAAATTATCAAGATTTTCAGGAAAACTCGTAAAAGATTCGTATTCGAGTTGAAAGATTAACAAGAACGATGTTATTCCAGAATTTATGGGTTCTACTAATTGGAAACGAGAATACCTACCGATCTTTGATGAGATTTTGAAGGTTATCAATGATAAATTCAACAATCGGTAGGAAAATGTTTTAGTGGAGATTGATTCTGATTTGGGCTGAACAAAGAAATAACTTTCAACAACAAAATAATGTGAAAGAAAAGGGGGAGAAAAGAAAAGATGAAGATATATAGAGAATAGAGGGAGAAATTCTAATTGGAATGAAAGAAGTAAATCAAAATCCTAAAGTAATTAGGAAAGATATTAAATAGCTAGGTTTTCAAATTTTTAAGGGGTTGTAGAGTAATCTACCCTTGCTATCGAAACTAAAAGGAAAAATAGGGAAGTTTGGCATGACTTGAACCTAAGATGTAAAGGAAGAGTAACTTTTAACCATTTGGACTTATGTCCATTCTTATTATGCTTTTACCCCATTTAATATTTATTTTAGGAGTGTTTACAACCTAGTTTGCTAAAATGTAATTGAAAGGAAATGAGGGTGGAATGAATAGAACCTAAAATCACGAGGGAGTACACTAACTGCACATCCATCAAGACTAAGTCACTTCTTGGTTATTTTTTACAATTAACCCCTATATTTTGGGGTGTTACACAGTGTACCAAATAATTATTTTAAAGGGAAATGATTTGGTACACTGTCAATGGAGTTTTTAGACTTCAAAAGTGGGTCAAAGAGTTGACAAGTGACCTACAAGGTATAGTAAAATATTTAAAAAAAGAGACACATGTCAAATTTTCAATGCTGCTTGTGGAGTAAAAAAATACACTGCCAATGTACCAAACACTAAACCTCTTTTAAGTATGAGATAAATTGATAGGAATACAACACAAAATACAAACTTATTAAGATCTATGTAAACTTATAATAGTTTAGATTTAAAAAAACAACATAACATTTAAATTGAATCATAATGATAAACTATATAAAAAAAAAGATAATTACTTAGTACACTGACGGTGGAAAGTTTTAATTTCACTAGCGGGTTTGAGATTTTGTCATGTGTACTTAAGTTATATTTTTTAAAAAAATTCAAAAAAAAAAAGATGTGTCAAAATCTCAACTCTACTTGTTAAATAAATATTTTTTACCACATGTGTACCAAATAATTTCTAAAAAAGTATGAATGAAATAATACATAACACAAATTTAATATGTAAAATAATTAAATATAAAAATATAAACTTGATAAAAAAATGCATATTCAAAATGAGTCTAAAACAAGTAATTCCAAGGCTATTAACACATTAGATAGAAAATTCACTAGGCAAGTAAAATATAAAATGTAACAACATGCATACAATATGAGAAATCACATTAAAAATCCAATATAAAGATGGTCGAAAGTCCCAAAACATTATTGAAACATGGCAAATGTACCAACCATCTCAAAACAACATAGGAATTGATTTAAAGACATAAAAATCCACCTAATGACCTAGGTACATGCTACAATCTAAAAGTTTGAAAAGGAAATTTACAGAACTCAAGGGATAAACTGAAACTTATTTCTTGGATACCAATTAACGTCCAAATCAATTATGATATACCGACTACTTGTGTCATGCGGCTAGATTTTTCTCTTGCGATCCGTGCGGCCTTAAGCGATCCATTCGTCCAAACTTGCCTAAGTCAGCCTTAACTCAAGTGAGGATTCCTTAAGAACTCCTCCAAGGCACCAAATTGAAGAGATGAAGCGATTTATGCGAAAAGAAGAACAAAAAAGAACAACAGAAAGAACGCTCGCAAAGTGTTTGAGTAAATGCTCTCTATTCTCTTATTCACAAAGAATAATGAAACAATGAATGGAGTGAGTACAACTGAGGGGGAGGCTCTCTATTTATAGTTGAGCTCCCCCAAAACCGACGATCAAGATACATTTACATCGACGGACGAGATTAACCATATCCCTTTATTTTAGGGATTTACAAGATATGTCATATCAAATCTAATCTAATCTTTTACAAGATATGATTCCCTCTATCTTCTAAAATTAGTTACCATATTAGCCTAAGTTGTCATTTCTTCCTTATCAGGCCAACCAGGCTTCAATCTGACAAGCTTCTCCAATAGCTCTTTGAATCGGGCCAGTTCTCGTAGGCCAAAAGATCCCCATCTGAGCAATAGACGACCATTGGATGCATTTGGTGCGATGGTCACGGGCTTTAAACTGCGGCCCGTGACACTTGCACATGGGACAAACATTTGCACGCTAAGAATAAGCTCTTGATGCAAAAGCTGGACATCATTGAAACTGATAAGGTCTATGAGCCAATGTTACCTAAGTGAAATATTCCTCCAAGTGGAAGAAGAAGAAGAAGCATGTTGTAGCTTATACTGAAGTGAATCCTCCTACTAATGATATTGAAGATGATAATGATGAGCCAACGCCAACCACAACCCCAATCGTAATTCGCTCAACATCTACTAGAGTTTTGAGCGTTGTATAGGCTAGAATGATAGAATATTTGGATGAAAAATAGCATGCCTTTATAAGAATATTCAATATCATGAGCTCAATTGAAACCTCACCAATGATGGAGGGCTTGTGCTCCATGTTACAAGGTGGAGCTACTTGCTCAAGGACTTTGAGCCCTTTGTATTTTTTTAGCAAAAAAAAATGTGAAAGTGTGCTCAAGAGGAGATAAGGGGATTATTATTGTTCTACTTCTAATGTTGAAGTTGTTTTTGAAGTATTTTATAATACTTTAGTGATATTTGAGAATGTTACCATTTGGGGGCATGTAATTGTTGATATGTGAGAGAGATAACACTTTATTTATTCATCGAGAAGTTGTTCTTTGAGTGCAATTTTGTAAGTAAACTGATTTGTTTATCGGTTTCTACCTAAGCTTTCAGAGAGAAAGATTTAGTGGGAGAGTGATCTAAACTGAAGTATAGGAGAGAGGTTGCAACTTAATGAGTGAGTTGAACTTAGATCACAACTAGCAGTAATTTTGGTTTTATAGTGGATTACTCTCCAAGTAAGGCCTCCTAGATGTTGGAAGTTTACGAATTGCTTAAACAATTTCTGTGTTGCCCATGTCTATTTCATAACTAGCAGTAATTTTGTCCAGTTGGAACTGAACAAATATCTGATTGTCAAAATCAACGAGTTTTCGCAGTGGCAAAGATAGAAGTTTTTCTGGAGGATCGAGATTAAGTTACTTATTTTTATAAGAGCTAAAATGTAATTTTATCATTGTTTTAGCTTATATTTTATAGTTTTTTGGACTAAATTAAAAAAATTATCATTTAGGGGCCAAAATATAATTGTATCATGTATTAACTTATAAGTTTATAGATTTTAGAGATCTATAGCATAATTTTCTCATTTTAGACTTCTTCCTTGATTAATCGAACCAAGTGACGGTGCTGATACTGTTGAAATTCTCAATTCTAAACGAGTTCAACAGGATATCTAACCGAAGAGACGAGAACGGAGAGGTCACTACTGCACTAGCTAGCTGGCAGTCTCACTGGAATTTGCTTCGGAACTGGACTTATCATTTCAGAACTCCAGAATGTGGAGCCTCACATCTCTCCGATAGGCCATACAATGAAAGCTTGTCGAATTAGGATACACTCTTTCATTATTGCTCTGTAATGCATATCCGTAGGGAAGGAAATACTGTAGCTGACAGTTTGGCTATATTGGAGTATTGAGGGGGAAAGGGACAATATACGGTTCGCCAATTATCCTTCTTGTATAAACCAGATTGTTGCCTATGAAAAAAAGTTCAACATTAATGAAGTTATTTTTAATTTTTTTTCAAATAATTTTATAAATATGTTCTTCGAATTTTGGTGCATTCAAAATTCTACTCTACAAATTTTTCTCACAAAGTTTAAATTTAGGATTTAGGTTTTTTTTTTAAGAAAATTGAATAGCTTTTGTGAGTAATTTTGTTCAAAACTAGTATAGCTCTCTACCACGCTTCGTCTTGGGTTAAGTGTTTCTTGATCAAATTATAGAATAAAATTTAGAAGTTAAAATATATTTTTCTGTACTCTTCGAGCATTTAGAATTTAATATTTATAATTTTACTTTTATGAATTCAGTCCCTCTACTTTTGGAATTTAAAAATTCAACTTCAATTGTTGACACCATTAAATTTTTCTTTTAAATTTGTTGGAGTGACATTTTATTTTATTTTTAAAAAAAATATTCACATGATAACCAAGTAATAAAAAAATATTTTAATGGTCGTGAATTTAATAGATAATTTTAGTGGTGTTAACAACTCTTAAAAATTACATCATCATTTTAATCAAAATAAAGTATTTGAGCTAATCAATGACATTGTAAAAGTTGAGGTACTAAAGTATGTCTAAAAGTTGAAGTATAAAGATCAAATCTTAAATTTGAGCGTAGTATAGGGACCAAAATTGAAACTTGACCATTTTTATATATGTTATTTTTTATAAAAGAGAAAATAATACTTTTTAACTTTTTTGCCGCATGTCAATTTTTAATTGGTTATCTTTTTTATATACCCACCACAGGAAAACAGACTTTTAGCAGCGTTTATAACAAAAACGCCGCAAAAGTCTATTTTCCTATAGTGACCTAGTATTAGTAAAGGGAGAACAATAAAGAGATGGCAGTGGTGACAAGGAGGCTGGTTCACTTGAGTTAGGTGGAGAGCTGGAATATGTAAGGAAGAGGAGCAAGGAGGGCAAAGACAGGGGAGGAGAAGATTGATGGCTTAGTATGTTGCTAGCGATGCTAGAAAGGAAGAAGGAGCCCCCTTTCTCATTATGCCTTGGGTTATTTATAGGGGAAGGGTACCCCTTATCCAATAGGCTCTTGTTGTCGGCAAACTTGGAATATGATAAACATTTGGTCGGCCAGGTGGCAAGGTTGTCATGTACGACTCTAATAAACATGTGGTCGGCAAGGTTGTCGTGTACGGCTCTAACATACCTTTGCTGAGGTAGTATGAGGTAGTAGACCTCAAAAGTCCCTAGGTGGTCCCTTCTTGGAGATAAGGGTGTTCTCACTAAAAGTGGGTGACTTAATAGCAGGCGGTTCGATGGAAGATGGGGTGTCTGGGTGGCTGGTCACTGATGACCAGTTGAACGATGCGAGTAGGGGGTCATGCGCAGGTGCTTCGCAGGTAGCTTCTCATGGTTCTAATGTGTAAACATTGGAGGGCTAAATTTATTATTATACCAATAAAAAAAGTACAAATTAAGTGACCAATGTATTTGATTTCAAAAATTTTAGTGACCAAAATAGAACGAAGGCAATAGTTTAATGACTATTTTTATAGTTTACATTTTTTTAATAAGACTTGTTATAGAAAAAAATTATAAATAAAAATTTATTTTTTATGATTAAATAAATAAAAATTGATAATAGATATAACTGGTGGCATGAATAATAATTTTATCTATCATCCAAATAAAAAATATGGTTTCTTTAAAAAAAAATAAGGGTAAACTATTCGCACATTCTCTTTTAAGTCATTAAGCTGTTAAGCATTTTTTTTTAAAAGTTCGGACTATAAGCTCTAAGTGATGGTTCAATGAATGGTACGATGGCACAACACTTACCAATGACTAGAAGAACATATCTCATATCCAAGTCGCTTTGTCAGTCAATATCAGAAATCAAATAAGAAAGAAACCATTCGAATTTTGGTTTGTAAATTTGTGACATTTAAAGTTGTTTTATGAAAAAAAAAACTAAATCATAGAAGAGAAGAGGAGGAGTAGAACTTTCGATTGGTGCCAACCATGCTAATGTAGAAGGCTATACAACGATGACTAGTTGGGATAAGGACAGGCTACAGTTAAAACAAAGTGGTTGCCACTACTTGGCCTAGAACTCCAAAAAAACCTAAAACAAAGTAATTTAGGTTAAGTTAATTCATTAAAAGATAAAATAAAAATCCAAAACATTTTTTCATGACTTACACTTTTAAATAATTTAGTGTCTATTTTATAATTTTTTAAAGTTGAATGACTAAAATGTAATAGTTCAATGAAAATTAACCAAAAGGAATCAAAGGAATATTTTTGATGAATTAATTTTTTTTTTGAGTTTTGGCATATACATAAATATATGAAATTTCATTTTCAATTAACAAAGGTTTTTTTTTTGAAAGGGTACAACATCAGGATTGGTTGGCTATTAATTAAATTAAAACTATTAGTCTTATATGTCAAAAAAAGACTTTTAAAAATGCGAAAAAAATTAATAAAATTTTTGTATTAAATTCACACCTAAATAAGTCCTTGCTATTAATAAAAAATTAATTAAGCTCATTCGTTAACCGTTTTCGTCAATGACTTCGTTGATCGTTAAAATAAATTGACAGACTAATCAGATGGTGACATGTGGAAGCTTCTAGTTTAATCTAATATTTTCCCATAAAAAAACATTAAAAATATTATAACTTATAAATTTATTAAAAATTAAAAATATTAAAATTGACATAAACTTATAAAAATTATATAAAAAAACTTATAAAACATTATAAAAAATATTAAAAATCTAAAAATCTATAAAACTATAAAAAATTTATAAAATTAATTAAACATATTTAAAATATTTAAAAATTTATAAAAACGTGTAAAAATTCTTAAAACTTATAAAAATTCATTAAAAATATAAAAACATTTTATTAAAAATCATAAGAATAATTAAATATTTAAAATTGATATAAACTTACAAAAATATGGATAATTATACTCTTTAATTTTTTTATGCTTGCTTGCATTCACTCGGGGAATACAATAGATCTAGAATGACATATTTCTAAACGTTCTAATAGATTCTCTATTTAAAAAGAATCAATATCACAAAAATTCATGTTTGAGTCAACAATCAATATATATTATATATATTTAAACAAAGAACATTTGATAAGAAAACACTACATACTCTATAACACCCCTCACCTGACCCGATCACTAGGTTCAAGCTACAGGATGTTACATTCGTTACTGAGAAACTACAGTCAAATTATAGTAAAATATTCATGCGTACATGTTATTCAATTTCAAAGACATTTACTTATTGATAAACAATTAAAATCGAGTCTTAATTGAGCTTACGAAAGTTCTTATCAACTCGAGAATGAAATAGGACCAAATTGCAAAGTTTCAAAATATCATCTTGATGTCACAACGTGATGGGGTTCCTCGTCGCGACGTAACTTACTGAGTAGGCTTCATCACAACAATTGGGTTCACCATCGCACTGTGACCTGAAGCACTGTGACCTGAAGTTCAAAGCTAGTCACAATTACCATTGCTTGACGTCGCAACGTGACATACTGTTTTTGCAATATCCTGTAATTTTTCCAAATGAATCACTTATCCACAATTTCAAGTTAACCTATATACACAAGTACACATCTATGGCTTACAAGCATTTAGTAATCCACCATCTATAAGAATTAAACCACATTTTACAACATGCTACAAGTTATAAATGTTCAAGTACATTTCCATGTCACTTACCTATTAAACATGCTTTCACTTCTACCTCAATCAATACCATTCCAATACCCAACCATATAGTTATGCATTATTACATATTTTAGCATAAAAGCTCTTATATACTCAAACAACATGTATGATTCAAAACATCAAATTAACCATTCGCTAATGCATGTATAAAGCATGGCAATTAAACATACCAAGTTAATAAGTTCATGCTACAACTTTCCAAAATCAACTAACATCAACGAGTTAAGTATTAACCAAGCTATCAATTCAATTTTTCTACCTCAATTATGCCATTTCAATACCATACATATCTCAAACATGTCAATCTAAATATACCATCACCACTAAGCATTAACCATTGCCAAATCATACATTTCAAACCATATATCAAAACAACATTCAAACTAATCATAAGTTCCCAAATAAACAAGACTCTTATACATTAAATTATATACCAAAACACTTATATACATGCCACAATTCCTTGACTCAAAATGATAAAAAAAAAACCACAAATTTGGTGATTCAGTAGTGTGAGCTTCAAGTCGGTCCGACTTGACGAGTTCTGCAATGTACAATCTACAAGGGAAAGGAGAAACAAATGAGGTAAGCATATAGAATGTTTAGTAAATACATAGGCATTAAACAAAAGCTTACCTTAGTTTTCAATTAAGCACAATAAGCTATTAGCTTGACATAGATTATCTAGACATGGAAAATCACAATAACAACAAGGTGAGCTTTAACATGTAATCAAACCATATAACACATCAATTAATTATCATGCCAATTCGTGTCATTTTGTACAACAAATTTTCAATCTCATTTAATCAAGAGATAATGCAATCATATATGTTTTCATGACATTAATCCAATACAATATTCAAGTTCAACTCAACATTTCTATATATGAACATCAAGATCATTATATCTCATTTTCGATTTCTCATTTCGTATGAATTGCATCGCCCTGTGAACTCTAGTAAACAGACTCACACCAGCTGCTCATTCGAGCTAAATATATAATCGTGTCAAGTTACTAATCCAGGATAAAACTTTATAACAACACATTCAATTGTTTTTCCAAGCTGAAAATATACATGTTAAGTTACCCGTCTGAGCTAAACTTTTACAACGACATCAGGTTACTAGTCCGGGCTAAACCTGTGTCACATGTATCTTCGAGTCAACAACAAATGTTGGATCTCAGTAACATCTATAACCAATCTCGTATAAACGCGCACAAAACCCTATTTCCATGGCAATCGTATCCTAACATTAACTAAGTTCACATGGGCCTTATTTTCACTTATACCATCATTTTACAATTTAGTCCAATTTTCACCCCTCATACCAAATTACCACAAATTAACCCACAATCTAACATACATACACAAATAAATTGCATAACAACTTAATCACATTTATACCATATGAACTTACTTGCTCAAAAAAGCAATCAAATTGAATCTTCAAGGACTATTCGACAATGTTGGAATTTTTTCAATTATGTCCGATTTGATTCAATTCTTGATCTAAATATTTATTTTAGACAATTCATTAATACCAAATATGTTTATATCATTCCATGATATGCATGAACCTATTCAATTTAGTGATGTACAATGGATCTCACCAATAGATCCATGGATGAGAGTCAATTTTGATAAATATTTTGATAAATATTTATAAATATTTTGAATTTTTTATATTTATTTTAAAATTTTTTTGTAATTTTTGTTGAGAGTGAGATCAATTTGCTCATTTTTAAAATTGATTGGGGCCAAAAGAGTATTTACACCAATCTATTATTCGAGTTGACTCGAATAACTCGATTCGATTAACTCAAAATGCGAATTTTAATCGATTTTTTCAAATCAAATTGAGACTTTCTCACCCCTAAGTTGACCCACCAGACTAACGTACAGTCAACGTTTCATTGTGGCTACTGGGTTTGCACTGATACTTGACAAATCTTCCCAGCTTCATCCTTGAAGCTTGATGTGAGCAAGGAAAGCTTGAACGGTGTCTATGTCGATTTTATTTTCTTCTTAAGAGGAAGGGATTCTTTTTTAGCTTAGATCATTGCTTCTTCTTCTTTACCTGATTCAACCAAACTTGAAAAAAATTAAATCCAAAAAAATTTTAACTCGAAAATGCTTAACCTCAAAAAACTTGAGCTAAAAAAAACTCGAGTTTAGAAAAATTTAGCTAAAAACTCCAAATCCAAAAGTACTGTTAACAATCCCGAATTTAATACTAAAAAGGTAATAAAATTTTAATTTGTTTACCATATTATAAAAATAATGACACGTGTGAACATAGAGGGAGCGGGGACCGAGATTTGGGGCAAGGAATTCTTGTCTAATTGATGTGCTTTCAAGCCATGCACTTCTACAAGCACCTTCTCAAACAACTTGTTTCTCTAAGGGCTTAGCCTTTTTCAAGTTATGTAATTCCCTAAATATCTCATCACATGACTAAGGTTTAGGGTTTAGTACAAAGTATCCCCAAGGTTCCATATTAGTTACATTATCATTGAAAGTGATATTCTCGCCAATATTAGTGTCAAGGACATCAACAAGGGGCAATAACTTCTTGATCTCCTTCACTCCCAGTCACAAGGATGGCAAGAGGCACGAAAACTTTGCTTCCCCACTCTTCTTTGAAAGACTCCCAACCCTCGTAAGAGGGGTTCTAGATGTTAAAGTCTTCAACACAACATCCCATATCTACGTCAACCAGATTCAAAGGCCACAAGGATAAAGTCCATTGTATTATGCACACCAACATGGGCATCAACAATAGTTTTCTTAATTCTTCTCCTCGCATTCATTGCGAACAGATGCCAGTGGCACTCTTTCTCGATAGCATCATTCTCCAAGCGACTATTCTCCTTTCCCAACTCGGACAACTTCATCTCCTCCTTTGTCTTCATATCCTCAAAGTTACATTTGGCACTCTTATCCATGATCTCAAAATTTACCCACAAACCTCACTCATACAACTATTACAATGACATGTGTCCATCACAATAAATTCAAGACTATCGTTAAAGTAGAAAAACAACATTCCTCACTCATACAACTTTTCAAAAAAATCCAATACTCCTCAACCATTCATGCACCAAAACCCCATCACTAGTCACACGCGTGCTTGAACAAACCCTTCATATTCCACAAAAAGAAAATCCCACCAAAAAAAACAATTACCACAAGTCTCGTGAAAGTCCTCATAATAACAAAGCAACGCCAAGTGTATACCGTGTCAATGGTCAAGGCTCAGCACCTTGCCAACAACTAGAACCCACCAAGACCACTTGGCACCTATAAAGCATACAGATCATTCATAATGCAGACTGGGGAAGTCTAAGGAGCAACACGTGGCTTAGGAATTGAATCCTATCACACCTACAAGTAGACCCACATGATTCATCTCTCAAGTGTTGGTAGAAGAACACCTAGATAGGAAACGTGTATGTATATACACATACTCCCACTTATTAGGGAGAGGGCAAAATCCACTTTCACGACTCTCAGTATAACATACTTGTGTGAACCACCATCTTTAACCTTTTCTCCTTTGTCATTTTCACCTTCTTTTTTCCTCCTTGTATGGACGGTTAACAATCATCGCTCTATTCTGAACCATTGAATTAGGCATAAGCTCTAGCTTCTCAAGCTGATGTTTTCTCCTTAGAGATATCAATCCCCATTATGGGCTACATTCAAAGAACCATCTAATTTTTTTTAAACGTCTTTAAAAAAACACTCATCACACTTGAATAACAATGATTAGAATGAGTATATTAAATCATGAAACTAAGGTCTCCTACTGTGAATTTACCCAATAAATTAGAAAAATGGAAAAAGAAAAGATAACACCTTTAAAACATAGTTTGCTTGATGTCCTCTAGGCTTTTCTTTTTACTAACACTATATGGAGAGCAAAATTAGAAATTCTATGTCGGAGGTGTTGAAATAAAACATAATTAAATTATAAGACCTCATCATGGGCTCGGTCGGATTGGATTGGATTGATGTAAAATTTTAAGCTCATTTTCTAAATTTTAGTTCGGCCTAAAAAATAGACCTGAAATTCTATTCTAGCCTGGCCTATACTAAAATGCTAAATCTAAGCCAAACTCGATTTGCTTGTATTAATTTTTTAGATTATTTTTTTTATATACAAACAAATTTAAAAACTATAATACATTAAATACATTAAGAACATTAAAATAAACGTTTCCCAACAAATTAAAAATAAATTTAAAAAATTATTTATACTAAAATAACACTAAAATAGTTGTAACTTAACAAGCAAATGTCTCTAAAATTATAGAAAAATTAATAATAAAATAATAATTATACAATATCTAAATAATAACAACAAAATAGTAGTAATATAATAGTAAAATAATAGCAAAACAATAGTGAAACATCAACAAAACAGTAAGTTCAGGTTGAGTTGGGTTGGGCAAAAAAAAATTCTACTCGAGGCTCGACCATTTAAAACCAAACCTTATTTTTTGTCCAAGCTTATTTTTCGACCTTATATTTTATTCAAATCTTCTCACTTTTCAAACGGACCCGACTTATGATAGTCCTATTTGGTATAGGCAACAATTAAATATATTTATTTTTCTTGGGGATTAAATATTTTTTAAGCCTTTCATAAAGGCTGTTTTTAAAGTGAATTTAAAGCTTGTGCACCGTACCCCTTCGTTTGCACTTTGCATGCCTTCTCTTTCCTTTTTTTTTCTTTTTGAATCTTCTATATTTAACTTTTGAAATTTTCAAAATTTACACTACCCTTTTCCTTTTCCCTTTCTCTTTCTCTTTCTTTTTCTTATTTATTTTAAAAAATTAATTATTTAAGAAGGTTTTGAGTATTGTTGTTTGAATCAGATTGGACTGAGAACTTACCAATGTGTTGGTTTTGAGAAAGACATTAAGTGGATTGACCTGGAAACTTATACGGGCCAAATGATTGGGTAGTCAAATCAATCTTTTATTTTTTAATATTTTTATTTTTATAATTTATTTAATAGAACTCAACGGACCTATCAAAATGATCGTACCAATCAAATCGATAGACTAGTTATGGAAATTGTAAATTAAAAGTCAGGTGTTTATAAATTAAAATTGTGAAAATTATGGTATAAATGAAATTTGTGAATATTTTTATATTGAACTAAATTAAATGTATGAAGCTTCATCACTGCTTTTATCAAACCAAACCGACCAATCAGACTAATTGGATCAAGAATCAATCAGAGTACCCATTTGAAATAAGAGGTAAGATTAGTTGACTCGTGAACCGATCGAATGATTTTATCTATTTTTAAATATTTATTTATTTTTAATAATTTGTAGAATAGAGTAGGAATAGATATAAGAAATACCAGATGTAGTAAATACATAGATTGCCATGTCTAGTAAAGAACTTTGGCTTATATTCATGGCTTTTGATTACAAGACAAGATAATCCACCTCCATATTTTTGCCCCTTGAGAATATACAACAATTCATAAAGGAAAGTAGGGAATATATAATTTTTTGCAATTTAGTTTCAAACCATTGCTTCTAGTTTTAACAACTGTTGAAGGTTTTGATTGGGAGAAAAAATAGGATGGGAGTGGACAACATCATCCAAACTATCTTTGAAACCCCCTTTTTAATGTGTTTTTTCTTCTTTAATTCAATTCCATGGTTTCATTAAAAGCTGCTATCTTTCTTCTTCTTCCTGCATTTCAAAAACAAAATATGAATGTCGGTAGACAGATAACATTACCCATTAGTACGAATGTCGGTAGACAGATAACATTAAGAGCTGTCTTCCCTTATATATATAGATATATATATACAAAGGTATATTAAGAAATAAAGATGGTATTTTTGAGTGACATAAAGAAAATGACAATACAAGGCTACAAGCACAAGAATTTTGACGATTTCTTGGGGTTAGTTGGAAAGAGTAAGGTAGAAACAGCTATTTGTCAACAAAATAGTTGCAAAATTAATTAAGAATGATTTTGTTTGTTAGGTGTGAAATTAGGGTTCTCAATATCAATTGAAAAGGACATTTCATGGAGTTGAAAAAGGTAAGTTTGGATTTGGAAGAGTGGGTCAAAATGGATGACATTTGTAAAGGGAACCAAAAAGAAAAAGCTTTATAACATTAAAAATATTACTAGTGAGGAAGAAAAAGGCATACCTGTGTCAGTTGCTTTTGGGTTGCAAGAAATGGTACAAACTGTGTTGGTTGAGAGAGAAACCTAGTTGATCTTAGGGCTGGGTTGCTTGAAAGCAACAGTGGGAGCAATTCTGCAACTCCTCCTCTGATGTTCCAAAACAAGTTCACCGGCAAACCAATCTAATTTCTCCATATTACTTTCTTCACTAATCCTTTTACCTCCAAACAGAATTGATTCAACGTTTTTTTGCTTCAGCATTTCCTCACCTATCTCCATCAGCAACTTAACATTGCTGGGGCTGGGGTCTGTATCTACATTTGGACCACACCTGCCTAAACTGGACCCGTTTGCCTGTCACCCAAAAATTGAAATAAATGATCCTATGCTCAAATTACAGTGAAAAACCTGAATATTATACCAAAAGCATGTTTCCAGTCATGGTGTCCACCATTTAAACACTTTTACTGTACCATCATATAGAGCAACGTGCAATGAGATGACCTCTAAATACTCCTGCACACAAGTATTTGGTTTAATGAGTGGCTGCATGTATTCTACCCTAAAAGACCGGCACCATACTCGGATTGAGTATCAGATACAGCATCCTATCTCGGTAAATTTATTGGACAGAGTCGATGAAAATGAGGACTTTCATGAGACAAATTGTGATTCATAACTACCAAACGGGAGAGAGAAAGCATTACTATAATAAGCCTAATAAAAAAAAGCTAAACTAATTATAAAAGGAATCCTCTTTGACACCCTTTACCTAATATCTGGACATGGATAAGGAATTGCTTACTCAATGATGTCCCACACTCGTTACCAAGGCAACATATCCCTCACAGCATCAACTGAAAGTTGTTTTTAAAAACACCTAAAAACATTCCCATGGTATTCAAGAACTTGAAGACCATTGAATTACGTGAAGGAATCCTCTTCGACCAAAAGAACCAAAGGAAAACTGACAATTTTGACCAAAAGAAATAAAGTTGAAGCAAACACCATGAATTGGTCTTGCTTCTAGGAGTTGCAAAAGTCATCATGTGCCACCCACATCCACCGTGCTAGTGAAACCAAGCGGCACCTATCAAAGGCTGAGGCATCATATCATATTTTACCCATAGGCCAAAATTAGGCATAGATTTCAATGCCCTCAACCATACACTACTAAAACAGCAATTAAAAAAGAAATATTTGGGAAAACCCCAAAGCATCAATGACCCCATTGTCCCTTATTCTAGAATGCCACTCTGCAAAAGACAAGACCCTTAACTCCTACCAGCCTGTCTTTCATTGTCCCTTTTGCATTGCCAATGACAAATAACACAACTTGTTAAAGACAGTCAGTCACAAATATTTCAATTGTCTGCATTCTATCATCAAAATCTTATACCTGAATCTTATAACACAAACAAAACATCCAACATGTTGAGTGTCCATGAAATATGTTACCTGAATTCTTACGTAATTACTGCTTCTGCATTGTTGAAAGGCCATGGCGACGGTTTGATCCACCGAGTCGGCTGAACCGTCACCGGATATACGAGCCATCGGTTTAGCCCAATCCTTGAGCCTCCAAGTCTTGACTTGCTCATATTCATAGCTAACCTCAAGGAGCTGACCCGTCCCCAATGACAGCACCAACAGATCCTCAACCCCTCTAACGAAAGGAAACTCCTGTTTATTATGTAACACATGCGTAATGGCTGCAACGGTCGGGTTGCTCATTGCCAACCCACCATCGACCGCCACACACTTGGTTTGACCGTCAACGGATTGCATCAATACCGGCCCGGATAAGCCCGGTTCAGCAGAGGTTGCCCGACAAACCTCCCATAATGGAAAGTCGAAACTATCCGTCTCCAAAGCATCGGCCCTCGAAAACAAAAAAGGCGCCGTACTGGAAAGATCATAACACGGAATCAAAACCGGCTTTAGTGTATCTTTCAATGTCAAACTCCTTCTACCCGCCGTGAAAGCCTCCTTCATGGCCTTCTCCATACCGTTCGAACTTGACCCGGTCGAACCGTTTTTCAAAATCTTCTTTAGAATACCGCCGTTTTTACCAGCACCCGACCGGTAGATCCTCTTCCCATTATCAGCAAGGAACCGCCACGTCTCCTCGGCGGTGAAAATCGGTTGGTTGTTATCTCTGGTGGCAAAAAGCATGGCGGTGAAGATACCACCAACACTTGAACCCGCGGCGACGTCGAAATAATCGGCGACTCGAGCGTTTGGATTACCCGACTTGGATTTCAAGGCTTTTTCAAGATAAGCCAACGCTTTCCCGCAAAGAATTCCTTTCATGCCACCGCTATCAATACTCAAAATACAGATTTTACCCCTCTGGTTCTTTATAGCTGGGAAGGAATTCTCGTCACCCGGTTGAACCATCGGTTCCGAAGCCGGGGGAGAGATCGGTTTGGGAATCCATAGCTTCTGATTGTCATCGTACCCAAACAAAAATTTGCTTTCCAGTATAGAAAAGATTTCATAACTCAACTTATCCGTATCGATGCTCGGTTCTTGCATCTCTGATGGAGTATTAGACGACATTATCAAACACTAACACCCAAAATAAAAACCCAAAGAAAAACAAACAAAAAACTTTCTTTTTATCAAATGAATGTTCTCTGCATACTCTCAAATGGGGTTTTCCCCCTTTCTACGAAACAGGGTTTTTTCATACAATCCACCACATGGAAATTTCTCTGCGAAATGGAAAATTTTATCAGTTTAGCTTCAAAACAACAACAACAAAGAAAAAACCAACATAAATG
Organism: Gossypium hirsutum; assembly: GCF_007990345.1. NCBI lineage: Eukaryota > Viridiplantae > Streptophyta > Magnoliopsida > Malvales > Malvaceae > Gossypium > Gossypium hirsutum. The sequence goes on from NC_053440.1 coordinate 829,774, forward strand.
AAGATTTTTCCAAAGTATCACCTTATTTGACAAGAATGTTCAACCAACATTTATCAGCTTCTAAAATGAAAAATCACTCTTCATTTCTCAATCATTATCATCATTAAAAAAAATCAAATTCTTCTTCAGGTTCACGCCTTTCGCCCACCCTATCTATCTTTCAATTAGTCTTCCGGTTTCTGGTTAATTAACCATCAAAGAGCAACAATACCCCCGGAGAGAGACAAAGAAAAGAAGCCAGAATGAGAAGGAAAGAACAACAACAAGAAACAGCAGTCTTAATTTAGCTTTCAAATAAAACCTATAAAGGAAAATCCATATTTACCGTTTTAAATTCGCCATTGAAAACGAACGCTTGCGATTGTTTGTTAGTTTTCTATCGTACGGTCAAATTATTTCGTTACTATTGGTCCGTGATCAACGTTCAAAGTAAGTAAAAAGAAAAACTTTTGTTTTTAATCTCCCGCGCTTGTCGTTCACCGCGTGGGGCCAAGACGCCACCGCCCTCGGCAAAAGAGTGGAGGAGCACCACTAATTATGGCCGAAATATATATATTTGCGGACAAATTTGCCCTTGGGATAAACAAGTACGAAAAAAAATGTGGGGTCACTTCTTGAAGGCTGTGAAAGTTGTTTTTTGGGGAAGGGGGGAGTGTGTATTTTTTGTTTTTGTTGTTTTAGTGTTGGTGAAAATTAGTGGATAAGATTCTTATTGATATACATATTGGTCAAAAATATTGACCAATGTTATAGTAAATTCAGTACTAGTCACCTGCTTTGTGGATAAACATTTATTTGTTTATACATTGTAATATCGTTATAGTATTTAATTTCACCATTACCACTATTTTTACACTGATTGTAACTAAACGTATCAATCCATCTAAAGGGGTCTTTAGTAAATATCTTTTCTAGTCACCTGATTATTAGTAAAAAATTTTGGTCAACCAAATATTTAATATTATCATTAGTTGGCTAACGATAACAACTTTTAAAATTAAAAAAAATTAATATACTAACAACTTTAACTCTCAATATTTATATATTAAATCAATTTAGACTTAATTTTAAAAAATCTAACCTTCAACATTTATATGTTGTATAATTTGGTCTTTTTTACAGTTTTGCATTTTTTTGTGACCATTTCACCTAAAAAGCTAAAAAAACTTATCAATTAAATTTGATTGAAAATATACAAAAAGGAAAACACACAAAAATTCAAGATAATAATTTTCGTCTTTTCTCACTTTTAAAACTAACTCTTAATGTAAAAAAAATCAAATTACACAATGTGTAAATGTTGAGAGTTAATTTTTTTTATAATCAAGACTAAATTGACATAATTTATTAATGTTAAGGGTTAAAATTGCTATTTTTTCAATTTTAAAAGTTACTGCAAATGACAAAAAAGAAAAAATTAAATAATAGGATTATATTGCATAATTTTTCATAGTTAAATGATAAAAAAATTATTAATAATTGAGTGAATACTAATATAATTATTAAAAAAGTTCATAATTCATTGTAATGAAAAATCAGTAGATAATTGTCTATTAAGTCTTAGCTCAATTGATATGGATATTATTGTCGATACAAGAGGACGTGGATTTGACTGCACTGAAACGCATTATCCTTCTATTTATGAGTTAAGAAGGGATTATGAGTAGTTCTAAGCATTGTATCACAAAAAGCAAATATGATTAGAACTTATAATAAGATTGTTCAAATAAAGTACCATTCATGGGTTGATTGATATATACTATTAGGTTCATATCATGTGTTAGATAAAATTCAACCATTTTTACTTTCAACGTTAGCAAGCAAGGGTATGCATATAAATCTCCTTTTACAATTTGTTACATAACATTTCTGAGTCCATAGACCATTAATCCACAATTGGCCCCTAAGGCTTGTTTTCAATTCCTTTAACATAACATTTCAAACATATCGATATCAAAACATTCTATTATCAATCATATTTCCGAGTTACCATTTATAATGTCAATTAATTCATTCATTCTAGGGTCCTCCAACTTGTTTGAATCCACTTCGGCCCCTAAGGCTCGGTTTCATTTTATTTACATACTTTGTTGTATGATTACAACATTTAATTTACATTTAATCACCAAACACATTAATAAAATCCTAATAACCTGATTTGGATGTTCAAGACCGATATTCGAATTAGTCAATCTGCATCTCAAACTGACACTGTAATATATCATCGACTAACCCGAAGTATAGACCTGTACATTTAATGGAGTAACTGATTTGCAATATCATCACTTAGTTCATTTCACATCCCATCATTCTCAGTTCATTTTAGAAAAGCAAAAAGTGAAAACCAATACTTCTTTTATTTTTTATTTTACTAGTCATATATTTTACCATTCATAGACCAAGCATGACAGCAGCAACTTTATTTATTTACATTGTTTCCACAAAGCTTCAAACTGGTTAGGTGATCAAATTTATTTTTTTAAATGTCACCAAATCCGATTTAACAGATGTTCCCTAATGGTGTTATTAATTGAATCTTAATTTTAAATAAAAAAGAAGGGATCAAATTTTAAAAATACAAAGAATAAAGCGACTAAAAGCATAATTAGACCTAATAAAACCAGACATCAAAAGAAGCAAGTGTTCCTTCCCGTCCCTTGCTTTACCCCCATTTCTACTCTGAGAATATATTAATAGTTTTGGTTCTCGTTTATGTCAAACATCTCAATGAAAAATAGTTATAAACCAACAAATGATAGCATATGAAAAACCCAGACGTACCAGTATGAAGATAAATCTCTCGATTCATCTACTTCATGCTTTCAACAGCCAGACATGAAAGTGAATAATCGACCGCTTTCAACACACAAGTGCCCTTAACAGAAATAGAAATTAACAAAGTTAAACTACAAAATAAATTATATAGCCATTGCAACCTTGCCAGCTTTGAACAATGTAATTCAGTGGTACACGCACCTTTGAAAAAGAATTGGAAACTTTAATTTAAATGGTATATATAAATATTTACCCCAGAAAAGAGGATAAGAAACTTTAATGGAGTTCGCCAAACACCACCCAATACACTTACATCCCACTTTGTCTAAGCCAATGGCTCTACCATGCTTTTATGGGTAGTGAGACTTGTGACAACACTTGGCACTCACAATTCATAGGTCTTGCTTTTATGCCCTTTGTACAGAAATAGTGCAAGAGGAACAAGTTTAATATCATTAAAAGTCTTATCACCCAAATCTCAAAAGAAGAATTCAATCAAATCTGATGGCGGCAACAACCTTAATGCTGTATACAACCACACTTAAGGGGACTTATCTCAGTGAGTAGATCAATCATTGCGGTATTTGCCTTCAACTAGACCAAAAGAAGCTGTAGAATAGGTCAAGGCAGTAAAGTGTGAAGCATATTATACCTGGGAAGACTCAATTAAGCACTACCACAGATGATGAATGCTAAGTAGAGAACAACCAAATCATAAAACAAGGCAATTAAAAAATGTAGTAGTTAAACTCAAGTATGTTATTCAAGTAATAACAGAAGATTCAGGTTTAATTATGACCCCGGGGAAGGAGGAGGTGGGGGTGGAACTTACAGAATCAATCCTAGAAAGTAATCAGCAGCCAGGAGATTTATGGAACCAAGTGAGCTGAAGTACTTTTCCACTACAATCAATGAAATCTCTTCAGCCTGGTGTGAACTCAGTAAGCCTGCAGTAGCAACAAAAAGGTACCTACATCTATGGTCCTAAAGTTAAAAGAAAAAACAGAAACCAATTCCATAATTTCATTCTATGGCATGAAAATAATCAGAAGCAAGTTCAATTTTACATCAGGCATCCTTGGTCTCGCTAACAATATAGTCAGATTCACATCTAGATTGTTAAATGATTATTCAGTTTCATACCAAGAAACTTAAAGAGTTTGAAAGTAAATCTAAGTTTCATGGTGTAAAAAACTTAGTTTATCACAGTTAGCAATCGAAAGAAAACCAACATTCTACAACCTTTAAGTGAAAGGTGCAGTAGTGAATTCTTAAATATAAAATTGGCAGGAGTAAGCATAATTCATCTTATTTGCTGTCATTTAAAACTACAACAACATCACCTCCTCTTCAATAATAGACTAGATTTATAGCCAGTTTGAAACCACAAGTTGGTGCCTTGGTGGTGATTGTAGTACCTATAAATTACCAAAATAATTTCTTGCCTGCAAGAACACCTATTATCACACCAAGTAAAGCTGACAAGGCTCCATCCCTTGAAAGCCAGAATTCAGTCCATGTCAAGGGCCTTTTGACCTGCGACAGTACCTCACTGAACCTTTCCTGCAAGTCCTGACGTGATCCAGTGTTATCTATCACAATATCTGCTTGGCTCTTCTTCAAATCTAGAGACATTTGAGCATTGATCCTGTTTCTGGCATCCTCCTCTGTCGAATTATCTCTTTCCATAAGTCGTCGAAGTTGTGTTTCAGGATCAACCCATACAACAACAATTGGTTTTGTCCACTTATCCATCTTGGCCTCAAACAACAACGGAATGTCTAGAACGATCACCTTATGACCTTTTATCCAAAGCTTGAAAATTTCTAAAAATATGCCAGAAGATATATAGGGAGCCAATAACCTACGAGAAGAAAATTAACCAAATTAAGGAATCAATACAATCTGCAGTTTCAAGACAAGTTAAATGACAGATGATCCATAATCAAGCCTCCCTAGATTATACCTCCAGGGATAAAAGGACACTTATATTTTCCGCCATTTAGCCTAGGCGAAAATTAAACATCAAAGTACTAGAATTTGACCTCCATGATTTGAGAACCACAAGGTGACATAATATCAATTTGCTACAACATTGACAAAATCATGCATACAAAACAAACTAAAGAAAAACCAAATTTTACACTAAAAATGCTAATAAAATTTGCAATTTGGAGATAAAATTCTGACCTCCAGGACTAGTATAGACTACCGGATAAGTATAATAGTAGAGAAACAAAGCTTTTAAGCTATTCCAAACAAGAAGCTGAGTTTAAAATATTTAAAAAGGTAGAGGATGAAATTAATGAAAAATCAACCGGTTAAGGAGTTGACGTTTGGAGGCATCAGAGAAGACAATTCGTCCCAATTTCAAACGATCAACTTGGTCATCATCTTGTAGAATGTCCGGTCCGAACGCCGCCACCACTTTTTTGTACCCGCCAGAGTTCTTCTTCAAGGCATCCTGCAAAAAAAAAGTACCAGTTCGTAATTTCAATCAAACAGGTGATATGCCCCCAAAAAATTGAAAAAAAAAAAGGGAGCGTACCCGAGCGATGATGTCAGCATCGACGACGGGAATATGGTTGTGCTTGAACATGGAAGAGACAGTACTCTTCCCTGAAGCAATCCCCCCGGTCAGTCCTACTAACCTCATTTTTGCTCCCTGTTTCAGATCTTTCCCTTTGACCAATCCCCTGTTTCCTTCGCCGCTTACCTTACTACCTACTTTATTAAAAAAAAATTTAACAAATCTCCAGATGCCCAATTTCGTATATAATTACTGTTAATTAAACTTAATTAACAATTTAAAAAAAAAGAAGAAGAAGGTGATTTCATATTTGAAATGATTTAATTCCAATTACAAATTAAATTAGATTTCCGATTCAAAAATAGACGTGTAACATATGAAATATAGAAATACCGAAGATAGAGAAATAAAACTCGTGTCACCAACACCCTTTGGATCCCAAAAGAACCCAGCAGCATTCGGCTTTCTTTGTTTCTGCCCAAAATGGCTCAACTTACCACCTCATTTACACACACCTGAAAGTGGAGCACACCATACACAGTAGTACAATGTCGTAAATTTGGGGTAAATTAGAAAAAAAACTGATTTTTTATAATAAAAAAAATTAAAGAAACAAGCTGATTTATGTGATATTTATCGAAAAATGTAAAAATGCGTGGCTAAATGCGTCTAGCAAGGCCCGCTTTATTACACAGACAACTAAATGATCCTTTTAGATGCGATTTCACTCTGACTAGGTCAAAAAACAAGCTTCGTTAGAAGCTTTTTTCCCCAAACATCGAATTTCTTAATGACAATAAAAATGATTAGTTTTATTTTTATATAAACCCAAGCATTTTCCTCATTTTTTCATTTAAATCTATTTCTTTCGGTCTCTCAATTGTCTCAACTTTTTAATTCTAAAATTTCAATTAAAACTCTCTCAAATTTATCTTGATTTAATTCTTTATTTCGATTTTTAGTCGTTTTAATTGAATTTTGCAATGGCAAATACTCTTATTCGTTTGAATGACAATAATATTTTCATGGTCTAATTGTAAATGGTAAGAAAATATTTCTATTTTTTTAATTTTATTTAAGTTCATTATTAAGTTATTAGAATTATTAAATTTTAAAAAAATTTACTTTTTTCTAATCAGGCGGAATATCGGATTTTGGAGACATGACAATCTATCTTCAAGTGCATCGCCTACAAGTCAACCCTACTTGGAAGATGCAGGATTCTTGCGCATGTCCCATATGCTAGGGGTGTAAAATAGACCCCCACACTTATCAACGCAGTGATGGAAAGATGGAGACCTGAGACATATTCCATTTTACGTGCGGTGAGTGTACAATCACACTCGAGGATGTTCAATTACATCTCGATTTATTGATGGATAGGCCACTCGTTATGTGATCAGTGGTCGTTGCCGGTTGGAGCACAAATTGCGAGCAATTGTTAGGCAAGGTGCCGGACAAGTTTTACGGTAGCCAGATAGAGTTGAAATGGTTGCAAGATAGTTTCAAATATATGTACGAGATAGTTCGAGTGCCTTTGAAAGAAAACAGCATGCCTGAGCATACATTTTGAGGTTAATCGAGGGTGTTCTAATGCTTCAATAAATCTCGAACTCTTGTACATTTAAGGTGGTTGCGACAACTCGTCGACTTAAAAGAAACAAGCCGACTCAATTGGAGATCAATCATGCTGGCGACGTACCAAGAGATATGTCAGGCTACACAACTAAAATAAAATAAAATCGGTAACAAGGTAAATTTTATTCACTCGTAACAAGGTAAAATTCATTTGATAATATAGTAACCACAATAATTTTTTTTTTTTGCATTCTTATATTTTTAAATTGACATTTTATTTGAATTAACATATTATTTGAATAGGTGAAACTATAGCTCAAGTTATATGGAACTACCGAAGGAGCTCAAAGATATCAGTCTATTGTTGGATCAACAATCGAAAGTCGAGGTTAGTTTTTTAAAAAATTTCAATCATATAATATTGAAATAATGATTTCAAATTAATACTAAGTAGATAATGAACTTTATTATTTCGTATTATAGTTTGAATGGACATCATACTTTGATCCGGGAATTCAACAATGCATCCCATCCAAAATGTTAGTCAATCCCAATATCTGGCATATTCACGTGCCATTGATTGTATACGCCATAGTGGAGATGTATACTAACATTCATGTAGCAAGAATGGATGGGAAGAATGCCACAAGCCATGGATCAAAGCTCGTCACTAATGGGCACAAAACGTCTCATGGAGGTTAACAGATAATGGAGCACATTCAACCCATTTAAACTGAACCTATTCGTAGAATATAATAGCAAAAGCCTATCTACTTAAAGCTTTGGTGGCCCAGTGAAGCACTCCAGTAAAAATAGAGTTACCAAGGTAAACAGTGTAAATCCTAAAGGGATAAAATTGTATAGAGTTTAAATCCCTTAGGGCTCTCATCTTGTAGATAATGACGAATTTTAGTCGTTGATGTAAATCGATTTGTACCGTTGGATTTGGGTGAGCTCAAGTATAAATAAAGTCCTCCCCCTTCATTTGCAATTACATCATTCACTTCATTTTTTTCGAGTTAATATATTTAGAGCTTTTACTCAAAAATTTATGTGCATTCTTTCTTTGTGGCTTTTTTTGTTCGTTCGTAGCTTTTTCTATTTCACAGTTGTGTCCGTTTTGCTTCGGTTCCTTGGAGAATTTCTACAAAAATTCTTAATTTTTGAAAGGTAAGCTAACTTAGGCACATTTGAAGTGAAGGAATCGCCTAAGGCCGCAATAGGGTGTAAGGTGTAGGGTTTAGGGCAACAATAGGAAAATTTGGTAGGGAGTGTATATATATATGCTTGTGTTGTCATTATGAGTGTATATATATATGCTTAAAAAAAAACACTTCTGACTCCATAAGCACTTTTGAAAGAAAAACTGTGAAGAACAAGCTGTTTTTGGCTGAAATTTTTAGCTTTTCAGAAGTGCTTTTCAAAAGTAATTCTGAAAAGGAGAAGCTAAAAATTTTAGTTTTTCTTCTCCCAAAAGCACTTTTGGTACTTAATTACTTTTTCACCCCTCCAATAACATAGTATTTTTCTTTTTTTTTCTTTGTGCTTAATTACAATTGTGTTAAAATAAAAAAATATTTTTTTAAATACTAATTACAAATATTTAATGGTTATATTTAAATATTTAAAATATAGTTTATATATTCTAATTAAATTTTATAAATAGTTAATATTTATTGCTTAAAAATATTTACAATTTATATTTCATATATAAAATATTAACAACAAGTTATAATAATTTTTTATATTATTACTAAAATATAATAATATTAACTAATTTAAATATTATTTAAATGCATATTTGTTACTCGATAATAACATGTCTAAAATGGAAATTTTATTTCTCAAAAGCACTTTTTTGACTGCAATGCTAAACACTCACATTTTAAACCAAACTTTTCAAAAGTAATGAAGAACGGGCCATCAATATAATAAGTAGTATTGGGTTTAATTGAGGCATGAAACTACGTTGTGTGAAGGAGCTACACCTTACAATGAAGATGTTGCTTCCTGTATAAATATGTTTTTACACTTACAACTATGAATTATGAAGAATCGATTCTAGTTTCTATCAATAACCAAAGAGATTAAGAGGTAGTCAACACAAAACTCATACAAAAGAAGTTAAACATCAATAACTATTGCCAAACAGTTAATTGAAACCTCATAAACAATATAGAATCAAAAGAAATACCTAGGATTGGAAAAGCTAGTATAAAATTCTTCTCATTTTTACACCCGAAAATTCATCGTTCTATTGCCATCAATCATCATCCAAGACCACTTTTTTATTTTGTTTACTAACAAATTCCCATCAACACTAGTTCAATTTCTTCCACCAAGTCAACCAAAATACCATGATAACTTGGGTAACCTAACCCCCAAAATGAAATCCACAAACTACACTAAAATTAAACACATAATCTTAACCTTTTGTCCATATGATTTTGCAAGAAAAAAAACACAAACCAAATAACAAAATTATCGAATTTTGAAAAGTAAACAAGAATTAAGTTGGCCTTGCCTTAGCTCTAAGCTGGAATTTAAAGCACCAAGGAGTACATACAAATAGAAGTACCAAGTAACCAGTTCAACTTAAGGGGAAATTCTTTAAAAAAAATAGGTTCTCAAACGACGTCGTGTGCGCAAAGAATAAAGGTGACCGAATAAAAAAAACTTGAAAATCCTTACATGCAAATTTATATGGAAATATATCAAAAGAATATATACACACATTTCACTCACAGATGCATGCAGCAAAATTTATATGGAATGTGCCAAATAAACATTAACAGACATGCAAACAAGAAACAATAATCAAATAAAACAACACATATCAATGTTATTCCAAACAAAATCATGAGATTGTAAAGAGATACCTTGGGTGGATAAGAATGGCCAAGTCAATCTAAGGATCAATTGAAGCTCCCTTTGAAACACTGTCGACGTCCTCAAAAGAGAAACCTTCTTTTGCTACATAATGAACAATACAAAAGCAAAAGATAAGTACATTAGTCAAGTTTTAGTTGGATTTTTAAAAAAATAAACCAATAATATGATTCAAATATGAAACTTTGAAAGCAAACTCTCACAGTAAGATCACAAAGGCAAATATATTGCATTCTTTATAAGGAATAAAACAACAACACATAGTTAACATCTTCTAATGCAACACAATAACCCTCCGTAACTACTTTGTAATATAAAACAACCTCTTCGGTTCAATTACATCCCTAATTCCAACCATGCCATGCATTTAGATATCACTTGAATAGTTCAATCAAAATGCATTTCCAAATCATATACACACCAGAACACAAACAATCCCAACTAAGTTTATCGATAAGCTCCACCCAACCATTTTAAAGAAAATCCACCCCAATCCTCACTAATGATTGCAAGCACCTAGTGGTATGAAAAGAAACCCAAATATGCATTGATCCATGAACTAACTAATATGCGCCACCTTAGCAACAGATAAAATGTGAGATTGACTAAAAATTTCACAAATCTTCCACTCCAAATATGACCAAGTTCTTGTAGTTAAAATTGAGGTTGATTGATAATAATAATAAAAATATTGCTTTCAATTCTATTAGAAAACACATAAAAATGCCATACAAACTGCATTTTTCCTTGAAAAATGAAAATAAAATAGCACTCGTATAAGGTAATAATTATCAAACCATTGGTCAAACAAAAATTTTAAATTCTCTTTTAAGCTAACCCAAAACAAACAATCAAAAGAAAAAAAAAGTTATTCAAACCATAATCCATTGAGAAATCAAGTGCAATAACAAATGAAGAAGAAACTAATGGTGTAATTGTTAGATAATATATCCAACACATCATTTTTTCAGTATCATATAAGAACCAACAACCAATAACCAAATCAAAATTATGTTAATCTAAGGGTTGCGACTAGAACCTATTCACTTAAAAGATTACAACTCAATTTCCCTTCATGTAAACATGCTATAAGCCTAGGTAACACAGATGAATATCATTCTAAGATCCAAGTATTTTCACCACATGGATATATCAATAATCACACAAAACTTCACATTCAACTGATATAGAGAGATACCTAGGGTCTATTGATATGCACCTTGGAGTAGGATCTAGTCACAGGTCTAGACGAGAAAGAATTCTTGCTTCGACCTATGGTTACTCAAAGAGGCAGATTCGTCCTTGACTAAACCTCCTTCGAAAATAACATTTCTTTTTTATATAATAATTGGTTACCTCTTTATTTCATATTGGTAGCATTTTATAGACTGTTAATAACAAATGAAAGAGTCCTACTTGACTTAAAATGGAATTCCTAACTTAAAGTTTATGAAGGAAATAAAAACCTAATATAATAGAGAAAATAAGTAAAGCTCAAACTCAACTCTTATTGCATTAAAAGCGTCCATATCATCTACGTGAAACTTTCAATCAAAATCCATTTACAAATCATATCCACCAGCACACAAACAATCCTAACTAAGTTCATCTATGAGCTCTATTCAAAACTATTTTAAAGAAAATCTGTTGGGAAGAAACCGAACAACCGAAACAAAGCGAAAGCACAACCGGTGTTCTTTCTCTCCTTATAACTCCTGTAAAAATTATGGCAAGCACAATAGCACAAGATATGTTCTCTAGCAACCTTAATCAACCACAAATCAACTAATGCAACCACAACAAAAATAAATAGAGACACCGATATTTTTACGTGGAAAACCCCTTTAAATCAAGGGTAAAAAACCACGGGACTTTAGAGTCCGATAAAGAGCTCTACTATCATCAAATGTTCGACTACAAGATCACAATATCAAGCCTACAACAAGCATTCAACTCCGACAAGGCTAACAATATGTAATCTTTAGCAAAAGAGAGAAAATGAGAGAACATCACCAAAAACGTAGCTGCTGAAAAATGGGTATTTCCGACGCTACAAGACTCGGATGAAAAATCCGACCGTACAAAGTCAAGAACACCTTATCGCCTAGCTGCTGTCCAAAAATCAGCTCAATCGAACCACAGATGAACCTTCGATCGAAGAGTTGATCACTGCTGCACCAAACTTGAAAAACTGAAATTTTCTTCTCTCTTTCTCTCTGTTTTAATTTGAGATATATATTTTTTTTTTGCTCTGCTAAAAATTTCTGCCCAACACCCGTTAAAAACCCCAAAATGGCTTTTGACAAAACATTATGGCAGAAACTATGGGTTTCCCACATAGTGGGACCCATACCCAACAAATCTCCCCCTCCAACTATGTGGGGAATGCCTCCATGCCGGAGGTCAAACAACATGCTTCAAACTTTCCTCTTGGTAAGGCCTTCGTCAACATATCAGCACCATTATCATTAGTGTGTATCTTCTCAAGCTCTAACAGCTTAGCTTCAAGAACATCTCGTATCCAATGGTACCTCACATCAATATGCTTAGATCTAGCATGAAAAGTTGAGTTCTTACCAAGATGAATAGCACTCTGGCTATCACAGTACAGGACATACTTCTCCTGAGTAAAACCAAGCTCATGCACAAACTTCTTCATCCAAAGCATCTCCTTACACGCTTCGGTTGCTGCAATGAACTCTGATTCGGTGGTGGACAATGCAACACACTTTTGCAGTCTCGATTGCCATGCCACAGCTCCCCCTGCATAAGTGATTAAGTAACCTGAAGTAGATCTCCTCGAGTCAATGTCTCCGGCCATGTCTGAATCTGTATACCCAACAAGAACAGGTTTCTCATTGCCGAAACAAAGTTTCATGTTGGAAGTGCCACGAAGATATCTCATAATCCACTTCACTGCATTCCAATGCTCTCTGCCTGGATTAGAAAGAAACCGACTAACTGTACCAACGGCATAAGCCAAGTCTGGTCTCGTGCAAACCATTGCGTACATCAAACTACCCACGGCTGAAGAGTAAGGAATTTTCTGCATCTCTTCCTTCTCCTTTTCTGTGGAAGGACTATGCTTAACACTCAATCTAAAGTGCATAGCAAATGGAGTATTCACCGCTTTAGCTTTGTCCATACTAAACCTTTGAAGTACTTTCTCAATGTACCTCTCTTGTGATAACCATAATTTCTTGGCCTTTCTATCACGTGTCAGTCTTATGCCAAGAATTTGCTTTGCTGGCCCCAAATCCTTCATTGCAAAGGATTTACTCAACTCTTGTTTCAACTTCTCAATTCTAGAAGCATTCTGACCAACAATAAGCATATCATCAACATAGAGCAAAAGAATAATAAAATCATCACCAGAGAATCTCTTAACAAACACACAATGATCAGAAGTAGTCTTCTTGTAGCCTTGCTCCCCCATAACAGACTCAAACTTCTTGTACCATTGCCTTGGAGCTTGCTTCAAACCATACAAGCTCTTCTTCAATCTGCACACATAGTCCTCTTTCCCTTGTGCAACAAAACCCTCTGGCTGCTCCATGTAAAGCTCTTCTTCCAAGTCACCATGAAGAAAAGCAGTTTTCACATCCATTTGTTCAACCTCTAGGTCATAACAAGCTGCCAAACTCAGTATAGTTCTGATAGAGGACATCTTCACAACCGGAGAAAATATTTCTTCAAAATCAACCCCCTTTTTCTGAGTATAACCCTTGACGACCAATCTAGCTTTGTATCGTGGAGATGAAGACTTCTCTTCTTGCTTCAACCTGTAAACCCACCGATTCTTCAAAGCTCTTTTGCCCTTAGGCAGTTTCACCAATTCAAAAGTATGGTTCTCATGCAATGATTGAAGTTCGCCTTTCATCGCTTCAACCCACTGATCTTTGCATTCACTCTCCATAGCCTCTTCATAACATTCAGGTTCTCCCCCGTCAGTCAAAAGAACATATTCATCAGGAGAATACCTGACAGAAGATCGTCGATCTCTAGAAGACCTTCGAAGTGGAACTGCTGGTGGAGCTATAGGTGCTTGTTGTTGATCATTCACAACATCATCCATGGGAGTATCAAAGTCACCTATAGTCTGATGGTCACCACTAACATCACCATGCACATCATCCTGGATAGGATCTGGTGAAGAGTCTAGGGGAACCGGATTCACATCGATCAAGTCACCACTACCTTGTGAATCCACTTTCTCCGTCTTATCAATGTCATCAATGGTCTGATCCTCAATGAAGACAACATCTCTGCTTCTCACGAGTTTCTTCTGAACTGGATCATAGAGTCTATAACCAAACTCACCATCTAGACCATAACCAATAAAAATGCATTGACGAGCCTTGGCATCCAACTTGGATCTTTCATCCTTTGGAACATGAACAAATGCTTTACAACCGAACACACGTAGGTGATCATATGACACGTCTTTACCAAACCAAACTCTATCTGGCACATCACCTTTCAAAGGAACACTAGGAGACAGATTTATCACATGTGTCACTGTATTCAAAGCTTCAGCCCAAAACGATCTTGGTAACTTTGCATCTGACAACAAACATCTGACTCTCTCAATCAATGTTCGGTTCATTCTTTCAGCTAACCCATTTAACTGTGGAGTCTTTGGTGGTGTTCTCTGATGTCTGATTCCCTGTCGTAGACAATACTCATGAAACGACCCTGTGTACTCGCCACCATTATCAGTACGAATGCACTTCAACTTCTTCCTAGTTTCCCTTTCAACTGATGCTTGAAACTGTTTAAACACCTCAAAGACTTGATTTTTAGACTTTAAAGTGTAAACCCATAGCTTTCTTGAACAATCATCAATGAAAGTCACAAAGTAAAGTGCACCACCATGTGATCTTACTTTTATCGGACCACAAACATCTGAATGGACCAACTCTAGCAACTCTGATTTCCTATGAGGAGGATGGCTTCTAAATGAAACTCTTTTCTGCTTTCCTGCTAGACAATGAGCACAATTCTTCAGTGTAGCATTCTTTAAACCTGAAAGTTGATTCTTCTTCGCTAAACAGTTAAGCCCCTTCTCACTCATGTGACTGAGTCGTTTATGCCACAACTCAGTTGAGTTGTCATTCAGTGTCACATTCACCGTCTCTCGAGAAGTCAAAGCTTGCATCAAGTACAAATTTGAGCTCTTCTTTCCTCGAGCCACAACCAAGGAGCCTTTAGTCAGCTTCCACTGCCCTTCACTGAAGGTGTTACAGAATCCCTCATCATCAAGCTTTCCTGCAGAAATCAAATTCAAACGGACATCCGGTGCATGTCTGACATCCTTGAGAGTTAACTTTGTTCCATTGTTACTTACCAAGCTAACATCTCCCATACCAATAACCGAAACCAAACCATCATTACCCATCTTCAATACCCCAAAATCACCAGGAGTATAAGATGTGAAGAATTCCTTCCTCGACGTGACATGAAGTGATGCACCAGTATCAATCACCCAACTAGTCTCGTCGCATGCTAGGTTGACCAAATTCTGATCACAAATAACTAACAAATCTTCACGAGTAACAGTAGCAACACGCTCGGATTTTTCATCGTCATTCCGGTCGTGTTTATCACCACCACCTTTGTTCTCTTTCTTCCACTTGAAGCAATATTTCTTGATATGGCCTTTCTTACCACAATGATGACACTCAAGATTCTTGTATCTCGATCTTGACTTGCTTCGGCTTTTATCTCTACCCTTTCCATCTTTGTCTCTGTTTCTCCCCCTGTTCTCGATAACCAACACCTCGGACTGTGATGTAGAACCCTGAGATCTTCTTCTAACCTCTTCATTCAACACACCACTCTTAGCCAAATCCAAAGTAATAATACCCTGTGGGGCAGAATTAATGAGTGAGACTCGAAAGGTCTCCCAAGAGTCTGGTAGAGTAGCAAGCAACCAAAGTCCTAAAATCTCGTCATCAAATTTGACACCCATACCAAGCAACTGATTCATCATACTCCGAAATTCACTAACATGGTCAGCTATAGACATTCCTTCTTTATATTTCAGCGCCATCATTTTCTTCAGCAAAAATAACTTGTTATTGCCCGACCTCGAAGCATACAAGCTTTCAAGCTTCTCCCACAATGTTCGAGCATGTGTCTCCTGATCAATGTGATTGTAAACATTTTCTTCAACAAATTGCCGAATAAAGCCACACACTTGTTGATGCTCAAATTCCCATTCTTCATCACTTTTCGAATCGGGTTGTTGAGTAGTAAAGACCGGAAGATGCAAAGCCTTCACAAACAACAAGTCCTTTATTTTATTCCGCCAAAGTTGATAATTTGTACCATTCAACATAATCATCTTGCTCGTATTAATTTCCATAATTATCTGACACAATAACCAAGCTCTGGTACCAGTTTGTTGGGAAGAAACCGAACAACCGAAACAAAGCGAAAGCACAACCGGTGTTCTTTCTCTCCTTATAACTCCTGTAAAAATTATGGCAAGCACAATAGCACAAGATATGTTCTCTAGCAACCTTAATCAACCACAAATCAACTAATGCAACCACAACAAAAATAAATAGAGACACCGATATTTTTACGTGGAAAACCCCTTTAAATCAAGGGTAAAAAACCACGGGACTTTAGAGTCCGATAAAGAGCTCTACTATCATCAAATGTTCGACTACAAGATCACAATATCAAGCCTACAACAAGCATTCAACTCCGACAAGGCTAACAATATGTAATCTTTAGCAAAAGAGAGAAAAATGAGAGAACATCACCAAAAACGTAGCTGCTGAAAAATGGGTATTTCCGACGCTACAAGACTCGGATGAAAAATCCGACCGTACAAAGTCAAGAACACCTTATCGCCTAGCTGCTGTCCAAAAATCAGCTCAATCGAACCACAGATGAACCTTCGATCGAAGAGTTGATCACTGCTGCACCAAACTTGAAAAACTAAAATTTTCTTCTCTCTTTCTCTCTGTTTTAATTTGAGATTTTTTTTTTTGCTCTGCTAAAAATTTCTGCCCAACACCCGTTAAAAACCCCAAAATGGCTTTTGACAAAACGTTATGGCAGAAACTATGGGTTTCCCACATAGTGGGACCCATACCCAACAAAATCTACCCAATTTTTACTGATGACTGCAAGCACATGGCAATATGAAAAAGAATACGTCTATGCATACACGAATCATGACAATCTCCACCGTATGATCATGAAACCCAAAACAGCACAATGCAAAATGCAAAAAGTTAGATGAAAGAACAACTAAACCCTGATACTAAATAACAACTTAGAACATCAAATTTTGATACATGGTGACAATAGATGCTACCCCTTCTTAGAGAGTCTTAAGGTTCGTTTGTTTGCCAGTAAAATATTTTCCCAAAAATGATTTCTGGAAAATAATTTACTTTTCTGAAAAATGATTTACTGAAAATATTTTCTGATGTTTGGATGAATCTGTGTAAAATATTTTCTGTTGTTTGGCAGATTTCCTGAAAATATTTTTCAGAAAAGTTGTTTTTACATATATTAATAAATTTATATACATATTAATAAATTTTTATAATTTAAATTGTTTTTACATATATTGCAATGATTTATTTATAAATAAATAAATCAAATTAAATATATAATAATACTCAATTATTAAGCTACAATATTTAACCGTCATAAATTGAAAACAACCAAAGTCAAATAAATTATTTGTAATTGTGGTATAAAAAAACAAGGGTTGAATAATTATAAATTAGCTTGCAAACCACAATTAATACTAGAAATTAATAATATTATCTAAATGCATAATTAGTAGTACACTACGTAATAACAACAACATTATCCTAACACTATATGATTTTTATATATGATTTAAAAATACATTTATCCAACGTATAATTTTATATATGATTTATAAAAGATATACTACCTTCCTTAGCATCAATTGTCAAATCTTAATTGACAAACATAAAAGGGAACAAGACGGTGAAAGGTAGATTAAAGGACAATCATCTGAAGATAACCAACCCACTAACGGTAGAGAAAACTCTCAAAGATTGTCACCATTTATCTCCTCCACTATGTTTCCAACAACACTACCAAACCAAGGGTAGAGAAAAGTAGGACGTGAAATATGATTATAAAACCCATTCAGAAGCAATAAGGTTTGCGAGCAACAACTTCCATTCAAACACAGGTGGAAATCAAATCAAATGTCAAACATAAGAAAGAGAAAGAGAAAGAGAGAGAGAGAAGAAGTCGTTATATTGCAACTCATAACTCATAACTCTGTTCTTTATATGGTGTCCAGATTAATTTGCTAACATCAACCTCAAGACCACCAGGGCCAGCTGCTTTTAGATGGCGATCCAAGACCTTGGGGTCTGCACAGATAACATGTTGACCTTTCCTGTACTGAATCAGTTCTAGACTCTGTAGGGTGGTCAATATATCCTCTGCTTTTATAGCTGTCATGTCGCTGAGCTCCTGCAGAAAATTAGATTCATGTAGAAAATTAGTATTTATGAATTCAGTGACACCACAATGCAATGAATTTTGTATAACATGCATGAATCAATATTCTAGGAGAAATCGCATTAATAGATACAGCTATTCAGAGACATCAATATAACAAACAAGAATAAATAGTTTATCAGAAACAGCATCAAACCTATCGAATCAGGCATGCTCCTTAACATCATTTTCAATTTTTTTCTCTTATTTCTATGTGGAAGATAATATACCGACTTTTAGTTTCTAGGTTAGTGCCTCATCTGTTGCCATCAATCTAAAGTGAAAGCAAGCAACCCTAAGTTACTCAAGCTTGACTGAATCATACTCTGGTTCAATTTTTTGATGTCAGAATGAACCAAATGAACATTTTATTCTCAGCCCCAAAAGTTCCCAATATTATTTAATTGATATCTAATTAAGCAAGTCTTGCCATTCCAAATTAATCTAAATTGATGGCGCTGAGTCTCATTGCATTTTACAGTGCAGGCATTGACCACCCCCCAAGCAAGAACATAAATTTCCATTAGGACAAAGAAGAGGGGAATTGCATAGAACACAGCCTACAACATTTTCAACACAGCTTCAGGTAGTGATACCTTGATGGAAATATTTCCCTTACGCTTTTTCAAGATGTCTAAAAGAACCCTCGTCCAGTACCCCCTGTAGCTCAACAGCCCTAGATCGGATAGTGGTCTTTCAGGTGTGCCAACTTTACCTTCTTTCTTTGAAAGTTCATATGCTGGGTCCATAACAGAGACAAAATAAGCAATAAAGTTGAATTATAAAATACCGATGGGATCAAATGCAAAGTACAATACAACAAAATCAAGTATAACATCATTTATATTCAAGACTACGAAACTAGCATGAAGCAATAAAATTTAAGAAATTAGAAGATATAGATTAAGTTTACTCCATGAAAATGTTATAAATTCGCAGCAGCTCATGATTCTAGTAAACTAACTTGAGAACAATTCCAGACAACCAACTTGGTGTTATATCGAGAGTCTAACTAGTAGGATAATGGTACATTCTCATTTAATGCTGAATGAATAATCATCATCATTTGGTGCTATCTGTCCCCGTCTCTCTTTCATTGAAACATATAAATAGCTCACTTATTTTGATCCGTTAATGAAATAAGCCTTGAAAAAAAAAATTCAAATATCAAGAGGGGCAGAGAGCTTACAAAAGGCGATCAAAAACTTTCCATAGCCTTTCCTTTGATAAGGAGGAAGGGTAAGGATTCATGCCAAATTATATGATTCCTCAGAATGCATTTCCTGCATGATCAGACACAAACTACTAACTAAGATATTTGTTTGTGTTAGGAAGTACAATCTAAAACACAAGTAAGAATGAAATGACAAAAAATTATCAGTAACTACAGAAAATTTTAACTACAGAAAATTATAGCAGACATGCTATGAAATGAATAAGCAATTGAAAGCCCCAAATACACACATATAAACAATAAATTCTACTACTTGAAAGCTCATAATTTGAGGCTACAAAGGCAAGAATTGTTGTATCCACTCCATGCCACATTACTAAATTCCAATTACAAAATATCAGAATGACCACAAACATATAGACACTAGTTGTAAACCTCCACTGCATCAAGCAACAAAAACGCACTAAAAGTTACCTTAGAAAAGTATCCAACCATATGGCAACCTCGATCATCACATTCACATAAAACATAAAACAGAAACAGATCAACATCATAATAAAGGGTCTTGTGGTCAAGGAATAACTTCGCCAAATAACAAAGATTCTGCCCATAAACTTTATTCTGGAATGAATCACAGCCCTTCCCTAATAAGTACAAAAATAAACAGCCCTTTCCCATATCAATTTTTTCAAGAACAGTTTTTCAATATCTTAAGCAGTTTTTCAAGAACCAAAATGATGGCATACCTTAAGCAGTTTTTCAAGAACAAGAAGAAACGAAAATGATAAAGAAGATAAAGAAGATGTCATACCTTAAGCCAAGACCCTGCGAAGAGGGAGATTTGAGCGAAACGAAACAGCAGCGTGTAATTTTCCTCCTCCTACTTCTTCCTTTCTTCAATAAAATCGGTAAGACATTTTCCGTAAACTCATACTCATTTTACCCATGTTTTGGAGAATGTTTTCCTATAGGATTTCATTTTCCAGCAAACAAACACCGAAAAATAAGGAAAATGTTTTCCGGAAAATATTTTCACACAAACAAAATTGTCAAAAGACAAACATGAATACTATCCGCTTCATAATTGAAGAAATCAAAGAGATGAAATCTAGAAAATGAGAATAAAAAGGGATAAAGAAGTAAATCATTCCAAGAAAAGGTGGTTATCAGTAAATACACCCAATTTAAATTCAAGCCACAATCTAAATATAAATAAAAGTGAAAATTTAACGGATTAAAATTTGTATCATAAAATACATGATAAATTAACTACCCAACTATCCACTAGTGCTGCCAACAGCGGAGCTTAGACCACTAGCACCCTTTGCCTCTGCGGCGCGTGAACCTCTACTTTTAAGCCAATCAATCATTTCCCCAAACACTAACTCGACGCTTTCCTCCGGTTCCCCAACCAATTGGTGCCACATCCCTGGATGGATCCTCAATGTCTTGTCAGTGCTGGCGGCGCGCTTATAAAGCTCCTCCACGCAAGCCGGATCACACACCACGTCATCACCACCGTGCACGATTAGCAGTGGAACATCCACTTCCTCAAACCTCCCTTGCAAGTCGTTGCATATTCGGATGAGCTCGTATGCTGTGGCGGCGCGTGGCCTTGCTACTGTTCTCCTAGGACTGGCTATTGCCAACTTCCTCTTCCACGGTTCTTTAAACGAAACATCCGGTATAGACCCGCGCGTCGGAACCACTCGCCAGGTGGGGATAAGTTTGGCGACTATGAACAGAAAATGTTCCAACGGCCATGGTGGCTTGAATTTAGCGCTTATCCCGCACATTGCGCCATTGAGAATCAAGCCATCCCACACGCCTTTTTGACGGAGAGATATAAAGCGCAATAGCTCCGCCAAGCGATTCCGAGTACAAAAAGGCGGGCAAATCCGGCGCGTGACGAGCACGGAAGGAGTCAAAGCACTGAATGCAATCGTCGACAACGCCGTCGATGTTTGGTATGTGAGTATCTAGTCCGTCAAGGCCTTCGGAGAATCCGTGGCCCTGGTGATCGATCGCACACGTGGCGAATCCCGATTTGGCGAAAAGAACGGAGGTAAGTTGGAGGAACCAGCTCGACTCGCCGGTGAATCCGTGGACAACGGCGACGATTCCGGTGATCGGAGTATCTAGTGGGGTCCAAGACTGGGCGAAGAGTTTGAGACCGCGAGCGTTAGTGATGAACTCGGAAGAGTGACTCACTGAGTGGCGGGCATAGAATTCGTCCGGAGTTAAAGTGCCGAAGGGGCTCTCCTCGTTGGCTTCGGCTATCGGATGCCGGGCCATTTTTGCTAAAATGCGCCTTACGTGGAGGATAATTCGAGGAGGTTTCTTCCTAAAACTTCCCTTGGGACAAACTTTCAGTTGAGCGTTGGAGGATATTTATCGTGAAAGGGGTAGTGTAATCTGGCGCTTTATGTACTATTCTCTTATCGTGAAACCAATAAACGTGAGCATGACACGTAAGTAAATGAACTGCTATTCTGGATTATTTTGAAATACAATTTTAATTCTGTTAAAAGGGTTAATCCCACCTGATGCATGAATGAAGTCTTTTTTTTTTTTTACTAACCTATAATTTGGTTTATATGGTAAGTGCTAGGTCCATTTTTGAGAAGTTAAAGTGTAATTTTATCATTATATTAATCTATAATTTCATAAAATTTTAAGTGCCTGCACTCCTTTATCAACCCCTGTATGTGCTTCAAATATGTTCTGCCTCATATTCGAGCTAATATTTAATGCTTAAGCTGATGGCTAGGTTGATAAAATGACCTAATTGATACAATATTAATACTTTGAAGATTCATTAGAACATTTTAAAGTTTTTAAGACTAATTTGGATTTTAGACCATAGTTTGGGGTGTTTGTGCGATTAACCCTTATAATTTAATTCTAGAAGGGGTAATATCAAAACTATACATGAAATTTGGTCTAATGTATAATGTCATACATGAATTTTGATTTTATAAGATTTTATATATGAAATTTTGATTTGGTTCAGTTTTCATAGATCACTAACAACATTATCGAATTAGCATCATTTTGCGTTGATATATTACATACACAAACAATTATATTAATTCAATATGAAAATAATTGTATATATTTATTTCTTTAAATGAGTACACTTGAATCAAAATCGAAGTTTTATATATGTATATGCACCGCAATTCAAGTTTCATGTGTATCATTATACAAAATCAAAATTCACATATTAAATTACATATTAAATCAAATTTAATGTATAAATTTAATATTTCAATAATAAACTTGAAAATTCTTCTATATAAAAGAATTTGGTTAGTCATTATAAAGATTTAATAATTAAAGAAATAAAATAGAGAAGAAATTTGGATTTCTTCTCTCCTACTAATGGAAAAGGTCCTCTTTTCCTCCTCCATTATTTTTGGAATTTTCAAATTTGAATGTTACAAAAATCAGTTTTCTTTTTAACAATAATTTCATCAAGGCGAGATCAAAAAAATATTTTAGGGTCGAAATTAAATTATAATTTTTACGATAGTAAAAATATAATTTCATCATTTTAATAGTTTATATCTTTATCATTTTAAAGGATTAAATCAAAATTTTATATTTTTAAGAGGGCAAAGTGTAATTTTACCTTTACTAATTTAAAAATTTTTAAAAATTTAAAGAGCCTAAATGAAAATTTTTCAGTTTAAGGAGGGCGGAGCCCTTGCCACTCCCTAGTTTTTTTATTATTATCATATATTTCTTTTTTTTATATAATATCTAGAATTACTCATAGCTCATATCTAATCCTTAAATAGGAGGATAATGCGCTTTAGCATACTCAAACTACATCCTTTTGCACTAGTAATAATACCGATGTTAATCGAACTAACACTCAATCAATAACATTAACTTATTTTTTATTGTATTGGTGAGGAAAAGGTTATGAATTAAAAGAGGGAGGGAGTAATTGTGTGCATTTAAGTTTTGAAAAGAGAAGTAGTTTGAAGTTAGGCCAAATTCTAACTTGTGACCTACTAAGTTTAGAATTAATACAAAAAAAAAATCGGTAAACTATCAAAATAGTCACTTTTGTTTGTCTCGGGTTATATTTTAGTCACTTATGTTTGAAATGTTACATTTTAGTCACTTACGTTAACGTGTTGTAATATTTTAGTCACTGAGCCGTTAATTATCATTAACAGTGTAATCGTACGCTGATGTGGCACGTTAAATTATCATTTCAAACAAAAATTTTAGGTTAAATTATACAATTGATTCCCATTTTTTTTCGTTTTGAGCAATTTAATTTTTTTATTTTATGTTCTTTTAACTTTTCTTTTTTTTTTCTTTCTCTTCTACTTCTCCCTCTGCTTTTCTCCCTTCCCCGTATCTTTTAACATAGTTTTTTTTTGATATTTTCCATTTGTTAAAACTAGTCCCTATACTTTTTTTGAACAATTTAATTTTTGTTCTTTTTTTTCATTTTCTTCTTCCCTTTTATTTTTCTCTCTCATCATATTCTTCACTACAAAAACATCATCTTTGCCCACTAAATAAACTAAGTCATTATTTCTTTCACATGATTCCTAAATTGAATTTTACTGAAAATCGAATATTAATCATTCTTAATCAAATCTTGATTTGAATATAAACTAATTTTGAAACTAAAATAGGATCTAACTAATAAATATAAAAAAACCATATCATTAATAAATATAACTATTTTTTTTTCGTTTCCAAACTTTTACAAAATCATGTAGATTATTCATTTTCTTTTTTATTATTATTTTCTAACGAATAAAATTAAGCAAACGATAAAATTCATCTAAACCTTCTTAGATATATATCCATAAAAGTCATTTTTCATAATATGTTTTTTAAGGGTACCTCAATACTCGGGTGCAAAGTTTAGTGCATGATCAAATCACCACAAAATTTATGTGTTGTTTGTCAAGAGAAAAGTAATGTAAAGTATAGTGCATAGGACCTTGACACCAATAGGCGTCAAGTTCAAGCTAGTCAACTTTGACTGGGGTATTTATTTGTCTATTTGCCCAATCAAATCATTCAACATGAGGAGCTTGAGACTTATAGGTAATGGTTGATCAGAACAAGGCTTTTCTTTTCAAGGTCGGCTTTGGTCTAATATTGAATTCGAAGGCATACTAGTTGCGGGTGCTACGAGGCAAGTACAAGTTGTCTGATCTTGTGTTGATACTCCTTCCCAGAATGGTGTAGCTAAAAGAAAAAAAAAACAGACACCTTTTTGAAGCAGCTAGAAATTTTCTTTTCAAATGAGTGTTCCTAAATGTTTCTGGGATGATGTCGTTTCAATAACCTTTTTTCTTAATAATCGTATGCCATCTTTTGCACTTATGGTGACATTCCTTATCATATCCTCTTTCCTTCAAAACATTTGTTTCCTATTGAGCCCAAGATATTTCGTAACATTTATTGTGTTCGTGATGTTCTTCCACAAGTCATAAAATTAGACCCCAAAGTCTTTTAAATATGTGTCTCTTGGTTATTATCAACTTAAAAAGGGGTTATAAATGTTATTCTCCTAATCTTAAGAGGGATCTTGTAGCTAATTGATGTCACCTTTCTTGAAAACACACCTTTTTTCCCTGTGTCATCTATTTGTAATACTTCCCCAGAAGATGATGTTATGTTGTTTGATACTATAGGTCTACTAGAATATGCAACAACTCGACCATCAATCATTCATGTTTGTTCAAGACAAAAAGATCCTCTAGACACATGTCCGGCACCAGTCTCTTTGTCAAAAAAATTTATTCCTAGTCAACCCGATCCTAGTATCAACATTCCCATTGCCCTTTGAAAAGGTAAACTACGATGTACTTATCTTATCTCCTCTTTTGTATATTATGATCATTTATCTCATGTGACCAGATCTTTCATTGCTTCATTGGACTCTATTTAATTCCTAAAACTTTTAGGGAGGCTTTATCTCATCCTAGCTAGCGAGAAGCAATGATAGAGGAGATTACTGCTTTAGATTGTAATGGAACTTAGGAGCTGGTTAGTTTTCCTATGGGAAAAAGGCTATTGGATCTAAATGGGTATTGACAGTCAAACTTAATCCTGATGGATTAGTTACCCAACTAAAAAGCCCGTCTTGTTGGTAAAGGATATGCTTAGACCTATGGGGTTGATTACTTGGATACTCTCTACAGTGGATAAAATGGCTTGTCTATTTGTTCATTTCTATGGCGGCTACATATAGGTGGCTTTTGGACCAACTTGATATAAAAAATGTCTTTTTGCATAGTGGTCGACATAGACTTGATCATGGGTCAAGCCAAATCAATGCCAAATTTTAGGCCCGTTTTCTAGGCTCGGGTCTGGCTGGCCGAAAAATGAGCCTAAATTTTTTTCAAGCCCAACCCAGATAAGAAATGCCAAACTCGAGCACTACACGGCTCACCCGTATTAAAAATTTTTATATTATTTTTATATAAAACTAAATTTAAAAAATATAATACATCAAATACACTAAGATCATTAAAATAAATGTTTCCCAACAAATTGAAAATATATTAAAAAATCTTTATACTTAATAACACTAATATAATTGCAACTTAGCAAACAAATGCATCTAAAATAGTAGCAAAATTAATAATAATAATAATAATAATAATAGTTATACAATATTAAAACAATAACAACAAAATAGTAGCAATATAATAGCAAAACAACAGCAAAAAAAAAATTTAAGTAGTTTGGCCGAGCCTGGGCCAAAATATTCTTACTTGAGGTCTGACCCATTTAGAAAATAGACTTTATTTTTTTCCCAAGCCTATATTTTTGCCCAAACCCTCCCACTTTTCGGGCTGGCTTTTGAGCTTAGGCGAGTGGCCCGACCCATGATCAAGTCTAGGTCTACAACAAGAAGTTTATATAAAGCAACCACCTAGTTTTGTTGCTTAAGGAGAGAGAGCAGAAGTGTTTCGTCTTCAAAAATATTTGTATGGCTTGAAACCGAGCCTATGAGCATGGTTTGGATGTTTTAGTGAGTTCAAGATTTTGGTTTATAGAAGAGTAGTTGAGATAACTCGTTTTCTACAAATACTTGGAAGTAGGCATGATTCTTCTAATAGTTTATGCTGAAGATATTTTTATTATCGGGAGTGATGATGCAGGCATTCTTTCTTCGAAATCGTTCCTTCATACTTGATTTCAAATGAAAGTTTTAGAACAATTCGAATATTTCCTTAGAGCTAAAGTTACTAGGAGTAAGAAGGGTATTTTCTTGTCTTAGAGGAAACATACGCTTGACTTACTTGAAGAAATTGGAAAGTCGAGATATAAATCATGTAACACGCTGATGGATTTCAATTTGCAACTTATGAAGGGAGATAGTGATCCTTTTGAAGATCCTGAGAGGTATAGGGGACTAGTTGGGAAACTAAATTAATTATCTTAAAGTTACACATCCTGATATTGCATATTCTGTAAGTGTTGTGAGTCAATTCACGTCTTTACCAATGGTTAAACATTGGAAAAGGTTAGAACAAGTCTTATGTTACCTAAAGGGGGCTCTAGGTCGTGGTCTTTTTTATCAGAATTATGGGTACACATATATCGAATGCTTCATATAGATGTAGACTGGGCTAGACCAAAGATGGATATGAGGTCAACTATAGGTTATTGTATATTTTTTGGGAGGAATTTAATTTCTTGGAAAAGCAAGAAGCAAAGTGTAGTCTCACGATCTAGTGGAGAATCTAAATACAAAGCTATAACACAATTTGTGTGAGATTATGTGGTTACAACAATTACTGAATGAATTGCGTTTCAAAATGTCATTACCCACAAAATTATGGTGTGACAATTAAGTTGCTCTTCATATATCTTCTAACCTAGTATTTCATGAGCAAGCCAAGCAGACTGAAGTCGATTGCCATTCATTTGTGAAAAGATTCGACAAAAACTTATATCAACTGGCTACGTCAAAACGAGAGATCAATTAGGATATATCTTTACGAAATCTCTTAGTGGACCTCAAATTAGTTATATTTGTAACAACCTGGGCGTGATTAATATCTATGCTCCAGTTTGAGAAGTGTTAAGGAATATGTAGATATGTTATACTCGGCTTCGCCTAGGATTTAACAATAAATTATAAATAAATTTAATTAATGACTATACCAAATTATTATTTTTATATTTTATGTTAATAAATTTATAGTTTTTTGACCAATTGTGGTAAATTATGTAAAATAAGAATTATACAATTCCTATTACTATTATGTAATATATTTAAAAATAAAATAAAAATAATTATGAATAGAATATTTTCCTTTAGATTGAATTATTATGAAAAAAGTGTTTAAATATATTAAAAACAAATCATTATGAATCATGGAAAAGAACAATTTTTTTTATAAATTAAATTAGAAGCGTATATAATAAAAAAAATAGACGTATATATTGTTATTTCAAAATAATTCATAAAAGATTCATTTCCTCAAATTAGGCTTGTTCGTGGATCGGGCTATCCGTTTAGGCCCAAAGGCTCATTCGAAATTTAGAAGGGTTTGGGCAAAAATATTAAGCCCAAAAAAATGAGTTTGGGCAAAAAATTAGGCTCGTTTAAAATATAGGTTGGGCTAAGGTTTGAACATTCAAGACCCAAGCCCAACCTGACCCGATCCGTTTTTAAGTTTATAATACTTTATGTTATGTAACTTATAACATATTAAAAAAATAAACATATACTAAATATATAATACTATTGTAATGTAAACATTAAAATAATGTTAAGATGACTATATCAATTTTTAATAAATAAAATTATTAATATTAAAATAACATGAAATAAATAGTTTTAAAATTATTTAAAATATAATATAGGCGAGCCTAAAATGAACTTGGGTTAGATTTTTGCAAATATGGGTAGATTTGGATAAAATTTTAAGCCCATATTTCGGGTCGGGCTAGGCTTAAGCAAGCATAAAATATGTTAATATCATGCTTAGGCCCGGCCCGGCTCGACGCAACCCATGAGCACCTCTAGCCTAAACTCGTTAAAATGGGCCATTAAATTTGCAACTAATGAGTATGATAATTGATGTGGACATTATTTTCATGTAGTAGTTATAGATTTAAGAGGTCTTTGTTTTTTTCAGAAATAACTCGAATAAATTAATTATTTACGAAAATAACCTACTTGTATAATCATGTACGAAAATGATTCGTTTTGAACAGTGAATTTCAATGTCGCCGTTGCCATTAGCGACACCACCCTTCATAATGGGCCAATCTTTAGCTGGATTTCAAAAAAAGAAAAACATTTCTTTTGGGTGTTGCCGTTGTCATTGGCGGCACCAAATTGAAGTATGATTATATAAAACGTTTAGGGACCTGATAAAGCAATTACCCTTTTTAGATTGGATAAAAAACTGTGGCAACGTGACATTGACCCTTTTAAACTTTTGGTCTATTTGCATGTTAAGTTTATCCTATTTTGAAATTAAATTTAAATATCTCCTAAAAATATAAGAATAACAAAAAAAAATCCTTTTCAATTTTTTATTATTTTTTTGAAAATAATAAACTTAAAAAAACTATATAAAATTCTCATTTAAATTACCCAAATATATCCCTCAAGAATTTTTCTCAAGTATTTACTTGAGGGATATATTTGGATAATTTTAGAGGTGCTGTGGGCCGGGCCGGGCCCATAAAGAATTTTGCCCGGCTCGAAATATGGGCCTAAAATTTTGCCCAGGCCCGGCCCGAGAAAAAAATCACAAGCCCGGGCCCGGCCCAGCCCATTTTTTTAATAAATACCAAAAATTTATTTTAAAAATTAAAAAAGTATTTTAAAAATATTTTAAAATTAAAAAGTATTTTAAAAACATTTTAAAATTAAAAAAAATCACAAGCCAGGGCTCGGCCCGGCCCGGCCCATTTTTTAATAAATACCAAAAATTTATTTTAAAAATTAAAAAAAGTATTTTTAAAATGTTTTAAAATTAAAAATATTTTAAAAATATTTTAAAAATATTTTAAAATTAAAAAATAAAAAAAATTATTTTAAAAGTAAAAAAAATTAAAAAATAAATATATTTATTATATCGGGCCGGGCCGGGCTAGGATCGGGCCAAAAATGTGGTGCCCGAGGCCCGGCCCGTTTTCTAGACGGGCCTCATTTTTTTGCCCAAGCCCATATTTCGGGCCTATATTTTTACCCAAACCCTCCCATATTTATGGCGGGCCGTCGGGCCGGGCCGGGCCACCCGACCCATGAGCACCTTTAGGTAATTTAAATAAAAATTTTATATAATTTTTTTATGTTTCTTGTTTTTAAAAAATGAAAAAATTTTGAAAAGTGTTTATTTTTTTATTCTTATATTTTTTAAGAGCTATTTAAATTTAATTTTAAAGAGGGGATAGAACCTAACATGCAAATAGACCAAAAATTTAAAAGCATTTAATTGGGTGCAGCCGCGCCACCTTTTTTATCCAATCTAAAAAGAGTAATTGTTTCATCAGGTCTTTGAACATTTTATATAATCACACTTCAATCTGGTGCCGTTAATGACAACGGCGACACCCAAACAATTTTTTTTTAAACCAGTCAATGATTGGCCCATTATGAAGGGTGGTGCTGCCAATAACAACAGTGACACCGAGATTCACTATTCAAAACGAGTCATTTTCGTATATGATTTTGTAAATGAATCATTTTTATAAATAACTACTTTATTTAAGTTATTTTTGGAAAAAAAAACATTTAAGAGGGGTAGCTGGTGAGTCCTAACTAACACTTGTTTCTATTATTTTTATTTTCCATCATTGAAAGGTCCCAATGACAACAGGGCAACCATACCATAACAATAATTGTTGATAGGGTACAACAAAATTTGAGAAAATCAGAAATTCATTCCATTATTTTTTTTATTAGGTTTGTTTCATAAGTTAATCAACATTAATTTAATTAAAATTAAAAATTAAAAATTGTATTATAAAAATATTTACATCTTTCAATAATTGTATAACTTTTTAAGAATTAAATAATTTAAATTACAAAATTTTTAAAAAATATAAAAAATAGATAAGTGATAAATTTGGGAGTTTTAAAATTCTTAGTCACGGGTTTGATTTTTTTTTATGTTGATTTGATATTACACGAATACGTGTAGAAGCTACGAGTTTAGAATATAAACATGTATTTAAAATAACATATAATGAATAATGAATAATATGATTTTGAACTAATTAATAATAACACATGAAATATGTACGATATTAAAATGAAAAAATAGATTAAATTGTGTGTAAAACGAAATTTAAACAAAAAATACATCAGATTAAAAATAGTAAAAAAATGCAATTGTTTATCATGGTATTATCATCAATCTTGTGTTGGTGTTAACTTAATTTGTTACTCCAACTCAATCAACAACATTATTAATATATGTATATATAACAATTTTATATAACAAATATACTTATTAAAATTTCATATAAAAATTAAAAATTGGTTTAGTTCAAATGGTAAAGGAAAATTTTTTGTGTATAGTGTTATTGGTTCAAATCTCGTTATGTACAAAATAAAACATTAGTTGAGTGGTGAATTAAAGATTTTACCAATGCAATTGATGTGATTTCAAATCTCACCATTTGCATATTTTTATTGGTTTTTTTAAAATAAAAAGATTAAAATACCCTCTAATAATATAACTTTTTTAATTACGAAAATGTATTTTCGTAATTTCTCTAATCGAGTTGGTATCTGGTTAACTTTGTTGCAAAGTCATTAGTGAAATTAACAGTAATGTAGATATAAAATCTAAAAAATAGAAATTGGAAATAAAACTGGATCGAAATTGTGTACTCGTAGATAAGCAGAAATCCGACAGCTCCTTAAGTGCTGGAGAAACGTTGATCGATTATCTCTCAGGACAACAACAAAAATGGAGCCATTAACGTCCGTGAATTAAGGAGTCATTAACCTCAATTTAATATTTGTTATGTAATGGTAAAATATCTACAGGCCTAATCAATTTGGACATTTCGCATCACCCACATCATGCGGGTGCGCCCCCCCAACCCCGACCAATTTGGCTTTGCACCCCCTTATTCGCAAGGGAGAACATTAGCTTAGTCATTCAATAACCATCAAGTTGGTTCATATATATAAACATATTCCACATTTGATATCTAACCAATGTAGGACTAAGCTTTCCATTTTCCTCAACATAATTCCTAAGTGGCTTACTTTGAGCATCAATTTCTTATTCATCACTCAACCATTTTAAGCATATGATATACCGTTGTAAAGGTATCATGGGGTAGAATATAAAATCATTATTTTATTATTCAAATCTCTACCTTTACTAATCGAGAATATGCCTCAAACCTTCCAAAAATCTATTTTTTTCCAACAAACTTGTGACACTAACTCAATCAAGAGCTTAAATAATAGTATAGATTTATAAATATATATAAGAATTTTATTTAACAAATATACTCATTAAAATTTCATATAAAAAATAAAAATTGCTTTAGTTCAAATGGTAAAAGAAAAAAATTTATATGAGTAGTGTCATTGGTTTGACACACTTATGAATTTCAAAAGATTAAATCTTTGAAACAATTTTATAAACTTATTACATCAAGTTCAAAGGCTTTGACACATTTCTAAAACAATTTTAGATCATTTTGAATGGGTTTTAAAGCATGAATCAAACTTTGAGATACTTGCTTAGCTTTTTAAAGTGAGCTTGAATAAGAGAAATGTTAAATCCAAAGTAAAAATTCAACCATCCATTTTCAAACATTTTCCTAACATTTTTTAGCTCTTAAAAGTTATATTAGACCTTCCCTAAAGTATTATTACTAAATGAGTACGTTTGAGCATCATTCACAACCATTTCGGGGCTTAAAAACACATGTTTAGAAGCGCAGGGTAGGAATGTCTTAAGATTTTTGACCAATTTGATGGTTATGCCTCGAGACATTAGCCTCAATGTCTTGAAACATTGGACCACTGAAGCAAAATTTGAGTATTTTGACCAATGTATCTCGAGACATAAGTACCATGTCTTGAGACCCAAAGGCAGAGAATAAAAAATACAAGTCGAAAACACATCAAAACCATCCAAAAACATCAACTTTTGATATCAATAGTTTCCAATCATTTTAAAGCTTATTTAAGCATACGATATTCAAATGTGTTAAAATCAATTTATAAATCAAGGTTAACTCAAGCATTCAAATGGTTTCAATTGATATTTGATCACATACAAATCCAAACAATTACAAAATCTTATAATAGCCTAAGTTTATACATACATGCTAAAATAGAAGCAACAATTATAACCAACATAGATACATTACAACCTCAAAATCCAAAATGGTGATGCGATGCTCCCAAGCCAGAATCGACAAGTCCATAACCTACGCATTTAAGCAACTAACGCGTGAGCTTGATGAGCTCAATAAGTACATAAGGATAATTGTACCAATCCTATACTATTATTAGTGTTGACCCCCTTAAGAATATTGTTCTAGAGTTTACTTATTTTACATTTTAGTATTACTAATTAATTAATTTATTATTATTGAGGCTCAAATTATGTGGCGCCCCAAACCTGGCTGAAACAGTCATACTCGAATTTCGAACGTCACATTAGCCACCGAAGTGACTCTTCGTACCGGTCAACCAACACACCACAAACCAACCATCACACCAATTTAAAACATGCTTAAATAAGTAAATCAAACAATCCTAAGACATGCTTCGGTCATCATAATACAACGAAGAGTATTAGGGGTAAAATTGTCATTTTTACATAACGTAAACTTAAATACGTAAATCATAAATTTGGACCAACCAATGTCCTGAGCATTTTGTTTTAAAGCATTTGTAAAAATTTTGGTTTCAAACAATATTTGAAACTCACTTAATTCCAAAACGAAGTTTAAGGACTAAATTGTAATTTTTCCAAAATATCTAGAAAAGTCATTTTAAGAAATTGAAGCTACCGTACTGAAATTCGAGGATTGAAATTAAGATATGAAAGTTATAAAACATGTTTTTCTAATCACATCAACAAAAATCAATTTATACTGGGAAAAGAAGCAAACACTTAAAAACCTGTAAAACCCTAGCTCACGAACCTAAGTCTAGCGAGCTCCTAAGCCTGGCAAACATTTATGTCTGACGAGCATCTAAGCCTGGTGAACACCTACATCCTGCGAGCTCACCTATGCGCACCCTGTGGCAAACTCATGTTTGACAAACCCCTATGGTAAACTCGTATTTAGCGAACCCCTATAGTGAACTCGTATTTGGCGAACCCCTAGGGTGATCACAAGTTTATGAACCTTATGTTGAACTACTATGGCGTACCCTATGGAGGACTACTATGGTGAACCCTTAAGGAGTACTCCTATGGAAAACCCTCTGTGGATAACTCTCCTATGCGACCTCACTTATGCGAAACCTAACGCAAACTCACCCAGGTGATCTCACCTACGCTATCCTTATGGCGAACTCAACTATGCGGACCCTTTATGGCTAATTTGTCATATGTGAACCCCTATTGCTGAGCTACCTATGCTAACCCTTATTGCTGCTATATGCGGACCCTACGACGAACCCCTAAATAAATTTGACAGTTTATCAATTTATCTACCATTGTTGCATTTTTCAAGCATAATTCAAGCAGTATAAACATACAAATAGTTATAAAAATCCTTAAACAGTCCACAAAAAGTCCAATAACAAATCCAAATCAAAAGTAAAATCTAGTCCCTCAAGTTTGCACCCACATTGCCATATTTGTGAACCAAAAACCATCTCATACGCACAATTAAAGATGCATTTGCCTTTGGATCACCAACTTGCTCACCTCACCACTCCACTCCAGTTATATCACTGCAAAAATAATCATAAAAGAGTGTGAGCTTAACCAGGCTTAGTGAGTATTCAAGATGCTACAATAATCCACAAACACAAAAGTTAAAAACAAGCATGCTAGACACATTTAACACATGGCATCGTTAACATCATGTCATATTGATACATTGGCTACTTGTGAAAATGAAGATACATGTTATGACACTCATTGGATACAGGGATCTCCAGCACTCCACACTTAACTCATAAAGTTTATATCGAACCCATAAAGTGTAGCATAAAGCTATCACTCTCCAATACACCAACATGACCCATGAATGGAGCAATGTTCTATATTCCTTTATCCCTCCACATGTCACAACATCAAACACATATACGAGTACTCAAATTCTATGGCATGCCAACTATATCCAATGTTTTCAAAAGTTCACAAGGCCAATTTATCCATTTCACACGTTAATTTTCTGGTTTATGCACACTCACACACTTCATATCCATATCACTTGTCATTTTCACATAATGCACCTTAAGTACAAACACTTTGCTCAATGAGAAAAATACACTTTCATTTCAATTGTGTGCACATAAAATCAGTTGTTCACAAGGCATGTTTAGTCATATAATTAACACGTATATTCACATCACAACTTGCACTATCACAACACATGTAAGCTTACTTATAAAAATAACAAAGTTCAAGTAAGAAAAATTGCTCTTAGGACTTACATTAGATTATTAGACCACCTAATCCCCTTTTAACTCACTAATTTGTACATCAATTATAGCACACAAGACCACTCACCTCAACAACTTGCTTGCACAACAAAGCTTCAATAAACTTTTGCTTACCTTTGTCCTTGCTTGTAGAGGCTCCCAATTGATTTGGAACTTCACATACACATCAATTATAAAACATAGGCATTATAAACAACATCAGACACATTTAAATTCCTCCAAAATCACAGATCCCAACCCACTAACTTTTATACCTAAAACTTAGCTAATTTTATAGAAATAGATGTTTAACCACTCAAACCTTGTTTCTAAGCTTAGATTTCAACTTCATACCTCCTAAATATCATCTAATTATAGATCTAAACCATCAATTTATCTAATTACACGGATCTAATTTTTCCAGAAAAATCAAGCTTATATGAACATCAAGAAAGGGGAAACGTTCAATTTGTTTAAATTACCAAAGGATTTGTTAAATCAAGATTAAAAACATTTTAATTAGAACAAAATAAGTTAGAAGTCACTTTAAAATCGAAGGTTAACTAAGTAATACAGAATCCACCATTTCTGATAAAGAATGACACTGCATGCGTATGGAACAGGATCGTAGTTTGTCTAAGTTACGGATTTATCCTAGATCTCTATACGAACGTAAACTGGAAGAGAAACAACAAAAACAAATTAGTTGTCACAAAGGAGATTCAAACAAAATTAAAACAAAAGAAAGATGAATTGACCAGTAAAGAGTCCTTAAAACAAAACACAAATTAGGGTTTCTTGGATGAAAAGAAATCGTCCTTGGACCTTAAGAAAATGCCCCAACCAAATCTGGAAAAACAAAACACAAACAAATTTATTAAAAGTGACTTTAAAGACAAGCAAACTATTTTGTGCAAGAATGTTTAAAACAATAAGAAAATATTAAAACTTCTAATTTTGATGTGTTTCTTGATGGAACATGATAGGAGAACGTCTTTCTTGAAGCAACTTTAACCTAGAACGAAAATCAATAAAATCAACACGCTAAAACAGTAAGAACTAATTTAAATAAGAAAGAAACGATAAATTAAGGATAAAAAAGAGAATATGACATCCTAAGAAACCTTAGAAACATTAAGAATCCACAATTCCTTTCAATGGCTCTAATTCCCCTCCAAGAAAAAGATCTTGGAAAGAAAAAGCTTGAAGATGATTTCCACAACTTGAAAGATTGTTAAAACAACTTCTAAAAGAATCTCAAGAGCAATTCTTGAAGAAAAACTCAAAGAAACATAAATCAATTGTACGTGTATAAGGGTGAACGTCCATGCTACTTATAGGCCCCTAAAATAAGTTTTCCTAGCCCTAATGGAATAACTAACATGACAACTCATCAAATAAAAAAATAATTTTAAGTGTGGACTTTTAATAGGAATTCAGCCAAATGAATTGAATAGGCTCCTTGGACTAAATTCTTACATGATGATCCACCTATTAAAATAAAATTAGACCTATAGTTTAAATATTTTACAATTTGAGCCACTTTGATAATTTGACCTAATATTCAATTAAACTACTTTCCAAACTCAAGGATGGGCTTATAGACATCTTAATGGGTCATTTTTTCAAGAACTTGGTCTTGTGATTCGTTTGCTCTCGAAATTGGCTCGTTCAAGCTCGTATATGAAATCCAATGCGCCTTAGTTGCAAGATTCAGTATTTTGGGCCAAGATTTCCAAGATTTGAAATCTTGATTTTCTTGATCCTTGAAATTGTCCGAAACAACAAAATTGGACCAAGATTCGATTTCTTAATTTTCTTGAGAACAAGAAAGTGAATCTTGGTTTTCTTTTTCAGTCGTGTGCTCATCTAGGGCCTTGGTAAGAAAGTCTTGGATGGTCCCATTCAATCTTGCTCAGATTTGCTTGGCCTTTAACCTCATTATTGGGCCTTGAGGTAATGTGAGCTCATCACATCCATGGGTTTGAAATTGGGCCTTGAGGCTCGCATCAATTTCCAAGCTAAAAATCAACTTAAAATCACTTGATCTATTGAAATCTTAATTAAATCATTTAAATTTCAAATTGAATTAACAAATCACTTAGTTTAATAATAAAAAGTTAAAATCTCACCTCAATTTTGCAAAATCGATGAACTATGGAGCTAATTCGAGCTAAAACGTGTGAAGATCTCTTTGAGAAATTGAGGATGAAAACGTGATTAATCTTTAAAATTGAATGAGGATTTTGTGTTTGAAGAGCTTGAAAATCATAAAGGATGAACTAATTTCGAGAGAAAAGCCTTGATTTGGTGTTTGAGAAAATTTCGAATGAGATGTGAAAATGAGAAGGAAGGGACGGTGGGGGTTGTTAAATAGGCAGCAATTTTTTAAAAAAATTAGGTCATTGCCCATCTAACCACCTCTAGTTTCTTCCCTCTTTCAAATAGTTCTTTATTTTCAATTAAAACTTATTTTCTAAATTATTTTCAAATCCGATCTCGTTTTTAAAATCCTTTTTAACCAAATTAATTCTCGGACACTTAATTTTAACTTCTTAATCTAAAATTTTAATTCTAATTGTTTTAATATTTTGTTTTATTAATTCCTAATTATTTAATTATCTAGACTAATTACGGTTCCTGATTCACTAACCCCCAATTTACTAACTCGATTCTACTATCCTGATTTTTGAGGTGTGACAAATTACATATTAATTATATATTAGTCAATAATATTATGAATTTTATTCCTCTTATACCCATTTTGTTCAATATATATGTAGTTAACCTTCCATAAAAAAAAAAAAAAGATGTAGTTAACCATTATATTTCCCTTCCCTTTATTAAGGATATACAAAATTAGAAGTTTAGATCTCGCATCAATGTCTTATGGCCCAAATACTTATGAGTTGACCCATAGTTTTCCCTTTATTGTTAAAACACATTCATCTGTTCAATTACTTACATATAATAACCCATTATGGCACAGAGAATCAGAGCATGATGTCATGTCACATTTTTTTAACTTATTCATTTACGCACTTCCTTTTTAACTTATTAAGCTTATAACCATCAGTAACCTTAAGTAAAATGTAGATAGACAAGACCATCCAGACACAACCAGAGAGTATATAAGTGCTTGACCATAAAGTACCATATCTCATCCTTCCAAAACAACACCATAAAGCAAATAAGTGTTAGTTTGCCAAAACACACCAGGGAGCACGTAAATGTTAAGCTTGAAGGCATCAAATAGTGCACATGAGTGTAGAGCTCGAAGGCAATAAAGAGTGTACATACTAAATTCAAGGCTAAAAGGCATAAGAGAAATGCATGTAGTCCCTATTAGCATACCAATCATATCCCAACTTAAAAAATTATTTCAACATATAGGTACTCAATCATACAAATGATTCATATATTTATATGCATATCATAGCTACATTCAAGTGTTCCATGTCACATATACGCATAACACGATTATCTACTTGAGTAGCAGTTACTAAAATATTTATTTTTAAATGCACACAATTCAAGATCAAGATCTATTTAATGTTTTAGAAATTATACTTACTAACCTTTACCATAAAAAAAAAATCAGAATATTCACACAAGTGAATTAATTCCAAAACTTTTTATAATTACCTTTTTTATTTTGCTGCCAGACGGTTTTGACCTTCCTTCGGTTAAAAATGTTTATCTTTAATACATAATTCATAATTCATTACCATTTATTCCATTATAAACTAGATTCAATAATCATTTCATACATATAAGGATCATATTCTAATTCATTTTATACAATTTATAACAATTTTTCGAAGTTGAAACATGGGAAACTACTAACACTTTAACCTTGACACACTAAAATAAATTTATCTCATTTTAAAAAAATTCAAACACAAGTTTCATTTGTTCTAATAAAAATTAGTATCATTAAGATTTTTGACCATATATGGTTCAAATTTTAATTAAATTTCTAAAATTTTTGGTAAATTTTTAAAGTTACATGTGACACCCCACACCCAACTTGATTGTCGGATCCGACGGTGTAACATCACAGTACGTTGCTAAAGCAACTCATATCAAACATACACAACATTCCATATAATTAAATCTCATAAATACTTTTCGAACATAATCTAATTGAGTTGTTAAGACTATAGAAGATCCAATACACATAAAAAAATAAATATCAATGGCTAGAGGATAAATTTCCATGCATCTTTTAGTTAAGTTTTCATGTTTTAATATTTATGAGCATGTTTATATTTTGCATAAAATATTTAGAGATATCTAAAAAATTGAAGGAAACCATACAAAAAAAAGGGGGGGGACATGAAGACTTTTGTTCCTTCTTTTGGGGTTTCAATTTTTTAGAAAGAGGAGAGTGAAGGTTTTGTTTGTTAGTTTCGATTATTAGAAGAAGCCATGAGAGTTGAGGGAATATGAAAGAAGAAAGGAGAGTTGAAAGAGAGGGATTTTTTTTCAAAGTTTATTATTAAAAAAATTTAATTTTGCAATTGCGTACGAATAAACCCATAATTAATTGAATAATGATTTATAATTTAGTGGTGATTAATATTAAGTTTCTTAACAATTAAAACAAAAATAAAAAAAGTAAGGATCAAATTGACAAAAAGTTTAAAGCTTGAGGGGTTAAATTTGTAATTGTACCTAATATTTTAACATAGTTAACCGTAAAAGTTAATGGAGGGACTGGAAATGAGCAAATCAAAAAGTAAAAGAACCAATTTTAAGCAAATAAAAGTAGAGTGACTAAAACTACACAAGTCAATAAGTGCAGGGACTATCCTTGAAGTTTAACCTCATATTAATTAGTGGGGCACATTTTCAAGCTTTGTAGAACTCCAATAAAAGCTTGGGCTTGTGGATGATTGATAACTAGGGTTATTTGGGCTCTTGATAATGGAGAAATGTATTTGGGTCACTTAGGATGTATTCCGCACTTCGAATCCAATTAGGGCATACATTAGGAAATTTTATTTTATGGATGATTCCCATCACATTATATATGGTCATTTTTCAATTATTTTATGGTATTTCAACAATTTTTTTATGTTATTGACACATAATTTTAGTATTTTCTTTATCTTAAACCCCAAACTTAGAATCTCGAACCTTAAACATTGAATCTCGAACCCTAAACTTAAAGCCGAATTTAAGTTTGGGTTCGGGGTTTGGTTTTGGAGTTCAAGTTTAGAGTTCGAGATTTTAATATTCAAGTAAAAAAATTATCAATATTATGTGTCAATGACATGGAAAAAATTGCTGAAATGTCATTAAATAATTAGAAATTGACTGTGGTGGGAATTATCCATAAAATAATTTCTCGCACATTAGTATTTGAATTTAGTAACTTTTTTCAATTTTGGTTCATATAATGACGTAACACTCAAAAATTGTCACATCATCACCTAATTTTTTTTTTATAAAAAACAGTCGTTTTTAGGTGATTGCATGACACGATATTAAAATATCACATCAATTATTCAAGTTTATCATACTAAAATGTATTTTTTTTTCTTTCTTATTTTGTTTTGAAAATTTTTTCAAATATATATGGTGTAACAAGATTTTAATTAATTTTTTAATTTAACTCATACAATTTCACTCAATTCGACTTGATTTCATTTCAGTCGATTCAATTAAAAAAATTAAATCGAGTCAGAATGATAAAATAAGACTCAACAACTCGATTAACTTAAAATTTTTTCATTCAATTCGACTTAATCCAATCGAACGATAACCCCAACCACAACTTCTAAAACCTAAATCCATTAAAGAAATTTAATTAGTTCAAATCTTGATGGTCTAATTGTGTTTTCCAATACCATCTTTGTTTATTCAAGTGCACAGGAAACTTGAATACAAGTTGTACAATTTTGTATTCCCATGTCTCAATTAGTATACTATAATTTTCTTGGGATTAGACCATTACACTATAATATATAATATCCATTTAATTTTCTTAATTTAATGTCGGCTTTTTTTGACACAATATTTAAAATTATTCATAGCGTCTCTCAATCTATAGATAGGAGGATAATGCGTTTCAACACACTCAAACACCAATTTGATTGAATTAGGTTAAATTTTAAAATGTTTTATAGGCGAGAAAAAGAGGAGAGGATAACATGAAGAGAAGTTGAAAGAGAAAAAGAGAAATTGGAGATAATAAAAGAGGTGGGGCCAGCATTCCTTGACTCACGAATCTTTGTCTGCCTTGTGCACTGGCAAACGACCAGTTCCATTTCAATGTCTGAATCAAACCTTAGCTGGTTTAACCAATTTGTTTTTGTTTTCATTCAAATCCCCATATTTTCAATTTTGAAATATAGATTCTGATAATATTTATTTTTTACGAGAGCTTATTTAAAATTATTCGTAGTCTTTTCTTAATTCATAAATAGGAGGATAATATACTTTAATATGTTCGGATTTACGTTCTCTTGTATTGATAATAATACTCATACCAATCGAATTAAGACTCAATTCTATTTTTTTAAATAGTGAGTGTTATTTCATATTTTTAAAATGACAGAAAGAGTAAATGGAAAATATATAAAGGTGGGTGTTGACTTTGGTTAAAAAAAGGATATTTATTGAAGATCCCAAGGAGATTAAATGCCTAGAGACCCGGCAAAGGCAAAGGCAACACACCTCCTTCATCTCTGTCTGTGTCATCATCTCAACAGAAATTCCGCAGAATCTTGATGCATGCTTGCTTTTGTTTCACTATCAATTTCAAACCCCTACTTCCTTCTTCGGTCAACATCAGATCCAACTTTTACTCTGAGTAAAATTCGATTCGATCTGAAAAAATTAAAAAATAAATTTAAATTTTTGAGTTAATCAAATTGAATTATTCGAGTCAACTTAAATTGAAATTTACAATTTGAATATCAAATTGGTATAAATACTCCTTTAGTCTCTGTTAATTTTGAAAATGAGCAAAATGATCTCTTTCAACAAAAATTACAAAGAAAAAATTAAAATATTTTTTAAAATTCAAAATATTTATAAAAGTTCTAAAATTCAAAAAAATTCTGAAGAATATATAAAGAAAGTTAAAATTTTCTCAAATAATATTTTTGAGACATAAATAAGTTAATTAATTATTCAAGTTTATCATACTAAAGTATCTTTATTATTATTATATGTTTTCAAATTTATGTACTCTTAACATAAAATTAGTTATATCCTAACAAGATTTTAATTTGACATGTTTAATTTTTTAAAATTTAACTCGAACAATTTCACTCGATTCGACTTGACTTGACTTAAATTTAATTTCACTCGACTCAGTTTGAAAAAATTCAAATTGAGTTAGGATGATAAAATATGACTCGTGAACTTGGTTAACTAAAAAAATTTTCACTTGATTCGGTCGAACACTCACTCTTATATTTAAGTAAATAAATTTTATTAAGGTTGAAAAGAAAATCTTATCAAATTATAAAAATTTTGACATATTCGAGATATAAATTTAACCATTTGTGTTTGTTCAATTAGGTTTAGTTAAGCTTATTTATTTAGTAAAGAAATTGGAATCTTCGATTATTTATGCTTGACCTTAGTTCAAATTCAAAATTGAGATTTTCAATACTATTTATAAATAAATAAAAAATTGACTAGCCACAGATATTTAAATTCAATTCTGTCAAATTTGACTCGACAATGATCTAACTAAATATAATTTTTTGTTTTCAAGTCAAACTCAAATAATTCAAAAGTCTCATTTACACCTCGAGTTCTGACACAACAAAATGTAACCTCAACTAATACAACATTTGTTCATGCAAAAACTTTCCAAATTAGTTCTTATACATACATACATATATATATATAAACTCTTTCTTATTAACTTGAACGCAAGCAGTGGCAAAGTTAGGAGGCTAGCAGGGTCTCAGCCATGATTCTTAAAATAGAAATTTTGTTATTTGCATTCTTTATAATTTATAAAATATTAAATTAGTAATAGTAAAATTGTACTTTTTACCATTCAAAAAAATATAATAAAAATTAATTTAATTCTTTAAAAATCATAAAGATATAGACTATTAAAATAATAAAATTATATTTTTATTATTATAAAAATATACAATTTAATTCTGAACCTGAATCCAAGAAAACCCACCTATTCTTATGTTCTCCACCATAAACATAAAACATTTCAAGATTCAATTTTGGTTGACTCTAAACACGTTTTCCTTTGTTGGT
This sequence comes from Gossypium hirsutum, assembly GCF_007990345.1. Taxonomy (NCBI): domain Eukaryota; kingdom Viridiplantae; phylum Streptophyta; class Magnoliopsida; order Malvales; family Malvaceae; genus Gossypium; species Gossypium hirsutum. Next base: position 873,073 of record NC_053440.1, read on the forward strand.
ATAAAAACACTTTAGGATTATGAGATGACAAAAAGACGAATTAGTCTGATATTTGTGGTGGTTGGAAAGCTATTTCAAGATGTAAGACCAATGGTGTATCCTTAACCACCCTGTTCTTAAGAATGCTTTTGTCTGATTCTACCACCACCACGCCTACCTATCATCTTTCAATCTTTTTTCCATTGTTTAGGAAACCAATGGCAACGAGCAACATGCATTTATTCCGATTCACCATGTCTTCTTTAAAGTTCGAACTTGAATTCCCTCAATCATCTTAAAAGAAAAGTTCTCTTCATTTCTTAGTCTGATACAAAGGCATAACTAGGAAACAATTATTGAGCAAGTTGTAGGCCTAAACTCCGAGAGGACTAAAATGGCGGCCATTTCAGTCATAAGCTTACAGTTAAGATAAAAAGAAATGTGGTTTACATGTAACCCAAAAATGGGTGAGAAGTGAAACCTTCCCACAACTACCCAAAAAGAAATGAAATGAAATGAAAATCAAAACCAAGGGTTTGAAACTGTACAATTAGCGAAAATAGGCAATCTCTATCTTCCCATGTTGTCACTGCCTGAATCTGTAAGAACGGTCAGCCTCCTTGCTGTCTTCAAAAACTCACTGCAACATTGAAAGCATTAAGTAAACAAAATGATTGACCTTTGAAAAATGAAAAAGCAAATGATCCCAAGGAACCATTGGTACCTGAAGGGCTCATCTCCTGTGTGCTTAACAGAAGCAGCAGCATCGTGGTAGAACACATTGCTCAGCATATCTGAACTTTCTACGCCAAACATGTTGGCTAGCTTGCCGTGCAGCTCTTCATATGATCTGAGAACTGAAAGATCTAGGGTTCTTCCCACATTCTCTGATTCCGTGAAGACTTGGCAGTGACCAGTCTCCAACCCCATGTTGGTTTTTGGGAGCTCTTTGTACCAAGGAGACCCTTCATCTGAAGAATTTTCACGAGCATTTTGATGTAATGCAGATCCAGAGGCATCGGAAGAAATCATAGTCTTCTCTGTATTCCCGTTGGATGAACTGTTTCCAATTGTATCTGAGCAGCTCTGAGAAACCTGCTGCTCACAGAAAATGAGTTGACCAAACAATAAGATATGGGGTGTCTTTATTTCATTGCTTTCTTTTAAACTTTGGGTAAGATTTCCCATTGTGGGCGAGGAAGAAATATTCCTATTGTTCCCATAGTCACTGGAGTGTCCCATAGGTGGGATAGTATGATCAAGCTGATTAAAACCATGTGGAAAGAGGCCCGACTGCAGCTTGCTGGAACGGAGATCTGATGAAGATAATCCAAACGGTGCATGCCTGGCTCCCTGTATGCCTCCAGGAATGTTGTTTGTAATGCAACATGCGGGGCTGCTGGACCTGAAAGTGCTGTCAGAAAAAGATGGCATTGGAATTTGACCAAGTAAAGAAAAATCAGGGTGTTGCGGAAGCCGCATCCTTTTCCTCGGGGGCGAGAAAGGATTAAGATGGATGGCTGGTATGTTTGTCACCAATTCAACCAACCATGGGCTAACACGCTTCACGTCGTGTAGTAAATCTGGCTCATCCCATGCCACCTGAAAAAAGATGTTAATTTGAGAAAAAATTATTAGAAGCAAATCTAAGAGCAGAATATAAGGTAAATTGCAAATCAATGACAATATAAAGTTATGAGAAATATTGGATATACCTGAAGAAGGCGCCATGGAGAATTAGGCCAATGGATGGGATCAACAACCTGAGCGATAGATATTGTTCCCATAAACCAGCTAATCCGTGAGGAGTCCTCGGTTTCAAAAGCCATTTTGAACCTCATCCCAGGATACCAGTGGATTTGCGTTGCAGTTCTAACTGATGAGGCCTTCACACAGAACTCAGGAGTGCTTGCTCGTGGATAGTAAACAACCTCAAAGGGTTGCCCATTGGCAGCACGAGTCACAGCTTCAATCACATTCTCGGGCCTTATTCTTCCCCTCAGATCCTCATTCGAATCATTCCTCATCGATTTACTCTCCCCCTCCCTCAAGAGTGGAGAATAACCGGAGCTTCCATCCCCCAAATTCCAACTAGAAGGATACTCATGTCCACTTCCAATACCTCTCTTCACCCTACGGATTCCCACACAAAGATCTCCATTCTCTGCTCGAAGAAAGACAATCGAATCACCAGCCACAAGCTTCTTATGATTCACAAAATTACTCCACCCCGTCGTCAAAAGATGCCGGCGAGGTGTTCCCCTATATATATGCCTAAATTTCCAAACATTACCATGTACATCCTTTGCATGAATGGTCTGAACAGGGGGTTCAGCACTATAATCCAACCTAGGAAATATAGTCTCTGCACAATACCGCGGAACTGAGAAACCCCCACCATTATTAGCATCGGATTGAGTCAATGTCTTGGCAAAAGAAGGTGGTTTTTCAAGATTCTCCATCCCAATATTTCCATCAAAACCATCTTCATACCCAAAATCATTCTCTCTGAAAGGAACCAGCATAATTTTAGCATAAACCTCATCAGTTTCAGGATCTGCCATAAACTTAATGGCCGAAATTCTACATAGGATGAGTGAAGGAATTAAAAGACTCCCAAAATCTACATTCCTATTGGCATGTTCAGCATGACCTTGAGGGAAATAGAACACCTTGGAGTTCACCGCTGGCATTTGCACCATATTACCAGCACAAGCATGCCATAGTTGAGGATCTAAGCATTTTTCTGGAGTCTTAACCACTTCTTTCCTACAATCCATTACTGTTATCATTGTTTTCCCAATTCTTGAGGTCTAAACCATACAGATAACTACCCTTCCTCTTTTTCCTCACTTGATTATTCTGCTAACACATGAAATTGGAAATATATCTTAATCACACAATCAATTAGACAGATAAATTAGAAGATAGAACAAAATCCGCTCCCCCTCCCCCCCCCAACAAAAAAAAAACACCATAGCTATATACAATCATATTTTCCACACACACCCAAAAAAAAAATCAAAGAATTCACTTAAAAGGGAGAAGGAAAGAGTAAAAGACCTTACCTTTAAATAAAAGGAGATAATTTTTCCACCAAAAGGAAGAAACCCAAATTACAATGAACAAAAAGAAGCAGAAACAATGCAAGAATCTCAACCCTTTTAAGGCCAAAACAAGAAAAGAAAATCAAAGATATAAAAATTCAAAGACTTAGAGAATGAAGAGAAACAGAGTTTGAGAAAGGAAAGGAAAATGAAAAACCAGGTCGTTATGGGAAACTGAATAGAAAATGAGAGTTTTAAAGAAGAGAGATAATGGTAGAGAAAAGAGATTTTAACTGGAAAGATTTTGTGTTGTTTGCCGACCAGAGGACTGTGCAGAGACAAAATATACAATATATTAGACGCATATATTGTTTCTTTTTCCTTTAAAAAATAAAAGAAATTATTGGGATGAGAATGGAGGACAAAAAAGACTATTTATTATTTCGGGTTGAGTTGAGCTTAGACAACATGAAATATATAAATATTATGATATGTCAGGTCTGAGCTCGGCTTGACTTGGACAAACATGAAATATATAAATATTATGATATGTCAGGTCTGAACTCGGCTTGACCCATACGCACCTCTATTCATGAGTAAAAAGGGTAACATATATCCTTAATAAATAAATGAGACTATAATTGTAACACCCTTAACCCTTGTCCGTCGCCGGAACAGGGTTACAGAGTATTACCAGACTTACCAAATCAAATACGAATATATCGGGACTAAACTATAAACTCAGAGAATTTTTCACAAAATTCCAAAATTTTTCCTATGTGAAGGGGACACACACCCGTGTGGACGAAAATAAGTCATTTTAAGGCCACATTTCTCACCATTTTGATATCAACCTAAACACAACATTTTAACACATCAATATATCCCAACAAACAAGTCAAAACCATGTTTTAAACATAACATAACATCATTTATATATACCCAAATACCTATACTTACCTATTTAATCCATCTAACTAGTCTACTAAAGTTAATCACAAATTGAATACAATAAACCTATATCATTCACATCAACGTCACTAATATGCCTCATTTTCAACCCAACATATATATAAGCAAAATTATAATTATTAACATTTACACAAGACAAACTTTAATTAAATTCGCACAAACCCTATACATGTCATATAAACCATATTGAACGTTTCAAAAACTATCAGAATAAGTTGGATAGTGTGACTTGATGTGCTGATTGATCTTCCAACCTCTTGAAAATCTACAAAGACATTGAACAATTCGAGTAAGCTTAATTAAGCTTAGTAAGTTCGATGGGTTAAACATAAATCTTACCGAACCTACAATAACACATCAATTAAAAAAATTCATTCAATGTAAACTTCCTGCCAATCACAACTTCAATTGATGAACACACTTATTTCAGATCAATACCAATAACAAATAATATGTTTTCCAATTTCAATTACATATTCACTTACCAAGTCTTCCTAAATCGGTGACTAACTTATGGATAAGAGTATGTCATTTTCAGAAGCTTGAAGGTTGAACAGAAGCTCATGAGAGCTAAACAGAAACCCATAAGGGTTGAACGGAAGCTCTTAAGAGCTGAACAGAAACCCATAAGGGTTAAATAGAAGCTCAAAAGAGCTGAATGGAAACTCATATGAGTTAAACAGAAGCTCGTGAGATCTAAACGGAAAGTAAACACGAAAGTTCGCAACAAATGCTGAACCTCGGTTTACTTGGGTAATTTGCCACATTTTCCTCCAATTCCGTCAATTCACCGAGTGCCAAATGTACTCAAATCCCGCGTTCCAATCATTTCGAACATTCAATTTAAATTCATAACTTTAACAAAATTTCACTTTCAAAAATAGATATGAATAAATACATAATACCATTCATCAATTCAATATATATATTTATATATTAAAATTTAACCATACGAACTTACCTGGATTGATTTGTAATATTTGCAGAAGTTTAATGACAATTCCGTAAAATTTTCTTTTTCACTAGTATTTACGGGTTATTGATCTAAAATATAAAATTACTCATATATTGACATATATTTCAGTTCCAATTCATTTCATAATTAATACCCTTCAATTTTTCAAATTTACACAATTATCCCAAAATTTTACAATTTTTGCAATTTAATCCCTTAACTAGTTAATCTATCAAATGAACTAGTTTTTCTCAATTAATAATTTATTTAAATATTTTAGGCTATCATAAAGCCCTTGATAAAACAAAAATTTAATACATAACCCTAATACTTTAACTTTTCACAATTTAGTCCTAAAATCAACATTTAACAAAATCACTTTATACAATCATTATATAACATAATTAAAGATCTAAATTCATGTTTATTCATCCAAAACATCCTATATTCATCAATGGTAACTTTCAAAATTTTCAATAAAATCAAAAACTAATGAAATAGCTAGTTGGACCTAATTATAAAAGTCTCAAAAATATAAAAATTTCAAGAAAAGGGCAATAATTAAACTTACATGAAGCAAATATATGAAAGCCAGATCAAGGGGACTCTCTTATGGCGTTTTGGACAGACAATTGATGAAGAAATTGTCTCGAAACTTTTAGATTTTCAATTTAATATTTTAATTTCACTTTATTTACAAATTTGCCATTAAATGGAATTTTTTTTCTTACTTATGCGGCCTCATCTATCCCATTTGGGCATATTTACTCCTTAAGTCCTCCTTTGTTTAATAATTAAGCCATTTAATCACTATCTCTTATAATTAACAAGTTTTGTACTTTTTTTTCAATTTAGTCCTTTTTAATTAATTAACTATCAAAACGTTAAAATTTTATAACGAAACTTTAATACTGCCTTAATGACACTTCGTAAATATTTATAAAAATATTTACGCTCGGTTTATAGAATCGAGGTCTCGATACCTCATTTTCTAAAACCACTTGACCTAATTATTTTTATTAAATACAAATCACTAATTCAAAAATCTTTCTATAACCATATTTGACTCATAAATATTAAATAATAAAATTTACAAGCTTACTTGTCGAATTTAGTAGTCTCGAATCACTATTTCTGACACCAATGAAAATCGAGCTGTTACAATAATAATCTTTTTATTAGATTTGTGAGTATAAAAATATTATAAATTTATAAAAAAATATATAGAAAAAATTAAATGTAATTTTGGTTAAATTTGTAAAACTGACATTATAAAAACTATGATAATTTTGTATGAATTTTTTTTGTTATTTTATAATTAAGTTAGAATCTGGGTGATGAGTGATACTGATTCAATCAAATACTCAATATATAGTATAAATAAATTTATAAAAAATATATAAAAATAAAATGTGACTTTAATTGAAATGGTAAAACTAAGATCGTAACACAATAAAATGTTTGGGTTCAAATCTCAAAATTTCTCATTTTTACGGGTTTTTAGTTATTTTTTAGCTAAGTTAAAATCTAATTGATGACGATATTGATCTAATCAAATGATTCTCATATTCTCAAAATTATGCACTTTTAACGCATTCGAATCTATGTCTTGCACTGACAACAATATCAATATTAATCGAATTAATACTCAATCGAAAATAATAATAAAAAACATTTTAAAAGAGTTATAAAACATAAAATATAAGGCAAAATCAGAAAATAAAATCATATCCAAATAAAAAATCATCAGAGAATTTATTTTCCTAATTAATAAATCTCTGTTACTTTTTTTTTATCAGAATAATCCCCAGAAAATATTATTATTTTAATCTTAAAATCTCACGATATTTCGGTGGAAGATATCACGAGTTTTAAAACTTTTCATTTTGTCAGAACCGAGGCCCTAACTCTTCGGGACCAACCATGGTTAATTAAACTAAATAATTATCCATCGGTTTTGGTTGATTTTTGGTAAACCACCTTTAAATAATATATAATTATTTATTATTTTCATCCTTAATTTATAAAATTTTCGATTAAATTTTAATTTTTGATAAATCAGTCTTTAAGTAATTAACGAAAAACTAAAATATTTTTTATTAATATAATAATAAATTTAACATTAATATTTATACATTTTATTAATTTAGTCGTGCAATGTCTTACTAACATTGTCCATCATTACAATATACGGACAAGCTCAGTAATCTTAACACGCCCTTTTTGTATTCATTTAGCGGTCATAGGTGAAACTATAAATATATCATGTCGAAAAGGGCGAAAGTATTGTCCCCTAGCATTCCCCTATAAAGAGCATTGATAGGAAAAATTTTCAAAGTGTCATCTACTAGGTAGTCGATCTGGTCCCCTAGCAACCGAAAGTATTATCCCCGTATCTATCTACTATAAGATTTTTGAACTTTGTTTAGAAAACATAAAACTCATTTTGATTAGAATTTAAATATTTATCTATAATTTTATAAAAATATTTTCAAGTTAAGAATTTCTTGAATAAATAAAAATGTATTTGTCATATTAGTATATCGGTAGCACCTTCCATTCGTACTGTACATCGGGGCGGGTGAGGGGTGTTAATACATTCATGCTTAATGGAAGTTTTTTTCATATGCGTTGTCATGCACACATTTTGCATTTAGGGTGGGTTTGGATGGGCGATTGGGTGTTGTGCGGTGCGTTTAGCTTACTTTTTGTCTTACGCTATAATATCTAATTTCACCATCACTGTTGTTTTTACACTAACAGCAAGTAAATGCACCGCCCATTCAAACTCACCCAATTCCATAAAAACATGTGTTGGTGTTAAAATGCGATGAAATTCTACTTATTTATACTCCAATCTACTTTAGCTTATAAGAATGCATTCCCTCGTTGTGTGCAATTAATCATGATCTTTTGTACAAACACTTGCCAACTGAAAATGATAGGTGCCCTTGCAGAAGAGATTTGTGAAAAGTTGAAATCTAGTTTAGCTACAATGTACTGACTTCTTACTGCAACTCATGGTATCATGATCCAACACTGGTAAAATCGACATTGGAGGCTTGATACGAACATGCAGACCAACAGCAAGAGAAACCGCCATTTTCGCCATGAAGTCAGCTGCAAAATTAGATTCACTGAATATATGTTTGAGCTCAATTTGCCAATCTTGATCCAACAAATCTCTAATCTCTTTGACAATACTCGAGACTCCCTCAACAGTTCGATCTGAAGCCATTTCCATTGCAACTTTACTGTCCCTCTCAACTTGCAACCTTTTTGCTCCCAAGTTCCATGCTAGTTTCAGCCCATCCAATAATGCCCAAAGCTCCGATTCGAGTACAGAGCAAGCCCTAATATTCCTGCAAAAACCCAGCTGCCAAGCCCCATGCTCATCCCAAACTAAACCCCTTGTAAAGGCCTAACTAGTAATTTGTTGAACAGACCCGTCCACATTCACTTTAAACCCACCTGTGTTTGGTGCTTGCCAGTTGCCACCCATCTACAGTGAGGCTAGAAGAAAATGGAGAAAATGAAGTTGATGACAATGGCGGATTCCTATTGGTTCGGTTGTTTAGTGTAGCGAGAATTGTTTTTGATTAGCTTGTGTTTTGAACTTATGTTATGGCTTATGTTTGAACTTATTTTATGTGGAACTCTGTATTATGTTATGAATGATTTATTAGAATTATAACCACTTTAGTTGTTATATATATATATATATCAAATCAATTGAGTCTTAGCTCGATTCATATGGACATTGTTGTCATTATAAGAGGACATGAGTTCAAGTGTATTGAAGCGCATTATCCTTCTGTTTATAGATTAAGGAGGGACTATGTTTAGGTCTAAACATTGTATCAAAAAAAGTAAACAAATCATTATTTTTGAGGAATTCATCACTTTTTATAGTTAAATAATTTATTTGAAGCAATAAAATGATATAAATTCATAGCAGGTTGCGTCAAGGTTGGATTTTTTTTTTATAAAATTTGGAGGTCATGTTCAAGGTGTGCATCTTAAAAAAAATGTCGAGGTTAGGGCACAAGTCTAAAATTTTAGGTTGGAATTGGGGCTAGCAAAAATTTGACTCACCCTATTACCATTACTAGATACCACTAAATGTAACACCCCCTAACTTAATCTGGCAACAACCCAATCAGAATGTACCACATGTGATGCCTGGGGCATCTCCAATGATACAGTATATAGTCAATGTCTATATAGAGATTATTTGATTCTACTACCTTTATACAAAGAATCTGTGTTGTTAAGCAGTAACTCTAGGCCATATAACACGTTTACCTCGTACGTTTATCTAAGCTTTAGAGCAAAACATTATCGAGAGATGTATGGTTATGGGTATCAATGCCAACCCTTTTGGTATCTATACTTGGATCCTCTATTTTTCTATTTTTGGCTACTAACTTTGACACCATGTTTGGTTGGGTGTAATGGATTAGCCATTACACCCCTAATCCGTGGCCCTACCGATTACCCTATTTGGTTGGCTGTATTGCCCTAATACAGGCCTATTACACTGCGGATAGATTCCCCATTTTCCCTTATGCAGCGCCGATTTGCAATCCCTTCCAAAAGAAAGGATTACCTAATCGGTCCTCTTTTACCCTCCCAAGCCTCTCCCAAGCAGTCATCACTGAAATCGATCTCCATCCACCCTCTCCCTCCCGGCATCGACAGAAGCTGCCAGTGAACCAAAGCTCCAGCCGATCCCGACTTCCATCTTCGCATATTTCGCCGACTCCATGGTCTCAGATCTCCGGAGGTTTTGAAGCGGCAAGTGAGTAATCTCCAGTCGGTCATCATTTCTCATATTGGCATCTTTCCTCTCTGCATGCATTAATGGGTGTTATTGCAATTTTTTTATAAATACGATTGCGATTGTTTCAGTTCATGGTGTTAGTTTCTTGGTAAATCGACATAGGGTTTCTTGCTGGTTATGATTTTTTTTCATTATTTGTTTGGTTGCATTATTTGCTGGTTATGGTTTCATTTCAACACTTAATCGATTTCCCTTTTCTCATTACAGGTTCTTTGTTCTAACACTTCTTCATCGCAGTCGTCCCTGATTTGCTCATTACAGGTTAGTTTTCCATTAGTATTCATGGTTTTGTTTGTATGTTTTCCCCGATTGCATGCTTGTATTGCTGTAGCAGCTTTTGTTGTTTCCTTTGTATGGTTTTGTTTGTATGTTTGTATTGCTCATTACAGCTTTTGTTTGTATGGTTATTGTTATTGCATGTTTGTATGGTTTTGTTGGTAAATAAAAAAAGCAACGTTTATCCGAAAAAAATCAAGTTCAGCTTTTGTTGCTCATTTTGCATGTTTGGATTCATTACCCTCCCGATTTAAAAATGCCAACTAGATAACAGCAAATAATGCAACCAAACAAATAATGAAAAAAATAGTTTCAATACAGCTTATTACTAGATTACCCTGTTTGGTTATTCTTGCTGCCTCTGGTGAGAAAAAGACTTCCCCTGCTCTATTTCATCTTTACTTCCATGTTAAGTGCTATTTTCAATGATTTCCTTTGTTAGAACTTAAATGGAATTTGATCTATCTGTTGGCTTTGCTGAAATGATGAATATAATGCAATAGGGATGCTTTGTATGTAAAGATTATTAGTACCATGAGGTCCAAGATTTCTGATATGAATTGAGGAATCATATTCGTGAGCGAGACATCTCTATTGATATCATTTGCTCCACTTGAATAGTTGTTGTTAGATATAATTTTTCTATCTCTTGATTGTTTCTTCATTTACATGTGGTTTCACTCTGATTTTGTAACAGCCCAATTTTTAGTAGTGTCAGAATAGTGATTTGAGATCACTAAAATTGATGAAAAAGTTAGAAAAATTTATTAATTAATAATTATAAGTTAAGTGTGATTTTAGAAATATTTTTTTAAATCAGTGAATTTTGTGATTTAAAAGAATTATTAGGTAAATTGGGTCGAAAACGAGATATCGAGACCTCGATATTATAAACTGAGCCGTAAATATTTATAAAAATATTTACGGAGTGTCAACAGGATAATATTAAAGTTTCGTTAAGAAATTTTAACGCTTTGATAGTTAATTATGAAAAAGGACTAAATTGAAGTAAAGATAAAAGTTTAATTATAGATTAAAGAAAAGTTAAAGGACCAAATAGGCAATTATGCCTTTTTCTAAAGTTGAGGCGGCATAACAAAAGAAAAATCTAAGATATTTTTAATTTAAAATATATATATTATATTATACATGCGTAAGTAATAATTATGTTTTTATATTATATTATTATTAATATATTATATTATATTATATTATTATATTATTATTATATATATATGACAAAGAAAGAAAGAAAAGAAACAGAGAGCAAAACAAAACAGAGAAGGGAGAAAGAAAGAAACAGAGAGCAAAACGAAACAGAGAAGGAAGGAAGGAAAGAAAGAAAGAAAAGAAAAGAAAAGGGAAATTTGGGGTTTTAAGGTTCAAAGTAATTTGATCAAGAAGTACGAAACTCGAGGTTAGACAAAGGGAAGAATAAAGTTGAAGACTAAGTTGGTGAATTTGGCTATAATTGGTACCGAGGTAAGTTTACGGTAAATAAATGCAATATTTCAATATTTATTATTAATGCTGTTAATTTCCAGCAATTATGAATTTATTTTATGAATTTATTTGATGATGATCCAAGCATGAAATGATAGAGAATTAAAATTTAAAAGTCCCGTTGATACATAAGGATGGTACTGGATACGAATGTCATGACATTTGGGTAAAGAGATCCCATGTAAGACCATGTCTGGGACATGGCATTGGCATCCTTAAGATCATGAGAGGTCCCCTGTAAGACCATGTCTGGGACATGGCATGGGCACCGAGACGAGAGGTCCCATGTAAGACCATGTCTGGGACATGGCGTTGGCACCGAGATGAGAGGTCCCCTATAAGACCATGTCTGGGACATGGCATGGGCACCATCACGAGAACATCCCATGTAAGACCATGTCTGGGACATGGCTTTGGCATGTTATTATCAGAAGAGGCCCGAGTATCCTTATTATTCCAATGTAGTTCAACGGGCTTGTAAACGAATCATGTTCATGAAAGTTCAGTTTAAAGCATAAATGGCAAGCTCAGGTAAGTTGTAAGACTTAAGAACTTATTATACTATCAATTGATGTTCAACGATGCAGCAAGGATTGAGTAAGTTATGCACACAAATATTCTAAGTAAACAAGTAAGAGAACTAGTATGAGATTAACTAAAGAGTAAACTAGAGATATAGACATTGAGTTTAATTATTTAAGTTAAATATTGTTATTTATTTGCTGGTAAACTTACTAAGCTTTATGCTTACTTCTTTTATTTCTCTTTCTCTTATAGTATTACAAAGCTACTTCAAGGATCCTAAAGAAGTCAGAGATCGTCCACACTATCAACTACAACTGCTCGGTATTTTATATCGAAACACGTTTAAGTTATGGCATGTATAGGGATTTAGTTATTTTGTATGTTTGTAGTGATGATTTTGCTAATGAGTGATGTGTAAGTATTTGATGATGTATGGTTATTAAAATGATTAAGGATGAAGGTGTTTGTTGTTATGAAAGATTAGGTGATAAATTATGCATGGATATCATGAAAGGATAAAATTTTGCAAAGAAACAGAATTCAGGCAGCACAGTGACGTGAATTTGAAAAATCACCCAAGATAGTATAAAATGAATTAGAGGGTGAATGATATATGGAATTAAATCTTGTTGAGTCTATTTTCATGGAAAAATAACGGTGTAGAAAAAGGAAATTTATATTTTAAGATATGTGAATTTTAGTAAGATAGGGTCAGAACTGTTTTTGGAGTCCCCTGTTCTGAGTTTAGAAAATAATTACAAATTGTACAAAAATGGTTATGAGTTGAAATTTACATGCTTAGATTCCTTAATGAGTCTATTTTCTGTAGAAACAAGTAAGAACTTCATATGAAAATCCTACAGTGAGAAAACTTATTTTTAGTGACTAGAGGTCAGGGCAGTCAGGTGGTGAAACAGGGGAGACTTTAACTAATAAACTGTACTAATTTGCTGAACCAAAAATTCTAAAAATTTTATGGTGAGTAGATATATGAGTCTAGTTTCAGGGAAAATTTACGGAATTAAATTTCGAGTTCTGTAGCTCAAGTTATAATTAATTTAGTAACTGCTGCGCGATTGGACAGATTTGCTGCGAATAATGAAATAAATTTTCAAACCTAGTTTTTATGCTCCGAATTGGTAAGATAAGCTAAGTAATGCCTCGTGCTCGACTCCGGAAACGGTCTCGGGTAAGGGGTGTTACATTTTATTGGTATCAGAGCAGGTTTAGTCGGTTCTCGGAAATACTCAGTAAGAATAAGAGTCTACCTATACATGCCATACTTATATATTTTGATAGTGTGACGACTCCTGACGATTTTAAAATGTTTTCTTTTATAGTTATGGATCCTGAACGAGCTAGTACAGATGAAGTAGAGAGTAATGCACCTATTCCCGCAGAAGGGACGGTGCCATCAGATGTTATATCAGTCCCATATTTCCTAAGTGTTTTGTTTCGTCTACTGGGCCTCTGCTAAAAAAAATGTTACAAGATAAAAGATTATCTTTGATTCAATGATGAATGATTATAAAGGAAAAATAAGTTACAAAGCTGTGAATAAAGAAGTATGTATTTGTAATAAAATAATTTAAAGTTGTGAATAAGTAAATGTTATTTAGTTCTGTATGGAGATTTAAAATAGTAATCCTTATAGATAAGGATGAAAATATACATTTATACACTTAAAAGAGTAACCTTGATAAATGAGAAATGTTTTACTAATAGACAAAAATGTCTCCAATTGATCTAGTTCCGACAGTGATGAAAGTGATATTTGAGTATTTGATAGAGAAAGGGGAGTTGCCTATATGAGTAAAGATTTATAAGGTATGAAATGAATGTTTGTAATGAATATATTGACGATAAAAGTCATGTTATGTGTATATATATAAGTATATATATAAGAGTCAAATTTTGAGGCTTTACGACCTTCACCCCCTCACCTGAACAATGGAATTTACAAGAATTGTATTCATTAAGTTTACAAGTGTGAAATTGAAGAGTTCAATAATTGAAGGAATAATAATGCAGTCAGAATTGTGGATGGGATAGCAAGTAAAGAGAGTTCTAGAAAGGATATTAGATTTTTTTTTAAATGATTATTGGGATTTGCAATGTAGCTATTAAGGAAGAAGCTATTCACGAGTAACCGACTTACTCAGGTATAAAATTTAAAGAGCAGGTTAATCGGAATTTCTTCTGAATTGATTTCTTTAATGATTGAGATAATGTGAGATTATTGATGACTTTAGTAATCAGTGGGATTGTGTTGAAAATTGCAAACATATCTGAATGCAGTTGTTATAGTCGAGTATTTTACAATGATCTCTTCTGGGTATTCTATATGGGTATTCTATATGCTCTTTTATCCTCAGAGGTATATGCAATTATTTATTTTCAGATATGATTCTTATCATATAGCAAGGTTGGCTAATCGTATTGTTAGACGAAATTATTATTAGTCTGGTTGATTCATGATCGGGATTCCTCTATCTTTCTTTGGTTTTCTAATCTATTATGTTCGATGGAAGATTTGATGATAAGACTCATATGAAGCTATTTTCTATTTCACACTGGTTGAAGCTCCGAATTATATATATGGAATTTATATTGTCTTTATCACAACTATTCCTAGTACGTACAAGTGATATTCTTCTTTTGGATTTTCTCTGGGATATCATCGATCTCTTTATCATTCAATGTGGTTTTTCTTCTCGGAAATTTAGTATAGCTTCACATCTTGGATTTTATTATCTCGGTTTTCTTATTATTCTTATGGTCTAATCTTATCTATTAACCATGGTTTATCCGTACAAGATATTCATTGGCCGGAGGTAATTATATTTATTACTGTTATAAATCTTGGTTTGATCATGGGAACTCGGTGATATGGATCTCAGATTTTAGAAGTTGTATTACTGCACTGGTTGTTATTGGGACTACTTCGGTTTTCTTCATCTATTTTGGAGTGCACTATTGATGTTGAGGTATTGTTCTATCTATATAGTTGGAACGTCGGTCCTAGTATAGCTCTATAGTTTTTAATCTATTTGATGGTTGTGGCTTCGGTATAGTTCAAAGCTTCGATGTTAATGATTGAAATAGTTTTATTATATATATAATTCCTTTCTAGTTTTCGTGAAAGGGTTGACATCGGCAAAAGTATAGATGGAGGAAGATTGATCTCAAACTTGTATTTTGGTTTTCATTTCTCAGGTAATTCTGAAATTATGTCAACAAGTCAATAATGGAATGTCAAAATTCGGTTGAGTTAAATGCTATTTGTGGAAATTTTCGATTGGTGTTCCGAGAGGATTATGCTATATGGTATATCTGGATTGTTTTGACAACAAGAAGAATGGATTATTCTGAAATGTTATTATCTGATAGATAAAATCGACTCAGTTCTAATCAGAGTGGGTTATTCAGTGAAAAGTTGAGTAATCATCAGTGATGGAATCAATATATTTTGG
Organism: Gossypium hirsutum; assembly: GCF_007990345.1. NCBI lineage: Eukaryota > Viridiplantae > Streptophyta > Magnoliopsida > Malvales > Malvaceae > Gossypium > Gossypium hirsutum. Next base: position 888,646 of record NC_053440.1, read on the forward strand.
GTCTCCACAATGGGTTTAAATTATCTGTTTTCTTCTCGCTGGATGGGTTTCCAAGGTCTTCGTTCAAAGGTATTAAATAAGATAATTCGAGTTTCTCAGTTATGTTTCGACAGTCAATTACTGGAAATTTCTTAGTAGTCATACTACTAATGAAAAAGTGATGGCAAGAGAACATCAGAGCTGCTCAGTTAAGTTCAGGCATAGTATCAATTTCTAAAATGAGTTTTGATATGAGTTCGGAAGTGATATGAGTTATGATTAATTTTTATGGACTTCGATTGAAAGGGGTGAAGAAAGATTTGACTTAATAGCTTGTATCAGGTGAGAAATTTCGAGGACGAAATTTTTTTAAGGGGGGAAGAGTTGTAACAGCCCAATTTTTAGTAGTGTCAGAATAGTGATTTGAGATCACTAAAATTGATGAAAAAGTTAGAAAAATTTATTAATTAATAATTATAAGTTAAGTGTGATTTTAGAAATATTTTTTAAATCAGTGAATTTTGTGATTTAAAAGAAATTATTAGGTAAATTGGGTCGAAAACGAGATATCGAGACCTCGATATTATAAACTGAGCCGTAAATATTTATAAAATATTTACGGAGTGTCAACAGGATAATATTAAAGTTTCGTTAAGAAATTTTAACGCTTTGATAGTTAATTATGAAAAAGGACTAAATTGAAGTAAAGATAAAAGTTTAATTATAGATTAAAGAAAAGTTAAAGGACCAAATAGGCAATTATGCCTTTTTCTAAAGTTGAGGCGGCATAACAAAAGAAAAATCTAAGATATTTTTAATTTAAAATATATATATTATATTATACATGCGTAAGTAATAATTATGTTTTTATATTATATTATTATTAATATATTATATTATATTATATTATTATATTATTATTATATATATATGACAAAGAAAGAAAGAAAAGAAACAGAGAGCAAAACAAAACAGAGAAGGGAGAAAGAAAGAAACAGAGAGCAAAACGAAACAGAGAAGGAAGGAAGGAAAGAAAGAAAGAAAAGAAAAGAAAAAGGGAAATTTGGGGTTTTAAGGTTCAAAGTAATTTGATCAAGAAGTACGAAACTCGAGGTTAGACAAAGGGAAGAATAAAGTTGAAGACTAAGTTGGTGAATTTGGCTATAATTGGTACCGAGGTAAGTTTACGGTAAATAAATGCAATATTTCAATATTTATTATTAATGCTGTTAATTTCCAGCAATTATGAATTTATTTTATGAATTTATTTGATGATGATCCAAGCATGAAATGATAGAGAATTAAAATTTAAAAGTCCCGTTGATACATAAGGATGGTACTGGATACGAATGTCATGACATTTGGGTAAAGAGATCCCATGTAAGACCATGTCTGGGACATGGCATTGGCATCCTTAAGATCATGAGAGGTCCCCTGTAAGACCATGTCTGGGACATGGCATGGGCACCGAGACGAGAGGTCCCATGTAAGACCATGTCTGGGACATGGCGTTGGCACCGAGATGAGAGGTCCCCTATAAGACCATGTCTGGGACATGGCATGGGCACCATCACGAGAACATCCCATGTAAGACCATGTCTGGGACATGGCTTTGGCATGTTATTATCAGAAGAGGCCCGAGTATCCTTATTATTCCAATGTAGTTCAACGGGCTTGTAAACGAATCATGTTCATGAAAGTTCAGTTTAAAGCATAAATGGCAAGCTCAGGTAAGTTGTAAGACTTAAGAACTTATTATACTATCAATTGATGTTCAACGATGCAGCAAGGATTGAGTAAGTTATGCACACAAATATTCTAAGTAAACAAGTAAGAGAACTAGTATGAGATTAACTAAAGAGTAAACTAGAGATATAGACATTGAGTTTAATTATTTAAGTTAAATATTGTTATTTATTTGCTGGTAAACTTACTAAGCTTTATGCTTACTTCTTTTATTTCTCTTTCTCTTATAGTATTACAAAGCTACTTCAAGGATCCTAAAGAAGTCAGAGATCGTCCACACTATCAACTACAACTGCTCGGTATTTTATATCGAAACACGTTTAAGTTATGGCATGTATAGGGATTTAGTTATTTTGTATGTTTGTAGTGATGATTTTGCTAATGAGTGATGTGTAAGTATTTGATGATGTATGGTTATTAAAATGATTAAGGATGAAGGTGTTTGTTGTTATGAAAGATTAGGTGATAAATTATGCATGGATATCATGAAAGGATAAAATTTTGCAAAGAAACAGAATTCAGGCAGCACAGTGACGTGAATTTGAAAAATCACCCAAGATAGTATAAAATGAATTAGAGGGTGAATGATATATGGAATTAAATCTTGTTGAGTCTATTTTCATGGAAAAATAACGGTGTAGAAAAAGGAAATTTATATTTTAAGATATGTGAATTTTAGTAAGATAGGGTCAGAACTGTTTTTGGAGTCCCCTGTTCTGAGTTTAGAAAATAATTACAAATTGTACAAAAATGGTTATGAGTTGAAATTTACATGCTTAGATTCCTTAATGAGTCTATTTTCTGTAGAAACAAGTAAGAACTTCATATGAAAATCCTACAGTGAGAAAACTTATTTTTAGTGACTAGAGGTCAGGGCAGTCAGGTGGTGAAACAGGGGAGACTTTAACTAATAAACTGTACTAATTTGCTGAACCAAAAATTCTAAAAATTTTATGGTGAGTAGATATATGAGTCTAGTTTCAGGGAAAATTTACGGAATTAAATTTCGAGTTCTGTAGCTCAAGTTATAATTAATTTAGTAACTGCTGCGCGATTGGACAGATTTGCTGCGAATAATGAAATAAATTTTCAAACCTAGTTTTTATGCTCCGAATTGGTAAGATAAGCTAAGTAATGCCTCGTGCTCGACTCCGGAAACGGTCTCGGGTAAGGGGTGTTACATGATTTTCCTTCTGTTTTGAGATGATATTCTCTATTGATTTTTATTTTCTCAGCTAAAATATTCGTATTGATACAGTGAGCAATGGAAATTGTCTGCTGTTTTCAATTCAGACAGTTTTTTGATATTATTGCAATGGAAATTGTCTGCTGTTTTCAATGAAACTGGAAATTGTTGCATTTGTTTTGATATTGTTCTTGATTTGTTCTGGAAATTGTATTAATAGTCTGCTGGAAATTGTTCTTGATTTGTTAGTGAGTAGAAGATGAAACTGGAAATTGCAAGTATAGTAGGATATAGTTCTGTTATGATTTAGATTTTGAAATCAAATGCTGTAAACGAGTTACTTGAGCTATTATTTATATTCGATTAAGGGTTAATTATGTTGTTTTCTATTAAAGACTCAAATAATTATTGAATTATTTTACAATAATTTTTTTTAGTTAATAAGCTCTTTGTTTTTAAATTATGTAAAAACAGTCTAATTTCAATTTCGATGCTTATATAATGTTCAAATTTAAGTCAATTTCAATGAAATCTAAAACAACATAACTCTGATTTATTCAACAAGAGTCATTATCATTCTTTATTAACCAGCTTTGAATTTAAAAAAAGAGAACTAATTTCCAATATACACAATGTGCAATTTAGTAGCATAATCTTATTATCTAATCAATTTGGTGGCATCTTAAAAAAACACGTTGCATTGGGATCCCAATTATTTCAAAATCCTACAAAATTTCTTACACTTGTATCAGATGCAAGCAATTTAGAAAACTTGGTCCAAAACATCCAATGACATAACAAATTTAAGCAGAAATCAGAAAGTTAAAACCTATAGCAATGATCTAAATGAAGTTCCGGTTAAAATAACCAGCACTGTTTCACCGAAAACAGGTCATCTCAAAAGCCACCACCAGCTGCTCCATTGAACCTCTCAGCTCGCCTCTCCTCTTTAATTTTTTCAACAATTTTCAATATCTCTGGACTGGAGAAACGTTCTCGGACAAACTTTCTCTCCAGTGCTTGTCTCTCCTTGATTGCACTAGGGTACGGGTTTGGTGGAGGTTTCTTTCCTTGAAGACGGGCAATTTGTTTTAAACGAGCATATGCTTTCTTCTTCTCCTTTTTCTCCTTCCGATATTCCATCTAAAATGGGATGCCAAGAGTTAACAAATTGTGCATAAGACTTAAGCAGTCTTTACAGGGTGGAGATCCCCACCAACTTTTATCACTATCCATGTTCATAGAACCCACCATGAATTACAAGTTCATGGCCTATGAATAGTGATGATGAACTCATGGACACAACAGGCAAAAAGTAACAAGGACAGTTCCATTCAACAATCATCAAAGCATGCACCGGCAATTTATAGAAGCAAAAACCAAAAACAAGAACAGGTAGTCTCAGAACACAAGAAACATACATCAGCTACGGCCATTGCTTCCTCCTCAGGGACTCCCTGCTCTTTCAATTCAAGTACTCGCAAACCAAATAGACGTGCCGGTGGAGGGTCATAAGCAGATATTCTGCATGGAAGAAACGCATAAACTTAATCGACTCATCCACCACGTCTAATATGAAACCAGAGTAAGAAATCATTCAATCAAAGATTAAAAGAAAAAAAAAAGTAACAAACTATTAAAAGAAGCAAAACATAGAGATCTCTTATTTCAGAACTGCATGAAGGATAAATTCGTGTCGATCAATCATCCATAAGTTAATATCAGATGCATATAAAAGTTGCAGTGAGTTATCAACCAAACTTCCACTGTGCAGAATAAATCCTCAGTAAATCCATATTTTGACTCACAGGAGTTTCTACAGAAAGAATTCTTTTTACTCTATGTTACTCGAGACTCCATGAGAGAGTAGGTTATTTGAGGGGTCCTTAGAAGGTCATATCCCTAACTCAAATGTGTTGGACACAAGTGCTTTGAGAAAAATGAAGAGTTAGAGCAACATACCATACCTTTTACAATCGTTTTCAAAATTCAACAACCAAACAAATAGATATATCCATACACATGTGCAAACAAGAAACCCTTAAAATAAAAATGCAAATTCAGAAGATTTAAAAAAAAGCACATGAGCATCTCACTCAACTATATGCAAAAGATCATATTCGCACCATTTTTATCTGCATCATATCCAGTTAGCATAGAGAACACGAACTCATAAGACTTGATTTGTTTTCTTCAGACAAGATTAAGAAAACAAAATACCAATTTTCATTATTAACGCAGTGATAATTCAAGCCAAATTGGCTCCAAGAGTGCATGTCTAAATCTATTGATCTTAATACCATGTTACACACAAAACTGAATAACAAAAACATAGTAAAGGGAGGAATATTATACTTGATGGCATCGTGACCTTTCGCAACCGGATATTTCTGGAAGAACTTTTTAATGTAAACATCCTCTGGGAGGCTGATTGCCTTAAGTTTTCCATCGGGACGAGGAAAGGTTGCCGGTGGAGCCCTGTAAAACACAAAATCACGTATCATTCATAGATTAAATCAGCTAAAATTCTGTAGAGACAAAGTTTAAACCCTAAACTAAGGACATGAAAGCCATAATTAATTAGTTATGGACCTTCAACAATACAAGGGATAACAAACAAGTTCATAAACAACATTCAGTCTCTTAATCATATTTCACACATAGCAAAGTTGCAAATCAGAGCTTCATAACAATAATTCAGCTTCAGATAAATAAAAACAAGCCTTATCTTTTCTTTTCCATATTGCAGCAAAGCAAGTGGCACATCACCTAAGAAAAATAAAACCTAGAAAATGAAGTGGAGTCGCCATTCTCAAGCTAAGCCAAGATACTAAAAGTTATTTGTGTTCGTTTTCGAGTAAAAGACGAGAGAAATCAAACAATTAGGGTCATCAAAATAATTCGATTTTCATTACCTACACTAAAAATTAACTCATTGGAACAACTTCAAGAAAACCCAGATTTTCAAATCCTAAAACAAAGCAATTTTAAGATCCATTTGGATTTTAATTGTAAGAAGTTAACAAAACAAAAGAAAAATAAGCTTAAACCCAATTAAAAACATAAAAAAGGGGGGAAATAACGGGGAGAGAAAGAGACAAACTGTTCCATGGCTTTAAGCCAAACAGGTTGAGGTTTGGCTAAACCATTGACGAGTTTCCTTGTTTTCGTTAACAAATCTCCTTTCATGAAAGACATGTCTGCGCTTTTTTAGTTTGCTGCCTGCTTTTCCCTTTTCTTCTCGCGGTAGATTTCTCCTCAATTCAGGAAAAAGAAAAAGAAAAATAAATCGAAAATTTTCTCGGCTGTGGCTGGATGAATTGGGTAATGGGTATTGGCTATTGGGCTTTTTTTTTATTTGAACTTGCTGATGGAAGTCTCCCCCCACCCCCTTTTTTTTATCCAAATGAATCTTTTTGTAATAAAATTAGTGTAAAAACAACTAGAACAGTAAGATGTGAGACAAAAAAAAAAAACTAAACGCATAAAGTAAATGCCCATTCAGAAAGACCCTAAATCAATAGTCAAAGCTTAATAGTGAGGCTATTGTGTTTCAAGGTATCAGAATTTGTGTTAAGTTTGAAGCAATTCCATTCCTTTACCTTTAATTATTAAAAGTTTATCTAATTTCATTAATATTTTTTAAAATTATAAAATACTCTGTATCTCAATCTTATCATTAAGCAAATACATCACTAACATAAAATTAATAATTTATTTTTGATAAGGGTTGGGATGAGAGCCCAATTGGAGTGTTGCCACCTTTAATCACCCTTATGAATTTTTAATCCCCAAGGGGGAGAACTTGTTGAGCACGGTGGTTATGAAGAGCAACGGTTAGGGGCTGGTGTTCTTTATGCCTCTATACGTTTTTTAAGCCATATTTCATCTTTCACTACAACTATTGTTTACTAGTTGTTTAGTTTGTTTAGTAAGTGGATAGAATGATATATATAAGTCAACTATTGTCAGCTCATCGGATAATGGAATGAAGTAAGAAATTCTTTTACTCTTGTTTAATCGATTGTTTCGCTATCCGTTAATATCTCAACATGATGTCAGAGCTTCCATTCACGGTGGTGATAGTAGTGGAGGCTGCCGATTAATCAACTTTCTTGCTTCGTGGTCTTTCTCTGCTTTAGTTCGTGGTTTTTTTTCCTGCTTCTGCTTTCTTGCTTTCTGCTTTGCTGGGCGTTTCTTGGATTTCTCCATTGCAATGACCACTACAGATCGCAATGGAAGAGGTAGAGAGTTGGTCACCATAGACTTCAATAATCCAATGTATATTTGCATCCTTCAAACACACTAGGCGCTCAATTGGTTTCGTATAAATTAATAGGTCATGAAAATTATGCTGTTTGGAGTCGATCCATGTGAATTGCTTTCCTAGCCAAGAATAAGGTTAGTTTTGTTGACGGATCTTGCTCAAGAGAGTCCGTGCAATCAATCTTTCAATCACAATGGGATCATTGTAATGCAATTGTTCTTTCATGGATGTTGAACAATGTTAATACCGATCTGTCCACTGGAATCATGTTTGCAACCAATGCTACCCAAGTATGGAAAGACCTTAACGAACATTACGATAAGGTCGATGGGTCATGTATCTTCTTACTTCACCGGGATATTGCTTTGCATACTCAATGTACTTTTTAGGGTTTTCAATCAGATGGTAGGATGTTCAATCAGAGGTGGTTTCAAGAGTTTTATGGTGCATTTTAGGGTTTTAGCCACTGTTTGGTACGATTCCGCATTGTTTGTATTAAGTTTTTGGTAGTGAAAACTAGGGTTGGGATCCCTGTTGGATTATTATATTTTGGTAAGTTGTTCTGAGGTTGTAACAATAATTGTACCGAGAGCGTGAGTTTACTACATACTATGAATTATCCACTCCTATCTCTACCAATGCCGAGTTAGGTAAAACCACTACATGTATGATATTTTCATCGTCTAAATGGGTTACTGACTCAGGTGCCTCAAATCATATAACTGGTAATTATGAGACTTACTTTTCTTCTTCTCCGGTGATTCATCACGTTCTTCTGTTGCTTCTCTTTTCTGGCTTGACTGACTCTCAACATCAAAGTTCAGTGTCAGGTTACCTCGGTTCCCTAACACTTGTTGTTGGTTGCCATCATTTAGTGACTGGATCGCATTTATGCCCTCTTCTTTAGCATTCTCTTATTGGTCCGATGAAGGATCCTCCATACTCTTTAACCAAGTTTCAAATATAACTTCATTCTCCAGCTCCAAAATATCAATATCAAATGTGCATGACACACTCCTTGTTGGTTGGGTGGTGTAGGGTTTCATTCAGGCCAAAACTCGCGGCTTTCTTACTACTTTCCCCAACTTCGAAGTTGCCCGATGTAAAATAAGTGCTCGTCGTAAGCCCTGCCACATCCGGTGTCACCTCCACCATTTTTAGCTTTCCATGTTCATTTTTTTCCATGGTTGTTTATGTGCTCCCTAGACCGTTTCAAGCTGCTGAAGCCTTCCCTATCATTAAGTGGTCACCCTACTATGTTAGGGATTACCATACTGAGAGGTGAACCCTCACCAGCATTGAAGTTCCTCATGGGGATTGTATCTATTTCGGCTAGATTCAGTGGCCCCTTTTTTGTCGACCTGATTCCTCCCTGTCCTGCAAATCGATTCTGGTCGAAACGTCAGAGGGATCAAAATCAGGATCACCATACATCACCTGGATTGGTTCCTCCATGACTGGAATAAATGCTTGATCCCAATCATCTTCCTGGTTAAAGAATTGAACAACTGTGTTTCTTTTCTCTGGTCTTCTCTCATAGGCACGTATATTGTTAATGAAGTGAACCCCCTCTAGGTTATGCCAACGTTGTACCTTTGATCAGTCCTATCCATCTGTTCGTTCAAGCCTTCGTATTGTCCATTGTGCAGTTTGGGAACGTGTGCCCTATTCGACCACGATTCCTGCAAAACTTATTAAGTGTTTCATATCTACAGTCAACCCAGATTCGGCGTCTATTATTCACTCTAACGAAGTATCCCTCCATTAAATGACTCTATGGGTCGAACGCCACCTTCACTCTTAAATACCGGATATTCATGGGCGCTATCCCATTCCAATCAACTTGCAGAATATTACCAACCAAAGCTCCTATATTCAATGCAATATATGGGGTTATGTATTCTAAGGGTAAACCCCATATTTGCACCCAAATGGGAGCACTAAGAAGCTGGAGATTTCTGAGCACCATACCAGGCCTCCATTGGTTGAAAACAAAAAAAGCTCCATCAAAGGTTCATGGGTTTTCAGCAAATAAATAATCTCTGTTCATTGGATCATCAAAGTGTCACTACAAACAGTTCTCCAACCTTTCCCATGACTGTGATCCTGTTTCTCAGTCTCCAGCCCGTATTGATTTTTTCTTGGAGTCTATGGATGGAGAACCATCGACTATCTAGCATGAACCCCACGAGGCAGTGTTCCCAGAACTCCACTTGAGCTGCAATATCATAGTCAACCAGATCTAAAATCGGTCCTCTTCTTGTCTGATTCGTAAGGAGATGCCAAAGTTCATTTCAAATACGAAATGACACTAAAGTCGTTAAACTAATTTCGCTAACTGAGTTGATACTGGATTAACTTACGATACCAAATAAAAAATTTAAATAATAGTATAAATAGTCTAACATCATCTGTATCAAAATTGAATGTATAATTATTCATAGATGAGTCATCTTATGTCTAAAAAATCCAATACCGGAATCCCAATAAAATAAATGGATTAATCTTTGACGTCCGATTTTTGCCTACTATTCTCATCCCTAACAAAATTCAATTTGATGTTGGTGTTCACTAAAGTAATATTGTCTTGTGTATAATTTTGAGTTGGTGTTTTTGTGTCCATTGAGTCTTTAATACCCTGTGTTTTGAGACATGGTAGCAATGTTTGCATGTTGATGCATGAAAGTGGAGTGTAGGTTAAAAGACAATCCGACAGATCCCAAATGCTTAAACAATCGTCCATTTGATGTCAACATGTATCTTCCCGTTCTTGGAATTCATGAGATGGTATTTGGTGTTGATTCGGCCGTTATGGACCACGTCTGTGAGATTGATATCCAGTTTCCCCAGGCATTCCTACAAACACAAACATGCAAATAGATTATATATGTTTGCAAAATGGATGGAGAATGAAGTGTACCTTGGAATGGAAACCAATGCCTTTTCGTCTGCTCATAACTTGGATACGAATGGTGTCATTTAAAGGAGGCTCCTCCAGCATAAATTGGAACTCTTCATTCCACAGCGGATGCCGTGTTTTCTTGATTTTCTGAAATTACCATTCATTCACCACCTCAGAAATGATTGAATTATACATAACTCTGTGTGTGTGTTCACTAAACAAAATGAATATATATCCACCATGACAAACCTACTTACCTATATAAAAACACAAGTAAATTAAGAAAGACGAAAGAAATGCACCTTAGTCTTCTTTTTGTCGCCTCGGAATCGGATGACAGCATAGGGATTATTGTGGCGTAGACCTTCAACATCCTCGGCTCCTTGAACCGTAACCGAAAGCAAACCTGCTCCACTTAACACCTCACTATTATTCTCAGATGGTCTGTCGAGACTGCTTTCCTTTCTGGAAAGTACATCACCTATACCATCTACTTTAATGCTTTCCTCTCGGAACGGCGCATACGTCAACTCGATCACGATATTCCCTCGTGGCTTCTTATCATAAGGATCTGCAATGAATGTGTGCTTCAGCAAATCCAGCTTAAATTCCTTGGTCTCATTGGCTGTAAGTAGTTTCAATGGCACGAACTGCATTCCCAGCCGATCATGAGTACCCACCTGCACTCACAAACATCTCATTTCTGTTCTGTCATCAACTAATTAAAAACTCCATCCAATTCCAAAAAGGATAAAGAAACCTTGTCCCAGTCGAAGACTTCCAATTGAAGAACTTGAGACTCGGGGTCCTTTACCACCAGCTTGAACTTCTCATTCCATACGGGATTCAAATTCCTCTTCTTGGTGGATGTTTTCTTGGCTGGCAAACTCTCTCCAGTTAGATTTAATTTCTCATAAGGATCCGATGTTCCCAGGAAGTCCATCTTTAAGAGCTTATGTGCTCGTACTACCTTCACGTGTAGTATTCCCACTGGCTTATTTATAGCCACTCTAGGAAACATCAAAATATACTCTTAAGCACTTCCATTTTCTTTTTATCTATAATACTGGCAAAATATACTTACGTTGAAGGATCAAGGATAGGTATCTCTAACGATTGTGGCCAAAGATAAAGGCTTGCGATTTGCATTTTAATTGTTCTCTGCAAGCAATTAAAACAATTAGTTGACATCTCCTTGGACAAAAACATCAGCTCCATAATAAACCTCAAACATTGTCAAATCTACTTGTATATCGAAATTACCGGTACAGCACCTGGATAATATGATAAACTCCGGGTATAGACATAAGATCCCCTCCAAGAACATTCAATCCGAAGTCGATCTCGGGCTGCAAGAAGACGATAAACACCATCAACACAACGCGGTATTTCAGTTTAATGTTCAGGGTTTAGGGTTTAAAACCTATGAATGTTTGGAAATACTAACTCTTTAAAGCAGAGAGACTGAAACATTTGCAAAACATGGTATGGTTGGAACAAGAGGTTTCAAAGTTACCCTTGGGGCCACAAGTATTTGCATATCTACAACCTGTGAACAATAAATAAATAATCAAAACTTTCAATGATAAATGATATTGATGTCATACATGGGTTCGACTTGCCTGAATTGTGATTCGGAAAGTCAACACTTTGACCACCAAAACTATATTTGGATTGCCAGCCCATCTAACTTCTGGTTCAAGAACTAGTTCGTTCTCATTAGTTTCACAGATTTTAAAACCTGCAAATTGGTGAAATACGAATTTCAATTTTCATGTGTATATTCCAACATAAATGTAAGAGTATTGATTGTTTGAAATCTATAGGAGCATACCATAAATATCAGGAGGAATTGTTCCGAGGCTTAAATTTTCGAAGGCAATGGTTTTAATCTGAAACATCCCAACATACTCTGCAAACATGGGTTCTGTCATGCTTCTTATTGAAGCACAAATTGCCTGTAGATTAAAATTAAACTCCACCTTGATAACATAAAAAATCGAAATTGAATAATCTCAAACTGTTTAAACTCATCAAACAACCTTATTAAGGTATGGCCACATGTCAGCAATGATCTTGTTCAGCCAATCTACCTGCATCAACCCAAAAATAATCATAATCCCATATTATGTTAGGATTGACGGGTATACAAATTGAATGACTTACTCTCTCATAATCAGGGCATTTTACCCATAATGGAATATCATGAAGAAGATTAAGCAAAGCTGTGTTGTCTAGCTGACTCACCCGCCTTGTGATCGGTTCCTGTAACTAAGCATGCTTTAGCTGCATGATAACATCAAATCTCAAGCTTTTCTATCCTAAAAAAATTCTCTAAGTTGAAATTACAGTAAAAAAAAGAATCCATAATGGAAAAGTAATTATAATTTAGCAGTTATTAAACAGAACCCCCCGCCCCCTCCCCCACTTTTGTTAAGGCTTTGAAGAAATCAATAAAATACAACCAAGCTTTGATACATTCTTATCTCTAAACCAGTAATAGCAAAAGCATTCTAGAACAAAATGAAGGAAAGAAACAAATACCCAGATGAAATCCAAACAGGGAAAAGGGTTGAACTTTGACATGACAGACAAAGTGAAAATAATTAGAGCAACAAAAATCCAGATTCAAATCTAAATAAAAAATTGAAGGTGAGGGTAAATTCTGTGTTTACCTGAACAAATTTGGGTTTAGAGTAAATGAAGAAATAGAATCCAAGCAAGAGTCCAAATGGAACTCCCATTCCAAAACCAATAATTCCCGTCAAAGTACTCAAAAATGCCATTTTCCCCTTTATTTATTTTCTGTTTTTTTTATATAATCAAAAAAACAGAATCAGGGTTGATTTTAGAGACAGAAGGAACCAAAATAATTGATTTAGAATGTGGGAATTTTGTTTGAAATTCAGTTATATTCTGTTAAAAGGCAGTGTTGGGTATGGGGATTGGTGTTGGGCCATCTTCAAAAAGTAGCGCATCACTGATTCTTATGGTAAGTATTTATTCCATGACAACGTAACTCTTTTTTAGCTAATTTAGTCTTATAATATATCTCACCAAAACTCGATTCAATTAAAAATAATTTTAAAAATTTTAAAATTTAAAATATTTGACTTTTGAGATAGTTTGAATAGGTAATTTAAGTTTTTAGTTCGAGTCGAGTTGATTGATGTAAATATCTTTTAGTTCTTGTTAATTTTAAAAATGAACAAATTGATTTTTCTCAACAAAAATTATAAAAAAATCAAATTAAAATAATAATAATAAGACCCTAAATCTCACAATAGTAAGTAAACTTGGAAGTAGAAATGGGCATAGCTTTGGGCTTTATTGATTTACTACGTGATGATTTTATTGAAAAAGATCAAAGTCGTGGTGTTTTGTTCGTAGCTTCAAGGGGTATTCACGTTTAGCATATGCCTGCTTTAACCAAGATCTTTGGAGATGATTCTGTCCTACAATTCAGTGGAGGAACTTTAAGACACCCTTGGGGAAATGCACCATGTTAACATTAATGGGAGACAACATTAATGGCAAACAATACAAAGTGGTGCAAGTTTAGCACCCTAAAGTTGACTTTGAAAAAGTGGCATGGGATAATTTTTTTTTGGTCCTTGAGATAATGGGCTATTTATTGTTTGGTCCTTAAACCTCAACTATAAATAGGCCTTCTCATTTCTCATTTCAATTCATCCCAACCAATCTTTCTCTCTTAGTTTTCTCTCTTCTCCCATTTGAGAATTCTTAAGGAATTCTATTTGTTTGTAATACTTTGGAGATAGTAAAGTTATCATCTGGTGTTAGTGCCCGAGGACGTAGGTATAATTTACCGAACCTCGTTAAATCTCTTGCGTTCTTTCTTGTCCTATTTTTCTTTCAATATTTGAGGGTATAATAGTAGTATTTAATTGTGCTATTAAATTACTATAGAAGGGATATTCTGTCTAAGGAAAGACTTGGTATTTAAGAGATCCATGTGATCCACCTCTCTTCCCTGGGAATTGAACTTTGTGTGATTTTTTAGTACAATAATTTACACGCTTCCGACCCTATTGGAACAACAAGTGGTATTAGAGCCGAAGGTTAATCGTAGTATGCTCTGTGGTTGCAGTTTGAACCGATCTTCCACATCAGAAAAGATTTCCTTAGGTATATTGAAAGATTATGGAGAAAACGGTCGGTGTAGGAGCTTCAACATCGTCCATGTGGACAAGACCGACAATTGCAAATGCAAGATTGGCCGTGGAGATCTTTGATGGCACGAGCCATTTTGGTATGTGGCAAAGTGAGGTTCTAGATGCCCTTTTTCAGCAGGGTCTAGACATTGCCATTGATGAAGAGAAACCAGATGATGTACAGGAGAAAGATTGGAAGGCGATCAATCGGTTGGCATGTGGCACAATTCGATCATGCCTTTCTCGAGAGCAGAGGTATGCTTTTTCAAAGGAGACTTCTGCAAATAAGTTGTGGGTGGCACTTGAAGAAAATTTTTTGAAGAAAAACAGTCAAAATAAGCTCCACTTGAAGAAAAGACTGTTTCGCTTCACATACGTCCCAAGTACCACAATGAATGATCACATCACCAAATTTAATCAGTTAGTCACTGATTTGCTGAATATGGATGAGACATTCAAAGATGAAGATTTGGCTTTGATGCTGTTGGGGTCACTTCCTGAGGAGTTTGAGTTCCTAGAAACTACTCTACTTCATGGCAGGAGTGATATATCTCTGAGCGAAGTCTGTGCGGCCTTATACAGTTATGAACAGAGAAAGAAGGACAAACAGAAAAACTCAATCAGAGATACAGAAGCTTTAGTAGTCCGAGGTCGTTCATACACTCAGAAGAAAACTCAAAAGGGGAGATCAAAGTCAAAGTCCAGACTCGGGAAAGATGAATGTGCTTTTTGTCATGAGAAAGGCCACTGGAAGAAAAATTGTCCAAAGCTGAAGAATAAGGGAAAAGCTGCTATAGATGCTTGTGTTGCTAAGCATGATACTAGTGACTCTGAACTATCACTGGTTGCATCATCATCGTCGTTCCATTCAGATGAGTGGATATTGGATTCGGGTTGTACCTATCATATGTCCCCTAACCGGGAGTGGTTCTCTGATTTAGTAGAACTAAATGGAGGAGTTGTTTATATGGGCAATGACAATGCCTGTAAAACTGTTGGGATAGGTTCAATCCAATTAAAGAATAAAGATGGATCAACCAGAGTTCTGACTGATGTTCGGTACGTGCCCAGTTTGAAGAAAAATCCCATCTCATTGGGAGCCTTGGAATCCAATGGTTCAGTTGTTACTATGAGAGATGGGGTTTTGAAAGTGACATCTGGCGCACTTGTGATATTGAAGGGCATCAGGAAAAATAACTTGTATTACTACCAAGGTAGTACAGTTATTGGAGCAGTCGCTGCAGCTTCCGGTAACAAAGACTTGGACTCAATGCAGTTGTGGCATATGAAGTTGGGACATGCCAACGAAAAATCCTTGCAAATTCTGGCAAAGCAAGGATTGTTGAAAGGTGCAAAGGCTTGCAAATTAAAATTTTGTGAGCACTGTGTTCTGGGAAAGCAAAAGAGAGTGAAATTCGGCACTGCTATCCATAATACAAAAGGTATTTTGGAATATATTCACTCAGATGTGTGGGGGCCTTCCAAAACACCTTCGTTGGGAGGAAAACACTACTTTGTTACTTTTGTTGATGACTTTTCCAGAAGAGTTTGGGTGTATACCATGAAAACTAAAGATGAAGTGCTTGGAGTTTTTCTTAAATGGAAAACTATGATCGAAAACCAGACTGGCAAGAAAATCAAGCGGCTTAGGACGGACAATGGAGGGGAATATAAAAGTGATCCGTTCTTCGATGTGTGCCAAGAGTATGGTATTGTTCGACACTTCACAGTTAGGGATACACCACAACAGAATGGAGTGGCAGAGCATATGAATCGAACATTGCTGGAGAAAGTTCGATGTATGTTGTCCAATGCTGGGTTGGGCAAGCAATTTTGGGCTGAGGCTGTGACATATGCTGGCCATCTTGTTAATCGTTTGCCATCATCTGCATTAGAAAGAAAAACTCTTATGGAGGTATGGTCTGGAAAACCGGCTACAGATTATGATTCCTTACATGTGTTTGGAACCACTGCATATTACCATGTGAAGGAGTCAAAGTTAGATCCGAGGGCAAAGAAAGCTCTCTTTATGGGAATCACTTCTGGAGTGAAGGGATTTCGTCTTTGGTGCTTAAGCACAAAGAAAATGATCTGTAGCAGAGATGTTACCTTTGATGAATCTGCCACATTGAAAAATGTAGCAGATAAAGATATTCAGACGAGCAATACTCCACAGCAGGTGGAGTGTACTCCAAAACAGGTGGAGTTTGAGCAGATGGGGATTTGCCCAGTTAATAAGTCTAATTCTCCAGCCACAATGGAGGAATTAGAGGTTGAAGAGGTTCTGACCCAAGAACCACTAAGTACACCAGAACCAGTTGCAGTTGCAAGGCCACGGAGAGAAATTCGTAAACCTGCTCGATTTACTGATATGGTGGCCTACGCCCTTTCCGTTGTTGATGATATTCCTATCACTTATCAAGAAGCAATGCAAAGCTTAGAAAGTGATAAATGGAAAAGCGCCATGGATGAAGAAA
Organism: Gossypium hirsutum; assembly: GCF_007990345.1. Lineage (NCBI taxonomy): Eukaryota > Viridiplantae > Streptophyta > Magnoliopsida > Malvales > Malvaceae > Gossypium > Gossypium hirsutum. Next base: position 905,378 of record NC_053440.1, read on the forward strand.
TGCAGTCTCTCCGGAAGAACAATACTTGGGAGTTGGCGCAATTACCAAAAGGTAAAAGGGCAATCGGATGCAAGTGGGTATTCGCAAAGAAAGATGAATCTCCTAGCAAGAAGGATATTCGCTACAAGGCAAGATTGGTAGCTAAAGGCTACGCTCAGAAGGAGGGAATTGACTACAATGATGTATTTTCCCCTGTTGTGAAGCATTCCTCCATTAGAATTTTGTTGGCCTTGGTAGCACAGTTGAATTTGGAGCTAGCTCAACTTGATGTTAAGACGGCTTTCTTGCATGGTGAGTTAGAAGAGGAGATCTATATGACTCAGCCAGAAGGATACACAGATGCTGGTGGTAGAAATTGGGTTTGTAAGCTTAACAAATCGCTATATGGATTGAAGCAATCCCCGAGGCAGTGGTACAAGTGATTTGATAGCTTTATGAGAAGGCAGAAGTACACAAGAAGCAAATATGACAATTGTGTATATTTGCAGAAGCTGCATGACGGATCTTTCATTTATCTACTCTTGTATGTTGATGATATGTTAATCGCTTCGAAGAGCCAAAATGAGATAGATAAGCTGAAGGCTCAGTTGAATCAAGAGTTCGAGATGAAAGATCTAGGTGAGGCCAAGAAGATTCTCGGCATGGAGATAAGTAGAGATAGACCGAGAGGCAAGCTCTGTTTAAATCAGAAGCAATATCTGAAAAAGGTATTACAATGTTTTGGTGTAAATGAAAACACAAAACATGTAAGTACCCCACTTGCTTCTCATTTGAAACTTAGTGCTCAATTATCTCCGAAGACTGAAGATGAAAGAGAATATATGGCGAAAGTCCCATATGCTAATGCAGTTGGGAGTTTGATGTATGCGATGGTGTGTACGAGGCCTGACATTTCACAAGCTGTTGGAGTTGTGAGCAGGTATATGCATGATCCTGGAAAAGGACATTGGCAAGCTGTGAAATGGATTCTACGGTATCTTCGAAAAACCGTAGATGTTGGTTTAATTTTTGAACAGGATGAAGCACTTGGTCAGTTTGTAGTTGGATATGTTAATTCCGACTTTGATGGTGATTTAGATAAACGTCGTTCAACTACGGGGTATCTGTTTACTCTTGCGAAAGCCCCAGTGAGTTGGAAGTCTACCTTACAGTCTACAGTAGCTGTGTCTACTACAGAGGCAGAATATATGGCAGTTACAGAAGCTGTTAAGGAGGCTATTTGGCTTAATGGATTGTTGAAAGACTTAGGAGTTGTTCAAAGTCACATAAGTTTATATTGTGACAGTCAGAGCGCTATTCATTTAGCGAAAAATCAAGTCTATCATTCAAGAACCAAGCATATCGACGTAAGATATCACTTTGTGCGGGAAGTCTTTGAAAAAGGAAAAATTCTACTTCAGAAGATTCCGACAGCAGATAATCCCGCAGATATGATGACCAAGGTGGTAACAACAATCAAGTTTAATCATTGTTTGAACTTGATTAACATCCTGAGAATTTGAGCACCTTCAGGTGTATGGCGCTCGAGAGTGCATTTGTAGGCACTACAAAAGATAGCTTTATCGAATTTGGGGAGTTGAAGGAAGTGTGTGAAGATGTGATTATCCTAATCAAATCTTCAAGGTGAAGATTGTTAACATTAATGGGAGACAACATTAATGGCAAACAATACAAAGTGGTGCAAGTTTAGCACCCTAAAGTTGACTTTGAAAAAGTGGCATGGGATAATTTTTTTTTTGGTCCTTGAGATAATGGGCTATTTATTGTTTGGTCCTTAAACCTCAACTATAAATAGGCCTTCTCATTTCTCATTTCAATTCATCCCAACCAATCTTTCTCTCTTAGTTTTCTCTCTTCTCCCATTTGAGAATTCTTAAGGAATTCTATTTGTTTGTAATACTTTGGAGATAGTAAAGTTATCATCTGGTGTTAGTGCCCGAGGACGTAGGTATAATTTACCGAACCTCGTTAAATCTCTTGTGTTCTTTCTTGTCCTATTTTTCTTTCAATATTTGAGGGTATAATAGTAGTATTTAATTGTGCTATTAAATTACTATAGAAGGGATATTCTGTCTAAGGAAAGACTTGGTATTTAAGAGATCCATGTGATCCACCTCTCTTCCCTGGGAATTAAACTTTGTGTGATTTTTTAGTACAATAATTTACACGCTTCCGACCCTATTGGAACAACACACCAGGTGCCGTAGCTAATCGAATAGCTTTAGAAACATGTTTACAAGCTTGTAATGTGAGACGTGACCTTGCCCGCTAGGGTAATGAAATTATCCGCGAGGCTAGTAAATGGAGTCCTAAATTAGCTGCTGCTTGTGAAGTATGAAAGGCATCATATGCTTATTTTTATTGATTTTTGTTAAAATAAAAAGATTAAAATACCGTCGAATACAACTAATTAACTGTAGGCTCAGCAGATTAATTTATAGCTGTAGAAGACATCAGCAACTTTAACTTGAAAACAAATCCATACCAAAATCTGTGCCAGAAAGAGTGTTTGTGTGTATATATATCTCCATACATTTACCTAACTCTGTATTATCCACAACATGTACAAATATCTACATTTACCTCTACTTGTTTAAAAGAATCATGAATTGTTAGTATAAGAAAGCAAAAAAATATAAAAATTACAGGCTCTCAAAAATTTTGTTGTTCTTACAAAGAACCAAAACCTGCAACCAAATTATTTATGGTTTTTACCTTGGAGCCATTGAGACCGAGATATCAGTAGGCAAACCAATGTTGTCAGCCCAATTCTTTGACTCCAAATACAACTTTGATACCTTCCCTACAACTTTCTTCATTTCAGGCCTTCTTTCTGGATCTTCCTCCAAGCATTCCAATGCCACCAACACCATCTTCTCCGCCACTTCCACCGGAAATGAGTCTTTCAACCTCCTATCCACCCACCTCCTCACCCCTCCACTGCCTCCCGCCGCTGCCTCCCTTGCTGTATCTATCACACTCACTCTCTTGTACCCTCCATCCCCTTCATCAAACATAAACTTCAAGGCTTCCTCTCCACTCAACAGCTCCAAAACCACTACCCCAAATGCATAAACATCACATTTTTGTGTCACCAAACCATTGAATTGGAGCTCAGGTGCCATATACCCTCTTGTTCCTTCAATTTTCATAACTTTACTGTCTGTTCTCCCAAGGCTTCTTGATCCTTCTTCTTTGCTCACTTCCCCACATATCTCAGCAGTGCCAAAATGACAAATTTTGGCTGTTAAAGAATCTTCAGCGACTATAATACTTGTGACCTTTATATGGTTATGGGTGAAGCTAGTTTCCAGACCTGAACAATGGTGAATATAATCCAAGCCATGAGCAATATCAATAGCAATTTGCATACGGGAAATCCAAGAAGAAAGTGGTGTGAAACTTGGGTTCTTGGGGTTCCTCAAACAATCGCCTAGGTTAGGCCCTTTAACATATTCATACACGAGATAAACAAAATTCCCAGACAGGGAAGCACCCAAAAGCTTGATCAAACTACTATGGTGACTCCTACAAATGACCGACAACTTGTGAACCAAGTCATCTAACTCAATGGAACGTCTCAATTTTCTTCGAATAATGACAACTTGTTGACCATGAAGGTGACAAAGCCATGAAGATGACGAGGAAGAAGAAGAGAAGCGCTTGGAGAGGAAGTTGGTGGTGGCTGAAGAGATGAGGGAGAAGTCGTATATATGGGGGTTTTCAGGGAGAGAAGCTCTTAAAGATGAGAGGGTGTTGGAGGTTTGGGTTGAAAGAGAGTAGCTTGAAGAGTTGAAGTAAAAATTGCTGGAGGAGGAAGCTAAGTCGTTGGTTGTGGAAGTGGTGGAAGGTGATGGATCAGAAAAAGAGGATGCGGGTTTCAAGGATTTGGGTGTTTGAAAAGATGATGAAAAAGACCGTCTTTTTGAATTTGAAGATGTTGGTTGGATTGCATCTGTGCTTTTTTTTGATCTACACATTAGGAAGATGGAAAACGAAATGACAACTTTTTCCTTAGGGGAAATTTTAGAGGGTTTTAAGGTGTGATTGGTTCTTCAGGGTGGTTAAGGTGGTGGTAATGGCGGAGGAAGTGGTGGTAGTTTGGAGGGGTGAAAAGATGTGATTTTCTAAGGAAGAAAATGGAAACAGAGACTCCTTCTCATGTTTGGCATTTACAAGAATTACTTGCAGTGTTGTCTTTGTCAAATTAGCTTCATGGCTTTCGATGTTTGACTTCCTGATTGATACGTTGGGGTCAGGGTTTTCTTTTTACCTAGACAAATAATTATATTTAATATTAAATTTGTATTATCATAATAAATTATTTTAAAATATATATGTATAAAATAAGGCTTATATAATAATATAATAATATTTATAATATGTTTATTTTTATTTTTATTATATAATATATGTATTTTTATAATACCATTACAAGGTTTAATTGGGAAAAATATTTCGGTCTAAAACTTCATTTCCAATGCCTTAAAAATCTTGATCGGCCAAAGATAAATTTATTTAAATTTAATAATTTTTTGGTACCATTTAAATTTAATAATAAATTTATCAACATAAAATAAATATTTGTTTCAATTAAATCTATTTGAGTTTAAGTGATTAATAAAATAAATACTTAAACCCATGTGTTGATTTATGGGTGTGGTCTGAGTTTGAGTCGCGCTAGTTACATTGTTGTTTAGACTTTGTCTTCCTTTTATAAATCACCAAAAAAGAATAGAACAAATACTTACTAAACTCAAACACCTAGTACAAAATTGATCCAATTTTTAGGCTCATTTTTTAGGCCTAGTTCGACAATTTGGATTAAAATTTTACTCAAAACCGACCCATATTAAATATACTAAACCCGAGCTTGACTTGATCCGATTGCAATTATTTTTTTAGATTATTTTTTATATAAAAATAAATTTTATCAAATACACTAAAAATATTAAAATAAATGTTTCCAACAAATTGAAAATACAAAAAAAAAATTCAGGCATGTGATTCGGCCTGAATCCGAGCCAAAAATATTATGTCTGAGGCCCGACTCGTTTAGAAAACGGGTCTTATCTTTTGTCCAAGTCCATTTTTCAAACCTATATTTTTACTAAAATCCTTCCACTTTTCAAGCAAGCCTTTAGGCCTAAACGAATGACCTGGCCCATAATCAAGTCTAGATACAATCAAATTCAAAGAATAAATTTTAATTTTGTGAGACTTTGAAATTTTTGTTTATTATTTAAAAAATACTAAAACATTTAAGAAATTAAATATTATATATATATATCTTATAATTGAATCGATATAATTTCAAATGAGTAAAACTAAATATTTCAATCAAACATTAAATTTACCGAATTAAACATTTAAGCAATATGTTTAAATTTGCTACTCGTGTTGTTGTTAGAACTTTGTCATCCTCTTGTAAATCACAAAATAATAATAATAATAATAAAACAAATACTTAACAAACTCAAATATCTAGTACAAAATTAAACATATAGGCTTGAAAAATGAGCTTGGAAAAATGGGTTAAGTCACTCGTTCAAGTCCAAAGACTTGTTTGAAAAGTAAGAGGATTTAAGTATATATGCTTAAAAAATGAGTTTGGACATAAAAAAAAGGTTTGGCCCGAATCAATTGTTTTGTTGCCATTTCACTGTTATTTTGCTATCATTTCGCTATTATATTACTACTATTTTTTTGTTATTGTTTGAATATTGTATAACTTTTGTTTTATTGTTAATTTTGCCACTATTTTAGAGACGTTTTGTTAAGTTGTAATTATCTCCATGTTATTTAAGTATAAAGATTTATTTTTAATGTATTTTCAATTTGATGGGAAACATTTATTCTAATGCTTTTAGTGTATTTAATGCATTATATTTTTAAAATTTATTTTTATAAAATAATAATCTAAAAAAATTAATACGGACGGATCGAGTCAAGTTCGAGTTTACCATTTTTAAACTGAGTCAGACTTGAACAGAATTATAAATTCATTTCCTAAGTCGAGTTAAACCTGAATCTAAAATTTGGGGGGGGGATTAAATATTTTTGAGGGACTAGAAAAGATTTTATTTCTATAATAAACACCTAAAAAAATGATAATAAATATAGATTTGGAATAGACCTGTCTATGGGCCGGACGGCCTGCTCGAAATATGTGAGGGTTCGGGTAAAAATATAAGCCCGAAATATGGGCTTGGGCAAAAAAACGAGGCCCGTTTAAAAAATGGGCCGGGCTCGGGCTCAACTTTTTTGGCCCAAGCCCGGTCCGGCCCGGCCCGAATATAATAAATATTTTTATTTTTTTTATTTTAAAAATACTTTAAAAATCTTTTTTTTAAATATTTTTTTGTGTTTATTAAAAATCGAGCCGGGCCGGGCCGGGCCGGGCTCAGGCTTATTATTTTTCCCGGGCCGGGCATGGGCAAAATTTTAAGCCCATATTTCAGGCCGGGCTGGGCCCGAGCCTAAGAGACGGGCCAAATTTTTTTGGGCCCGGCCCGGCCATGGACAGGTCTAATTTGAAAGCTCAAAAAGGAAATGGGACTATGACATGAGCCCCTTAGCTGAGAGACCAGTTTATAAAGACAAAACAGAAGATAAAAAAAAACCTTTATTTTAATTTCTTAATTATATTTAATATGTATGTCGATTTTTTTAAACTAAATAACCAAAAAAAAAAGATTTTTTAAATTTTATGGAAATGGATTAGTTTTGGTATGAAAAAAATTTATAAATTTCCTTTAAACTAAAAGTGTTTTTTTTCAATAATTTTATTAAAGAAAACTTTCTTTTTATATAAATTAATAATTTTTTAAGGCAATAAATGAAACCCCGCCGCCAAAAGCAATAATAATGTTTGACAAATTCATGTGGATTATGACTGAGGTGAGAAAGATTAAGACAACAACTATTTATAATTAAAATATGGTTTTCTATATTGAGATTGAAGATTTTTTGATCATGTGCCATGGGAGCTGACGGCTGCTTCTTTACTTTTGTAGCAAATAAATAAATAAAGAGCATTAGAGTTGCAGTTTGTAGGAAGTTCCAGCTCATGTTTTCATTTAAGTTTGTCGGCTTCTATGAGTATTCGACTTGATCAAGTCATCCTTTTAAAATTCATCTCAATCCATTTCAAAGTAAATAAATATTTAAAAATTTGGTCAATCAATTTTATATTTTTTATAAAATCTATTCATGGTTGAATCAGTTCGATCCAATGCAAACAATATTGATTATTAGTTAAATTTAATTCCATCAGGTCTGCTTACCATTAAGGGAGATCTTGTTAACTATACATAGATATATTGAGATGAAAAACTCAAAAAGAAAAAAGAAGGGACATATCAGCCAGTAACATAACAAAATTGGCTCGATTGAAATTACTTGGACATGCTAAATGTCTACAGTCATGGGCGATCGGTAATCTTCAGTAAGGAATCTTACTTTTTCCTTCATCACCTTCTTTAAAACCATGGCTGGTTGAGCAGCTGCGCAGGTGGTGGTGCAGCTAGCTTATCTCCTCCTCCTTTTCCTCCAGGTTAATATCTGATTTCACCCATTAACACCTCTATTCACTAGGTTATGAAATTTGGATTATTAAAAATAGGACAGGAACATAGCTTTGGAGAAATGGTCACAATAAGACACAACACTAAAATCACATAAACAAGAGAAAAATATGCAAACAAGTTCAAATTTACATAAAATGAATTATTAAAACAAAAAAAGAGGTTAAAATTACAGGAAATAGATCAAAGTTTTGAATGTGATAGTTTAGTAATGCATAACATGTATAATGATCCAACTTTCAACTCAATGAACTTAATGTTAAAATTGAAGTGATATGAACAAATATGCAGCCCTGTTTGCCCCTCTTAATGGTGCGACTCTTGGTTTCCCCCTCCTTGGTGGGTGGAATCTTGTCCCTCTCCTTTATCCAATTGTTGGCCGTTGATGGCTCTGATTTTGGGGTGTTGCATTCATTGTAGTATTCTGGTCTTTTTAGGCCTTTCTCTTGTATGGGGCTTGGGCCCATCACTTTTGATTAAATTTCTTTTAAGCTTACTTTTCCATACGTACACCGTAGACGCCTGTGAGCAGTGAGGCTGGCAACCACATAACCAGCGGTGTCTGCAGTAGCGATTCCATCCGAGGTCTCTCACCTTTGCAATCCTGCTGTTTCTTCTGCATCTCCCAACAACAATGAGTTGGTAACATGGTAAGAACCTCATAAATCTCCCCCAACAATCCTAAACCCATGTTTTTTCACAACTCCTACTTTACAACCCACTTTGGAAATCTATTTTTTTGTTCCAAAATTTCAATCTTTTCCCTCTTCGATCACCAGAAATCTCCTTTTAGATATACCCAAATTAGCAACTATGTGAATGTGTACATGAAATGGAAGAAAGATCCATTCTTTGACTCCATACTACACATCCATAAATCTGCTGAGCTTAAACCGATTATTCAACTCAAAAACTTCATTGTGAATTATCCCAATGGTTGTATCCCAATTTCTGCTGTTTCAAAAAGAGGCTTGGAATTTGATATTTCCATTAGGGTTGCTAGGTTCCTAAGGCAATACCCTTCAGTTTTTGAGGAGTTTAGAGGTGAACACAATTTGCCTTGGTTTAGGTTGACCTCTGAAGCTGCTGAGATTGATAGAGAGGAGAAAAGGGTATTGGAGGAATGCAAGGAGGATTTGAAAGATAGGTTGAGAAGGTTTGTTTTGATGAGTAAAGATAAAGTTTTGCCTTTGAAGATTATTAAAGGAATGGCTTGGTATTTGGGGTTGCCTGAAAGGTTTTTGGATGAATCAAAAGGGGATCTTCTTGATGAGTCTTTTAGGTTTGTGGATATGGAAGATGGGTTGAAAGGATTGACTGTTGAGAGTAATGGAGAAAAATTATTGTCTACAATGCAAAGAAATGCAATGAAAAATGGGGTTTATTTTGGTGGTACGTTGGAAGGAATTGAGTTTCCACTTTTTCCATCAAAGGGTTTAAGGCTAAGGAGGAAGATTGAAAGTTGGCTAAATGAATTTCAAAAACTTCCGTATGTTTCACCTTATGAGGATTTTTGGCATTTGGATCCGGATAGTGATTTTGCCGAGAAGAGAGTTGTGGGGATGCTTCATGAGTTGTTGAGTTTATTTGTTGAGCACTCAGCTGAAAGGAAGAAGCTTTTGTGTCTTAAGAAATATTTTGGATTACCTCAGAAAGTCCATAAAGCATTCGAAAGGCATCCTCATATGTTTTATTTATCTTTTAAGAACAAAACTTGTACTGCAATTCTTAAGGAGGCATATTGTGGTAACTCTAGCATAGAAAAACATCCTATGCTGGTTGTGAGGAAGAAATACATAAGGTTGGTAAAGGAATCCGATCGGATTTTGAAGAATAGAAGGATAAACAATCGGTTTATTAAGCATGAAAAGTTGGAGAAGGGTTCAGATATAGATGCAGATTCTGATGACAGAACAAATATTCAAGCAGAAGAAGTATCAAAGAGCTTTTGTTGAAGCTTAATGCTTATGCACTAGTTTGTCAGTGGGCAGGGGGGATCTGTTTTAGACATTGTCACTAACTAGAGCAGTCAAGAATGGCTTGTGTTAGATCTGTTGCCACATTCGAGCATTCTTTTCATCGTGGAGGTACTTTTTGAAACTTATAAATGGTTTAAAATATTTCAGTCAATTCCAGAATCTTTAATTTCCAAAGGAAATGTGCAATGCAACTTATCTTTGTTCAATAGAAGCAGTAGTTAGTGTACATAATTCTTGAGAGATTATAGCTGACAATACACCATTCTGATTAAACAAGGGAGACAACACCATTTCCGTCTTTTCCATTGGATCCAACGTGTAAGATTTTTGTATTTACTTGTTTGCAAGTAAAATATGAGTACACAATGATTGTTAAGACTCTCTATCATTAACTTGTGTAATTGTCCTGGTCACCTTTTTCACTCGAACACAACTTTGTGCTGAAATTATGTATCGAATGATGGGCAATTTCAGAGGGTTAAAGTTGCTCACACATTGCTACCAAAGTTTGAATTTGAAAACCCTGTTGCACCGGCATGTCTGTCTTCAAAAGTCAATGAGGTACTAAGCAATAGTCTTTGGTTTCAATTTATTGTATTTGTGAATCAAATTGTGTGTTATCAATTTGTCAATGTTGCTTCCTAGAAACTAAACTTGAATCTGCAATGTTATATGCAGAAGCAGTTTAATAAGCTTGAAAGGTGCATACAGAAGGCAATATACAAACTTATAGGTAAGTTGGATTGGTGTTTCAAGCTATTTCTATTATATAAGCTGATAATATATATGCCTGTATGGTGGGTTGGACTCTAAAACTTTTTTTCTGGCAATATCGTGTACTGGTGATGAGGGTTGATCATATAAGCTTTTTTTTTTTTTCTGGCAATATCGTGTAAGTTGGATTGGTGTTTCAAGCTATTTCTATTGTATAAGCTGATAATATATATGCCTGTATGGTGGGTTCGACTCTAAACTTTTTTTCTGGCAATATCGTGTCCTGGTGATGAGGGTTGAACTGGGCCAACTGGCTATAACATTGAACTGCTACATAAAATCTGAATCTACCTTGACCTTGATGGAAGCTTAGATCAAACTCTGCATAGTTAAATTAAAAATTTTAGATGCTTTAGAGTAGCTTGTATGTGATTCACCCTAAAATAGTAGCTAGCTTCTAGGTTCTTATATAAAATCTTATGTACTTTGTTGCCCATGTCCAACGTGTATGGAGATACATGCAAAAACTTAAAACCAATTTTTACCAGTTTAATCAGTTGTTCACTGGTTTGCAACTGGTTCGATGGTATACACTGGACCCGTCTCCCATTCCCGATTGAACTGGTCTGACCGGTTGGTCTGGTGTTCTTGACTGTGTTCTGATTCATCGGGTCTTTCATTTTTTTCTACAATGGAACTAATGAACATACGTGAAGTCAAATTAAAACAAATCATTCAAGTCAATTTTTGATTTTTTTTTATGTTGGTTTTATGGTCCATATTCGGAGTTCATGACTATCTCTTCTAACAATGTTGTCTTTAAAGCTCAAGCTCTATTTTTTTTGGGGTTTTGCCATTGCATCCAACACTCGGTGGTTGAGTAGACGACACTTATCATTTTTCAGTTTTAATGTAAAAAACACACTTGATTCCTATAGTTTTAAAAATATTCACTTGCTCTTTGAATTAAATTTTATATAGAAAGACAATCATATTATTATTTGTTGTTACTATTTTATAATTAATAAAATTTTATATTTTTAATTAAAATTATTGAATATAAAATTAAAGATAAAAAAATTTAGGGATTGTAATACTTTCCCTTCTATTATTTGTTTATCATCGGCGGTGGAAAGATAAGATTTGGATGCCTAAAATATCTAAGCATACGTCAGAGAATGTAGTTTTTTCAACATTCCAATTCATGCTTAATTCCTTCCTTTAAGAATGTCAATTTCTCGACAAAGTAATCAGACAGTTGAAACAATTAAAAATAGTCATTTTTGTTTGTCTTAGATTATATTTTAGTCACTTATATTTGAAATGTTACGTTTTAATCACTTATGTTATCGTTTTGTTACAAAGTGGTCACTTTACTGTTAAACTCCATTATCTCCCTAATGGCAGTCCTACATGGCAATCCAAATGGGTTTTAAGTGTCAATTTGGATGTTTAGTTGCTGAGATAAAAATAGATTTTTAATTAAATAAATTTAATTTGGACTGTCATGTAGGACATCCAAGTAAACATTTAAAACTTATTTGGACTACCACGTAGGACCGCCGTTAGGAAGGTAACGGAGCTTAACAATAGAATGATCACTTCGTAACAAAACGATAATGTAAGTGACTAAAACGTAACATTTCAAACATAAGTGACCAAAATGTAATATGAGACAAACAAAAGTGACTATTTTTATAGTTTACCCTTAAAAATATCAATTTTTAAATAAAATATTTTCATGAAATAATCTAATCCCTTAACCACGTGTTGCATTAAACTAACTCATAATTAACATGAATGGAAAACCCAATAAAAGTATATAAATATAAAAGGTATGAGTTGTTTTTTTATTCGATGATATATATATTAATTAAATTATTTTTAATTTTAATTTTAATTTTTGATATTTAATATTAGAATAAATGTTATTTCATGTGAGTTTAAATATTTATAAATAATAATAATAACTAGATAAAAATAAAATGGTACATCAAATATTAAAAACTTAATTTCATTTTGGTTCCAAAATTAAATTAATTTTTTAAAAAAAAAACTCATATTTTATTACATATTTTGAGTGATTTATTTTCATTTTGGTGGAGAATATTTATAATTTGTTGACAAATTAGGCATTTGTCAAAAACATTAGGCAAACAGGTGCTAATGTTAGGTGTATTTAGCTTTCAAGGCTGTACTTTTTTGAAGTTTTCAAACTGAGCCGCATCAGTAATAGTATTTCTTAAGATAATTAAAATTTGATTTGTTATAATATCACTATAAAATAGTAAGTTAAAGATCAAATCATTCTCTTCTGCTATTCTTGGCTCGCTGCTGTAATTTTTAGATCAGGTAAGGTTTTGCTTCTTTTTTTTTTTTTGGGTAACTTTTAAAGATTCTATTTCTCTTATCCATGAAAGATAATTGGATTTTTCTGTTTTTGTTTTTTGTTCAATTCATTTTTCTCTATATCTGAAAAATTTTCCTTACTGGAAATAAATTCTATGGAATTCTATTGTAAGGAATCAAATCGATGAGATGGATATCAGTAAATAAAGTGGAATTGGTTTCTCATGTTACTTCTAAAACATTACCACAAGATAAAGATGGGAGGATGTATGTATATATAACACCAGATTGTGTAAAATAAAAGGAACCTGAATTCCAATCCCCTATTTACAATAAAAATCTTGAATTAGATGTCAATGAGGTAGTATTGTTGGAATGAAGACATAAAATCTTCACTAAAAATTCACTCAAAATTGTTGATAAGGCATTTCATCGCTTAAATATTGAAGCTAAATTTCAGTGTATACCATGGTAGTCGGTAACGTTCCATCAAAATTTCATTTTGTTTTTTCTCGTTTTGGCCGATACCGACTTATACACTGTATGCATCAATTTTCATTGATGGAATTGCTAAAGATAAGAAGCTTTTTACTGGATATGATCATTATAACTTGATCATGACAATCATATCTTGAATGTTATAGAATTTTTGCAATATTTTTGTTTATAAATATTATATTTGGAATATCGTAAACCTTTTCTAAGAATTTGTAGTTTGGAATTAGAGTTTTTGTGCTTCTATCCTACATTCAAAATTTTATGTTAGTTTCTTTTAGCATTTTGTCTATATATTTGCCTAATCTGAGATGGGGGATATTCATGTGCTAATTATGATTCATTTACTTTTTTTTTGTTCTTTTTCTTAGAATTTCTTTCGGGGAGTAACAAGTTAAGGAAGAAACGTGGACGACATTCTTTTATAATTTTACCAATGATTACATGTGATATAGATCCTGATGTTGCTCAATGGGGTCTCCAAGATATACAAGTTTGTGTATATAGCCATTCTGGTGCCAGTTGTAGTGTTACTCAGTATGAAAAATTCAATAGTCAAACTGTGCATATTAGAGAGGGTTGTTATGAACCTGAATGTGTAAATGTAGAGAATGATGCTGTTATTGCACATGCCCTGCAAGAGGAACTCTCACGAGTCGCTGCCGCAGAGGCATCTGGATTTACTAATCCTAGTCGAGACTCTATTCTTTCCCAAGATTGGTTTGGCCTTCAAGGAAGACAACATAGTTCCGGTAGTGTGAACTTCTGAAGTTGCCATATTGACTAATTGATTATAGGGACTTTATTTAATGCAATAGTGTTGCGTACTGTGTATAGATTGTGAAGATGAAGTTAATCATGGGACAAGGGATTCAGATGATTTTAGAAGTGAACTAGGTGGTAATTATGGCATGGGAGACAACCTTTATCATGGTGAAGACATGTTGCGTATAGATACAATCGACGAGTCATCTGTTCTTGATGGTGAAGTAGAGAAGAGGTTGAATGACATGGTTCCTATTCCTGTAAGTACTACGTACAAGTCTGGAAAGTTGCTTTGTTTATTAGATTTCAAAGGTTTTTTTTTTTTTTTAATTTTAACTGAAGTTCCTCTGCAGTGTGGTGGAAGCATCATTTCATCACATTTCTTTTTCTTTCATTGTTAGTTGATTTTATTTTATTATAAATTTGATGAAGTCCTTGTGTTTTCGATCTCTTTCCTGAGGAATGAAATTTGAAGAATAACTCATGGTAATTAAAAGATATCCTGCATCAGTTGCAATCTTAGACAAGCTCTTCTTTCAATAAAAGAATGCCTGTTCTGACTTCATTCCTTATGTTTTGTGGAAGTATATCCAATTTTTAAGATCAGTAATGAAGGCTACAAGATTACCATTTTTTTTTCCTCCAATGTACTGAAAAATAAGAGCCAAATGTAGTTAAGTTTAAGGATAATTATGATTTTTTTTTCCATTTGGTTAGAAAATTTCTAATGAATGTTATGAAACTTGTTCGGTGTACAATGTCTTCAGGAACAGAAGGATTAATGTTCATAACTGTTCAAATGGATTCATTGTTTATATGTTCTTCGTTTAAACTTCAATCATTAGAGCTGAGTAGGGTAGGATTGTTCGAAGTGTCTCAAGGTTCACCATTAAGTTGTTTCTACTGATTTAAAAAGGAAAAATTCTTTCATGCATATGAATTCTTGACCCTTTTCCTATTAGTGAATTTAATTGGAATTGACGTTGCTAATTTTGTGATTGTGTAGCATGTACCTAAAATTAATGGAGATATACCATCGGTTGATGAAGAGATATCAGACCATCAAAGGCTGCTTGATAGGTTTGGCTTGACATTATCTTTTATCTTGGTCTGTTTCATCTGTTTCTCTTTTGATTTTGAGGCAAAATACTATTTTTGGGTTGCTTTGCTTTCATATCTTAATTTTCTTATTATGAGAATTAACATTCCAGAATATGATGCAATCCCAGGATCAGTAATTCGAAGAAAACCCTTGACCATTGATAGAAGCACATTTGCATATCAAGCAACTAGGGTAGTACTGCTGGTTTCATGCTTGTTACGTGGTCTATCGAAGACTAAATATCACTCATTTAGAACCTTATGCATCACTAGATACTACTTGGTTAAAATATGATCTCTCTTGTTTTATCTGCCCATTGCTTTCTCTTTGAATGTTATAGTCTCTCCCCCCCCCCCCCTTTTATTTTTCTGGTATTCCCGATCAAGAGCCCTAAAATTCCTAAAAGAAGCTTTTTTCTTTAATGATAGCAATACCTTAGAAGGATGATACCTCAAATTTATGCAGTGCTACAAGTAAATCACAGTGCAAATTCTAAATTAACAGCTCTAGGTAAAATAAGAATCAAGTTTAGTTCCTCACTCTGTTTTGCATTATGTTTTAAGAAAAGTAACTAACAAAGTCCCTTAATAGAAATCTCACCAATCTAGTTACCTGAGTTCATTTAGCTCCAAACTGTACTCACTAGAATGAGATCCACTTGCTCTAAGTTTCATTCTTGCAGTAGTGGGAAATCAAGGAATGAAAAATGAAAAGAATGTTATCTTTTAAATATATTTTGATGTGGATAGAGGATAATTGGTGCCATTTAATTGGCACATTTGACATTTTCCCATCTCTATGATGTGGTTGCTAATGTTTGGATCCATATTAGTAGATAGTTCTCCTTTTCGGAGGGGTCCTTAATTCCTTTTTTTCAATGTAGTAAGGTGTATTTGAGCATGCATATTTTGTTTACAATGAAAACTTGTTGAATTAAAGCTCTCATATAACACAACACAGATATCTTGCCACTAGGCCAAGTGGTTGTTGACAGTTCTATAAGATAGTTCAATTCTTGTGTTGGGATCCATTTTGGTAAAATGTTTGTTCCTTTGCCATGCAATTCCCTTTCTCTACAAACTTCCTTTTCCATTTGTTTTTCTTCTCCATTTTCTTAAAAAGATGCTTTAGAGTTCAGTTGGTTTAGTCATGAATGCAATTTATGATTTTATCACATATATTCAATTTTAAATTTATGATTTTATCTTTCAGGTTGCTGTTGTATGGTCTGGTTGAGAATAAGGTTCATGGTGATGGTAACTGTCAGGTTGTTTTTACTTGATTCACTATAAACTATATATTAAATTGCATATTAACATGCATGGGTGTTAAATAGGTTGTTATGCTTCAGTATTGACTTATTAACTGACTTTATAACCCTAGAGCGTCTCTTTCTAATTTTGATTAGCCCTTCTTGTCAATACCTTTCATGTTTCCCTTATTTTATATGTCCCAGTTTCGCTCTTTGTCAGACCAACTTTACCGTTCTCAAGACCACCACAGGTTTGTGAGGCAGCAAGTTGTTTCCCAGGTTGGTTGTCTTTTTTCCCTCCCCTTCTGTAAGTTCAATTTTATCTTGTCAAATTAAGTCCTTTCACAGCATAGTTAATAGTTTAATCTGTTAGTCTTGTGCTTCTGTTTTCTGATGATGTGTTGATTTCATTAGCTTAAATCAAATCCGGAGATGTATGAGGGTTATGTTCCAATGGCTTATGGTGACTACTTGAAGAAAATGAACAAGTAATAATATTTATTTCTTTACTATTTTATCACTAAAAACTTTCTAAGAACACGTTCATCCTTAATATACTTATTTACATTGATGATACAGGACCAGTGAATGGGGGGATCATCTTACATTGCAAGCAGCTGCTGATTGGGTATGGTCAACTACCAAACCTTTTTACTTCTAACATGAGTTAGCATAGTTCTTTTCCAGCTGACTGTTGAGTTGCTAGAATTTGAATGTAGACCATAAATTTGTACTACCATAAGGCTTAAAACTCCTGTTATATATGAAACTGATTTTATTACTTTTTTTTCTTTTGAAACTTCGCCATTAAGTTCTTTATTCATGCTTATCTTCTAAAAGAAGTATAACATAAAGCTATACCTATTTTGTCAAACTTTGTTACTACAATGAGTTGGTGGTTTTTCTAAGTTTGCAAATTTATGTGAAGCAATATCTTGTAAAGCTTGCCTAAAGAAATGACAATGGCTGCAAACTTGTGGGTTGAAGTAACGCAGCAAAATAAATCGTGTAATATGGGTTCCTATTCATTGAAATTTTAAACCTTTAATCATATTGGGTAAGTCTCATAGCATAATAATTTAGGACTTCTGTTTGTATTTCCTTTAGCATTTACTTATTGTAAAGAGAATTAGTTTGTCGAATCATGCATGGTATGCTTGAGAAGTTGCTATGAAGAGATGTGTGATTGTCGCAAATTTATATGGTTTCCAGCACTCAAAAATTAAGATACTTCATTTCATTTCCAATACTAGTGTTTTCGCTTTTTCTGACATGGACCACTTGAGAAATGTAAATTTGCTGTTGACTGCAGTATGGGGTGAAGATATTTGTACTAACTTCATTCAAGGATACATGTTACATTGAGATCCTTCCACATTATCAAAAGTCTGAAAGAAGTAAGATATCTTAATGTTTTTAATCCTTTTTTTGTTCCTTTTTGATTTAATATTGGAGATGTAGCATTAATTTTTCATGACAGATATGATTCGTGTGTCTGAGATGTTCCAATATATAATTAGATTTTAGATTTCAAGGTCAATCGGAAGTTACAATGCTTGTTGTGTATACACTTTATGGTATAAAACAGAAAATGAAAAATTTAGATATGTAAAAGAAGGATGTGTGCGCATTGCTGGTTGTGAAACAGTTTAGGTTGTTGAATTATTGACGAGTGGATATACTTGTGCTGAGATTTTATTTTGTCATATCATGGTCCAAATTGATTATCAATTTGCTATGTTTGTGTCTTTAGTTATTTAAGCATGGTAGTTAAAGCCAAGAACTGCTTGGAATTGGGATTAAGTTGGTGCTATACTTTGTCTAATAGGCTTGTTCTGGATGCCAGTGTTTTTATGTACTTGATGCTTACTTCCATGTTGCTTGTTTATGATTTGTGATTTGTGCAGTTATTTTCTTGAGTTTCTGGGCTGAGGTGCACTACAATTCCATATATCCAGAAGGAGGTAAAAACAGCAACACTCGTTTCTTCTTTTCCCAATGCTTTTTATGTTGCCAGATAGATGGACTGGAATGTGACAAGAACATGATAATGATTAGATTAAAGAAACTGTTGTTGTGTTTTGTCCAGAACTGCCTAAGAAAAAGAAGAAATGGTGGATGGTTTGAAGAAGTTTAGCACTTCATTAACTTTCCAAGGAGCTCAAAGAAAACATCAAGCATCTGCTGCTCTGTCTTTCTTGGGTTGCTTTTTCCAAGTTCCATTTTTGGGTCTATAGAGATAGAATACCATCTTTGATTGTAAATAAGTGTATGTAATGATATTTTCTATTCATTTTTATTTTACTTATAAAACTATTTCTAATTTACTAAATAAATAAACTATTCATTGTTACTTCCATTTGCTAATTTTGTTTGTGAAGCCTAAAACCAACGGAATGCAAAAAAAAAATTCTTCGATTAATGAACATGTTTGTTTTTCTTAGATTTCTTTTTCTTTTCTGCAGAGTCTTTTCTAGTTGCTCTTTTTTAAGTTGCTAAAATTTTTACCGGATAATGCTTAGCACTGGCAATACCATACATTATACCACTACATGACACGAATAAACAGAGAGAGTAACTAAAACCAGAATGGCTGAGTTGGGTTGAGTTGATGCATTTTTTAGATTTGGGTTTTGCTTAGCCTTACCTGAAAATGGGTCAACAATTTTATTCAAGTTTGATCCAAATTAAAAATGTTTAACCCGAATCCAATCCAACTCATCTGGATTGCTTCTTTTTTAATTTTTTATAAAAAATAAATTTTAAAAATTTAATATATCAAATATACTAAAATAAATATTTCTCAACAAATTAAAAATATATTAAAAAATATTTATATTTAAATAACATTGAGATAATTGCGACTAAACAAATAAATCTTTAAAATAGCAACAAAATGCTTTTAAAATAGTAATAAAATAACAATAAAACAGTGACAAAATGGCAACAAAACAATAACAAAACAGTTGTTTTAGGCCAAACTTAGACCAAAATATCCTACCTAAGACCCAACACATTTAAAAAACAAGTCTTATATTTTTATGTAAGTCCTTTTTTTGGACCTATAATTTTGTCTAAATCTTCCCACTTTTCAAGTGGGACTTTAGACTTAGACGAGTGATCCGACTTATGATCAAGTCTAGTACCAGGATAACCAAAAACAAACTTAAATGAATGAGTCAGCTCATGATCAAATCTAGTACTATCATAACCAAAAACAAGTACGCATGAAAATGCAAATATTTGTCAAAAAATAAATAAATATAACTTGAACTTCTAGTCATAGAAAATGTTTAAAAGGTGTGATGAAAATTTCCCAAAAATATTGTACTAATATTGATTGTGAATTAACACTGAGCTATACATTAAAAATATTTGAGAAAATATCAAATATCACTGAAATAATATACTAAAAGATAATATCCACAGAAATGAAGCCAAGAATATATGTTGGAAGTTGGGAGATAAAATTATTAAAATTTGAAAGAATCAAAATTAAAAATTGTATTAAAAGAGCTTAAATTAAATTATTTGAATTTTTGAAGAAGCCAAAAATACAATTCTCCATTTAAACAAGTGCTTAAATTGCACTAATAATTAACCGGAGGGTACCAAAACAAGAACAAAAATGACAGATTGAAAAAATCAATACGAATATTCCTATGCACTGAGAACCCTTAAGTAAATTAGGATGGTGAGTACATTAATAAATAGCAAAAACATTATAAATAAATAATATTCATCAGATAATAAGCCTTACCAATAAAATAACAGTCCAAAACTTTGCTGCATATTTACATATATATATATAGCTTTCCATAAAAAATTCTCAAAGTTCACAAAGACTTCACCTAATTAGGGAACTCTACCTGTTATTAAGCAATTTACACCCAAACTTCTGCTTTTTACAATCTATATAGCTTCAATCATCTAAATTTCCAGAATGGATATGAAAAATATATGCCATCCTCTTCCGATTCAACCATCGGTGAAGTCTTCTTTTCATAATAGTGCTAGTGTGACGAATATACAAAATCATATATCGACAACGATCATCTTATTCTCTAGGTCTAGCAGATTTGTGTTTATCTACAAACTTCTTTTCAGTAGGGATAAGACTCAGGATAATGAATAAGAAACTCACCATCCATGTCAGCTGTACAAAATTGCATTGATTTGCAGTCTTGTCATGAATGCAGAGAAGAGAAGCCATATATGGGCTTTTCAGGAGCTCAATGAGGATAGGCTAGATAGTAATCCTATACGCCTTTCTGTGATCAGAGAAAAAAAAATGTGGTTTTTAAGTTTGCATGAGTGACTAATAATAGTAGGCTAAATAGAAAGTACGTCGAACTTTATGACAAATATTAACCGGTGCTTACCTCCAGTTGCAATAAGCTTCTCAACACGGGAAACAATATGTTTGCCGTAAGTATACCTCTTCAGGCCATTTAAATGGACCTTGATTCGAGAAAGAATCAACTCAAGATTTTGATCATCGCATGTTTCAAGAACCTTTTGCACGACATAGTTTCCAAATTGATCTTTCATCATAGCCTGTTATGCATTCAACAAACTTCATATTATGCAACTGCAAACCAAGGAGCAAAAGCAGAAAAACTTCATAGAAATTAACAAAGAGAAAATTGCTATTTGCTGATCATTCAAATATATATATATGATATTTGATTTGTAAAATAGCAAAATGTGAGGTCTGCAATAGGGACACCTAAAATTTATTGCTTGTCAGTTCATACAAGTGCACAGTTATACTGCTTACAAAAGCATCCCATGGTACCTGGGAATTTTGCATCAACATATATACAAGGAAAATTTTGGAGTGCAGGAAAAACCAAAGGTAAAACAACAAAGAAAAGGGGGCCTAAAATGCACTTGGAATGGTCTAGGGGATGCTAAGAAAGGATTAAAATATGGTCACGGATGTGTTTTTGGTCATGTAGCATCTCTTGTAGTTGCGGATATAATGGATGCTATTGTTGGCAATTATGGTAAATATAAGCAGTGAATATCCATGGTAGAGAAATCTGAAATTGGAAAATAGTGGCCGCAATGTCACAGTGCAGCTACTATTTAAATCCTGATGCAAAGCTATGCTTCTCGGACTTGGTGGTGAGTGTCGGATACGGATATGGTTTATTTTCAAGGTTTTTCCATGTATTTGAAGGATCCTTGGAGGTCATAACCCCCATATCCATGTGTTGGATACAGGTACTTCATGAAAAATGAAGAGTCCAAGCAACATAGATGTGAAGTATTCTACAAACACGCCATATTTTTTAGGATGACATTGAATAATTCCAAATTTCCTATATTTTTTCAAGTTTCTTGCTAAATTTATTTATTGTACTCATTTGATTAGGAAACAAAGAGAGATGATGCTTCAACATATATTGTAACAAAACTCAAAGGTTTTTATAGAACTTGTTGTAAAAAGGAAAAAGAAGGAATAGTACTAGAAGATAAAACATACACAAGTAATGGCATACACAAGTAAATATATGAATGATGAATCGCTATTTACATGTGGAAAAAGAAATTACTATTGCAACATACCTGTAATGGCTCATTTTCATCAGTTGAACCAAGCATCTCGTTGACCAGAATTTGTCGTTCCTCTGGCCCACCAAAAGTCAAGCACTTTTCAACGACATTAGAAGCAAATTTCTGCTGACTCATCTTCACAATTTGTCCAGCAAGCTTGCTGATGATCGTGGACCGCTCATGTGGCTTACCGTGTTCAAGAACATGCTACCACACAGAGATAAACGTGTCAGTGACACATAATACCACAACATTGATGCTCGACATAGGACATATTCGCAGAAGGTGGCTAGAGGAACAAGCAACAGGAAAGAAGGGAAGAAATAATGAGTCAAATGGGACAACTAATGAGTCATTTAAGCATAAAACAAAACATACACAGAAACAGGTTCAAGACACTGTTCAAAATAATTCAATAATAAGATTGATCTAGAAACCAAGACAAAACATATTACAATTAGCAATGGATATGCAAAAACAATAAAGCAGATAAAGTAGATCAGTTTCCCAAATGAAAAGTAAATAGGCTAGATTCAAAAGGGATGCTCGGATACCTGAATAACATAATTCCCATATTGATCTTGTGCTAGAGTGCATACAGATTGCATGACCTCATCCATAATGATTTGTTGGGTTTTTGCATCATAGCAATGTTCCAGCACCCTCTATCAGCATTAATAGTGAGTAAAATCAATAAAAGTAAATGACAAATCTCCAGCAATGAAAGGGTAGGATTGGGATGTTTCAAACCTGAATGACACGACAACCATAAGGGTGGGTAGAAAGCGCCACGACTTGGCCATAGAAAGCTGAAATGATAAATTGAATTCGATCCTGAGGGACACACTCTATACACTTTTGAATAACATGATTACCGTTCTGATCATGAACACATTTCATGATTGAACCATCAAGCTCTGCCACCATTCTGGTTTGCTGGTCCACATCAACCACTTCTAAAGCCTGCAGTCACCGGATTTGTAGCAATCAGAGGCTTCCATAACCCCAAAGATATACAAGCAATTTACTTTAACCTTGTAAAACATTCTCATAAGGCACGTGCATGAAAAGCTCCAAACTCATTACAATGCTAATATATCCGGTTACACTCAAAGATTCTTGGATGCACTCAAGTGCTCCGAACAACAAAACAATAGCTATTATAATTTAAATGATTACAATGGTCTCCAGCAGCATGTAAAACAGTAAAAATACCAATATGCCTGGATTTAATAGAAAATGAATTCAGTGCCATGGAGACTATTGGTAGTCAATGACTCCAAGAAAGCAAGAGAATTTTTTTTTATAGGAAGAATAAAAAGAAAGGGAAACACAGTTGATGCACCTTTTGAATCACTCTGCAACCGTACATTTGAAGGCTAAGAGGCAACACATGACCTGTAAGCTGAGTGGCTAACTCCGCTCTTTGACTTTCTGTACCATGCTCAAAAAACTGCAAATCCAGCTTAACAGTTAGACTAACCAATTATATCAGGATAAACAAGGTGGTTGGAAGATTTAAATGAGTACATCATGAAGCATATACTTTCTGTATGACATAATTTCCAAAGACATCAGTCATCAAAGCACAAGCATGGGGAATAATCTTAGGAAATATTTTGATCTTCTCTTCCTCTGTGGCAGTTTCTAATTTCTGCTGAATAAAGCGACTACCGTACTGATCCGTACTGCATCATAATACAAATTAGGGTCAGGACATTACACGCACGAATGCATTATAAGGTAAAGGAAGGCACCGAGACACCAACCTGAATTCAACAACATGGTCAACAATGTCTAAGAGTTCAAAAGACCTAGTCTTGTTGTTCTTAAATTCATCCAATAAAGATGATACATATCTTCCATCCATACTACTACTGATATCCGAGTGCCATGACCCTGATGAGCTTCTCATCATTGAATTAAAACGTGCAGTTCTATCATTCTGTATGCTCCCAGAACCAATGTTCGCAAGTACAGAATTTGCCAGTGGATTTCCAGCATATGGCATGCCGAGGCCATATGAAGAATTCCCATAATAGCCCTGATTTAGACCACCAGCTTTACCTAAAAGCGACAATTCATACTGCTGCTTCTGCTGAGCTAGTATTGCCTCAATGTATGCCTTTTGAAGGCCATCCAAATCCCCATGCAAAGTACCACCATGGTTCCCGGCAAGCAAAGAATCAGGACTAGCCGCAGTATGTGTCCCATAAGAAGTTCTTTGTAAGTATTGCATAAAACGAGGATCTACAAGTGGAGAAAGGAGGTCAGACCCTTGATTTCCTGCTCTATTTGAACTTTGCCTATCACCAGTACCAGTCAAGGAGAAACCTAAAATAAAAACCAGAAGAAAAAGATGTTAAAGAGAAAAATGTAGAAAGTGAAAAATACCAAAAGCAAAGTACAAGATTTGAGAAAATACCATACCCGCACTTAAATTGTTCTTAACTGCAGAATTTAGCTTCTGGTTAACCGAATAAGCACCAGGTAGACGGCCAATGAAATCTGTGTTCAAAAGATTCACATTGGGATGTGCAACATCAGATCCTTCCAAACTTCCAAATCCAGAAGGATGCACTTTTGCATAAAGATCTGCAGAAGAGGAAGTTCTTTTGGGAATCCTGACTTCCCCATTGGAACTAATCTTAGAAGCATTAATATTAGGTGCAATCCCCTTTTCCCTTGCGAAGTCAATATAGTTTGGAGAAAATAAGAGCTTTTCAGCACTAGACTTGTCAATGAATTGCTGCTGCACACTATGACTATGACCATTTGGCAAGTTTAATGGAAAATTCTGCTGATTACCCAGATCAGCCTGAAGATGAGATCGCATGTGGCTATTCTCATCTGCATGTCTAGTTTTCGATAAGTTCAACCCAGATATTGTAGCTGCAAGTTCAGCAAGTTCAGGCACAGCAGACGGATGCCCATTTTGAGCATTTGATCCAACAATATTCTTTTTATCTACTAGGCTGACCTTGCTCCCAACAGGAGGAAGTCCAGAACCAGGAGACCTCCCAACTAAATGTTGTTCAGGAGTTGTACTCCTCGATAGTGAAGAACCCACAGCAGAGGCAAAAGAGTGAGAAGTGGTTTTACCATGGCTCTTAAGATGAGCTACACCAGCAGGCAAGCCCTCCAAGGACTCTGCTCCACTACCAAAACCAGGAGGGCTGGGATCAGCAATGCTAGCCACATCCAACATATCACTGAAAGTATTTCGACTTGCTGGCCTTGACAGGTGGCCAGTTAAGATGGCAGGTCGATCAAGTCCACCCTGCAGGATTTATCATATCAGTTGTGCCACAAAACAAGTTAAATTAAATAAATAGTATTTCACTTAATGATCCATTTTCAACTAACTTAGATTAGGTTGTTTAATGTTAAGCAATATCAAGATGTTTCAAGCATAAAAAAACAATTTATATATGAAAAACAATAGGAATAAGAAAAGACTACATCATTACTAAACAAAAAATCAAAGTGAAAAATAACCATACATTATTAAATAATTGAATACATTCCATCATAAATGTTGGAAAACTATTTTAAAGGGCAGAACAAAGTAATGTAGGATCTAGAAGCTGAAATTTGATACCATCCTTTTCTTTGCACAGATTATTTTGATCATCATATGAAGGTTAAAGTAAGTTATCACATTATTTTATTATTCAGTTTTCAGATAATCCTTCTAGCATGAAAGACAAGAACAAAAGAGAAAAAAGGAACTAGCATCCCTAACTGGTTCAAAATATATGGTTAAGTTCCCATAAATTCACGGAATCCTACAAGTTGTCTGATCTAGAAATTGTATTGTGAAAATAGTTTAGTAACTTCAAAGATAAGTCCAACAAGGAAAAAAAAGGAATTAAAAAGGGACGTAAACTGGAAATCACCTAAAGATCAATATATTTTTGACATGGGGTTAGGAATATCACAAGAAAACAGGACAAAACAACCCATATCAGTAAAGAAATATTAAAACATATCATGTTACAATGAGGATAAAAATAATTTACAAAACCTACAATTTATCAATTGACCTGGGGGCTACATCACCTGAAGAATGTCAGCAAAACTCTTCCTCCTTGCACCAATCCCAGTAGCAGACAGCGGAGCCAAACCATCTGGGCCTCTATCAAGCCACTCAGCAGACATCTTCCGGGACATATTCCTTGCATTGGTATTCCTCAGTTCCATCAAATCATTTTGCCCTTGTTGCACATAAAGACCAGGTTGCATCGAAAATAATGATGAACTATCACCACCATCAACCAACTTCTTCTTTCTCCAGTCCCCAATGTTCCCAATGGAAGAGCCACTAGCCTGGAACCTTTGTGCAACTCGCCAATCCTCTTTTGATAACAATGGTGGAGGCAGCCTTGGATTTATGTTTTCGTGGGAGTAATAGTATGAAAGATATGCAGGATGCGAGCGTATCTCATCTTCAGACAGCATTCCATTATTGCCAGTAGTACTATCACCAACACCACTGACACCATTATTGTCTCCAAAATCAGGATAAGCAAAAAGACTACCAACAGCACTCAAGGATCCCTCAACCGTGGGTGGCGCACTGCCACTTCTATATATGTTAAGATCCCTGTCATGACCCACAGATTGTTGGTTATGACGAGCTCGCAAAAGCAATTCTAGTTCAGTCAAACTCTCTTCCAAACTCCCACTAGGTATTTCAAAACCATTATCCATCGTTGGTAGCATATCTATGTTACTGCCGGTAACCATCCTCAAAACCCTACATCCATAGAAAAAAAATCAATCAATAAAACTATATCAATAAGACAAGAAAATAAAAACCCATCTTTCAATGTCTAAATGTTATTTAGTTCCTCCTCTTCATTTACTACAATTAATAATGGGTTTTGTGTTTAAAAGATACCAGAAACAACTTTACAACTTTTTATATTTCAAAAAAGTCCCATCTTCATTAAAAAACGAAGAGAAAAGAAAAGAAACAAATTTTTAGATGAAATCTTCAGCAACCAAATAGAGCACAATCGACCATTAGACTTATACAAAAAAGCAAGTTTTCATTTTAAAAATTTCATAATATTCTCAGCAACAAACCATATAACTGGACGCTAAATTCAACCAAAATAGAAAAGAAAAAAGAACAAAAACTCACATCGTATTTTTTTCATCACGACATAGGTTAATTAAACATTAAAATTCAACAAGAAACTTAAAAATCTAAAAACAAATTCCCGCATCAATTAACTACCAAGCACCAAAAAGTAATCTCCCTGAAACCCAACCCCCCCCAACCCAAAAGAAATGTAATCCTAAAACTAAATTGCAATTAAATCAACGTCGATAATGAGAAACTTACGTTGCCTGAAGATCAATACTCCGTTTCCTCTTTCCTTGTAAGAAAATTATAAAATTTTAGAATACAGAAAAAAAAATTAAAACTATAATCAGAAGCAACAAATATTATTTAAAAAATGAAAAAAAAAGGATAAAAAATGTACAGGCAAAGACGGAGGCGAGGTAAGGAGGAAGAGAAGGAGAGAGCGTAATGTCTTCTCTGAGATTCTTCCGAAACGGCCGTTTTTTTTTTTTCAAATTATCAATGAAGTTGTAAATTAAAGTAGCAAAAAGAAGAAAAAGGAAATCAGAGATAGAGGGGGAAGTAGGACCAGAAAAATGTGATTTCAGACGTTGGATAAACAATGGACGGTGATGAACGGTGATTACGTGCATGGACGTTAATTGCTATGTAAGAAGTAGTTTATTTTATTTGTATTTTACCCCCGTTTTTTTTATTGCTAAACTAACATGGAGGATAGGTTAATTTATGTGAATATGCTGAAATTTTTTGTTGAGAAATTAGGTTAGAAATTTTAAAAATTTATCCATTTATGATATTTTTGGAGATACAAGGTGCTCTTTAGGAAGCATTTTTCTTTCAACGGCAATTATTTTAATGATAACTTTTTCAACGGCTATAATAGAGGTGCTCATGGGTCGGGCGGCCCGGTCTGGCCCGACGACCCGCTCGAAATATGGGAGGGTTTGGGTAAAAATATAAGCCCGAAATATGGGCTTGGGTAAAAAAATGAGGCCCGATTAAAAAACGGGCCGGGCCTCGGGCACCACTTTTTTGGCCCCTGGCCCGGCCCGGTCCGAATACAATAATTTTTTATTTTTTTATTTTAAAATACTTTTAAAATACTTTTTTTAAATTTTTTTAATTTTAAAAATATTTTTTTTATTTTTGTTTTAATTTTTAAAATAAATTTTTGGTATTTATTTAAAAAAACGGGCCGGGCCTAGGCAAAATTCTAGGCCCATATTTCGGGCCGGGCCGGGCCTGGGCCTAGGACCAGGGCCGAAATTTTTTCCGGGCCCGGCCCATGAGCACCTCTAGGCTACAAGGAGTCCAACAATTATAATTTTTCTTATATAAATCCCTTCAAACTTCATTCTTTTCAATCAAATACTCAATTTTCAATCCTCGATTTCTAATTTTTTTAGTTTCAATCTTCAATATTTAATTTTGAATTTTTAATCCTCAATTATTTTTTTAGTTTTTTTTAATTTTATTTTATTCGTTATAATTTTTAAATGAAAAATCAATTTAGTTGTTTGGATGACAAGCATATCTCTCGCATTCAATTACAAATGGTAAAAAAATTTATTAAATTATCTAATTTTAAATAGTTAATTATTATGCTGTCTAGATTATTAATTTTTTCATGTTTATATACTCAGCTCGAAGGTCGGATTTTGGAGACATAATAAACAGTTTAAGCGAATGCGCACCAGATGTCATCCATGCACACTTGCGAGATGCAATATTTTTATACATGACTCGCATGCTTAGGGGACTAAATTGGATTCCTCACTTATCAGTGCTTTGGTTGAAAGATGGAGGCTGAAGACACACATATTCAATCTTCCTTTCAGCGAGTGTACAATTACACTCAAGGGTGTTAATCTACAACTCGATCTACCTGCCGATGAGGAAGTCATTACAGGTCCAATTATTAGTGTCAACTAGAGTGCAACATGCGAACAACTATTAGAGAAGGTGCCGAACAAGATTAGGGGCAACCAAATTGAGATGAAATGGTTGGAGGACAATTTCCAAGCTATTGAGGCTTCTGCGAGTGATGTTGAAAAGAAACAATTCACGCGCGCATTCATCTTGAGGTTGATTGGGGGTCTGCTAATGCTAGATAAATCTCGCAATTTGGTACATTTAAGGTGGCTACTACTACTAGCCAACTTGAAAGAATTGGGATGACTTTGTTGAGGATCAACGGTGCTAGCGACATTGTACTGAGAAATGTGTTGAGCGACGATATTGGATAAAGTTAAAATTGGTGATTGCATGCTCCTTTTTTAATCGTGGACATGGTATTGACTATCATTTTTATACCCCTGAGTGGAACTCCCTTACGAATTCTCACTCATCATATGGTAAATTTCTTTTTAATAAGTTTATAGAATACAGATGATTAGTTACTGAGTTCACTTCGATAGATATTTTTTTAAAAAAATTGAAACCGAAGCTCAAGTAAATTAAAAGATAGCTAATGCGTGTTGATATATGTCATAATGTTGATTAAAATTTCATGACCTCTTTATTGTTTCGTTCTTTTTTCCAAATCAAGTAGATAAATGCTCCCAAACAATTAGAGGTCTTTATGGATTAAGTCAGGCTAGGTTTAGGTCGAGTTTAAGCATAATATTAACATACTTTATATTTGTTCAAGCCTAACCCGACTCAAAATATGAGCCTAAAATTTTGTCCAGACCCTCCCATATTTGCAGAAGATTAACCCAAGCACATTTTTGTTCCACCCATATTATTTTTAAAATTTTTTTAATAATTTTATACATTTTTTATTTATTGAAATTTTTTATATAGTCATCTTAACATTATTATAATGTTTACGTTAGAGTAATATTATGTATTTAGTATAGTTATTTATTTAATGTGTCCTAAATTACATAATAATAAAAATAAAATATTATAAACTTAAAAATGAGTCGAGTCGAATCGAGTTGGGTAGAACTTTGAATGTTTAAATTCGAGCTCAGCCTATATATTAAACGGGCCTTTTTTTTTTGTCCAAGCTCATTTTTCAAGCCTAATATTTTTACTCAAACTCACTTAAAGTTTAAACAAGCTTTCATGCCTAGACGGGTAACCGGGCTATGTGCAGGTCTACTATCAATCTTCAAAATCAATATAAGGAATGACTTTCCTTTTAATCTTGTAACAACCCAATGAAGTTCTTGAATCCAAGACATAGCCCTTCTATGAATAAGACACAGTTTTAGTACATCTTGCCAAATCTATTTAGAGCACTCCCATTCAAAAACTAGATGATTTCGAGTTGCCATTCCATCATGACAAATATTGCAACATCCTTCAATATCAAGCCCCATGAAATGAGTCTGTCTTTTGTAGGAAGCCTGTTAAGGATAGCCATCTAAGCAACAAAAGACAACTTCGGAATATGTAAAGGAAACCAAAGGAGTTTGCTCCAAGCAACCCTCTCCTTCCTTGTTCTGATTTCTTTCCATATTTTGGACACAGATACCTTACTAGTTTCTTCCATATTTTTAAGAACTTGAGAAGCAACATCCCTCAACTTCAATAATTTCTTTCAACCTCAACCTGCTAAAAAGAATCATTCTTCAGGATATATGCTTGTACATAAGCAATCCATAAAGATCCCTCACCAGCAAGAATAGATCTAATAAGTTGAATCATGCAGGCCTTATTCCAATTCTCCAGGTCCTTCATTCCTAAACCCCCTTCAGCTTTTGGAGAACAAATCACATTCCAGCTAACATCCTTCATTCAACCTCCTTGTCATAAGGGGAACTCCTAAGTGACGAACAGGGAGTTGCCCAATCTTAAACCCAGTAATTCCACTAATTTCCTTCAGCTCATCTTCTAACATCCTAGTAGAAAAAATCTCACTTTTGGCCAGAAAGTTCATAAAAATACTCGAGCACACTCCAAATACCAAGTACAGAGTCAAGAGAGCCTTTAGCAAAAATCAACAGATCATCTGCAAAGCATATGTGAGTCAATTTAATCCTTTTGCATTTTGGATGATACTTGAACTGACCATACTAAGTAGCTATACCCAAACGTCTGGAGAAAACATTCATACCAAGGACAAAAAGGTAGGGAGAAAGGGAGCTCCCTGCCTTACGCCTCTTGCCCCTTTAAAGTAGCCCACCAATCCACCATTTAAAGAGATGGAGAACCTGGAAATAGTACCACAAACATTGATCCATTTTACAACCTGCTCTGGGAATCCCAAGGCTGATAGAACAGCAATGATAAATTTTTAGTGCACACCTTGATGATGAAGTCCTCTTACCATAACCCCTAACAAGCTCAATTTTTTATGAAGGCAAAATTCACTTTTTGCTCAATTTTGGGAAGGCCTCCAAACTTTAGTTCACTTCAGAGGACTGTGAATCTTCTTTGGGGTAAGAAAAGTGTTGTGGTGGTTAAATTGGCAGGGAATAATCTTTTCATTTTTCAGTTTTCTAATTCTGAAGCTAGGGACTTGTGTTCTTGAGCAGGGTCCCTAGCATATTCAAAATCAACCTGTCATTTTACGGAAGTGGGAACCAAATTTGAAGAGTTTGGAATTTAATATGGATCGCTTACCTGTTTGGATTCATCTCAAGCATGTTCCTCTTGAATTGTTCACGGGAGGTGGCTTGAGCTATATTGCTAGTGCTCTAGGAAATCCTCTGTATATGGACGGGATTACTGCTTCTAAGCAACGCCTACCTTATGCTAAGGTGTGTGCGGAGTTATCAGTGGATCAAGTGTTACCTCGTTTCGTTTTATTAATGTGGTTCTTAAGGATGGCTCGATAGCTTCGGTTGCAGTTGAAGTTCCCTGGATGCCTCAGAAATGTTGTTATTGTTACTATAACTAATGAGGGGGATATGACTACGACTCAAATTAAAACTATTGCTACTACCTCTAATTCACCTGATTCAACTAGGAAAGTAAGTTCCAGAAAAGGGAAAAACGTTCTTACTGGTTCTAGTAATCGTTTTGAGGTGCTAAGCTCTATGGAGGATGTTGGATTGCCCTCAACTAGTGTGACTTCTAATGTAGAAAATGATTCTGATTCAAATATGATTCTGATTCAAGAGCTGCTTCTATGGGAATTTTTACTTTGATGCAGGCCATGAAAACTAAGAAGAAGGGGAAAATTGAAAGCAATAGGTGTATGGTAGTTCTACCTACCAATGGAGATTTGACTGTTAAACTCTGTGCGATGAAAATTCTTTTTTGGAATGTTAGACCCTCTAAAGCAGAAATTTGTTTTTGATAGGATTAGGCAGTGGAGGATTGATGTAGTTTGCTTATTAGAAACTAGAGTGAAAGTAGATAAAATGCAGCAAATAATGGGGTGTACTTTTCATGGTTAGAAGGGGTTTTACAACTACAATGAAGCTGTAAATGGGAGAATTTGGGTTTTGTGGAGAGAAAGTTTACAGATTATCAAAGTTTCTTCTACTGGTCAGTGTTTGTCTAGCTGTGTTAATCTAAATGGCCCGGATATCTCTTTTGCTGCAGTTTATGGAAGTAATATTGGGGGTGAAAGAAAAAGATTTTGGGAGCATTTGAAAGATGTTAAGGAAAGTGTTGGTAATTGTCCATCCTCAAGAGAGCTGATACGAGGGATTTTCAGGAGTGCTTAACTGATCATGTGTTCAATGGTCCACAATTTACCTGGTCAAATCATCAGAAGGATTCTTTTCTTCCCAGAAAACTGGACAGAGTCTTGGCAAATGATGTCTGGTTGAGCTGTTTTCCTCAAGCTCCAGGAGCTAAACCTTTTAGGTTCTTTAATTTCTGGGCAAAACATCCTGATTTTATGAAGACTGTTGAACAATCTTGGAAAGAACCTGTTGATGGTGATCCTATGTCTAGACTTGTGAAACAGAGTAGACAACCTATCAAACTGTTGACTTATGATGATGATAACAGGTTAGAAACATATGAGCAAATTTCAATGGAGAGCATAAGATTTTATAGTGGACTTATTGGCACTGCTGATAAGGGAGTAAAAGGGTTGTTCAATCCAATTTCTTAGGGAATTACTGAATGTTACTTTACCAGCTGATGCACATGATTAGAGATATTACAAGAGAGGAAATTAAGGAGTCTATGTTTGCGCTTACAACTAATCATGGGCCAAAAAATAGGGTATGGGTATAAATATAGATTCGAGTAAAAAATAAGGCTCGTTTAGAAAATGATCGAGTCTTGAGTAAAGTTTTTTTTTTTCGGGGTTCAACTCGAATTTACAAAAAAAAAAATTGTTTTTGTTTTTACATTGTTTTATTGTCATTACACTATTATATTGTGTAAGTCTTGTTTTATTGTTAATTTTGCTACTATTTTAAAGGCATTTGCTTGTTAAGTTGCATCTGTCTTAGTGTTATTTAAGTACAAATATTTTTTTAAATTTATTTTTAATTTGTCGGGAAACATTTATTTTAATGTTTTTAATATATTTAATGTATTATATTTTTTAAAATTATTTTTTATAAAAAAATTAATACAGTTGGGTCAGGCTGGCCTCGAGTTTTAGTTTTTTTATCTGGTTCGAACTTGAACAAAATTTTTAACTCTTTTTTTGGGTTAAACCGAGCTTAAACCTATCAAATGGGCTTGAAATTTTGTTACAGTTTAACTTAACCTATAATCACCTCTATTTGCGCTGGACAATGAAAAGGCACATATTCTCAAAAGGTGATAACTTCTTAATTTTCATTTTGAAAAATAAAAATAAAACAAAAACTCAATTTTTAGAGATAAAATTCAAAATTATAATATAGAGTATATTTTTTTTTATTATACGATACTTTTATTATCATATCTATTCATTTTGATATAATGCCAAGAATTACTCATAACCCCTTCCCCAACACTTAAATAGGAGAATAATACACTTCAGCGCATTCGAACCCACACACTCTTGCACTAGCAACAGTTCCAATGTCAATTAAATTACGACTCAATTCACAATTTAAAATATTTAAAATTCATATTAATATATAATATTTGAAATTCAGTCATGAGTCAAACAATGGAAAACCCAAAAAAGATATAGTGGAACTCTTCCCAAAATCTTAGGTTTGTCCTTTAATTCTAAGAAATTAATTTAGAAACCCAATAAATTTATTCATCTTTACCAAATTTTATTAATCATATTTAACCCATTTTGTTTGTAAATGGATGCCAGGTCATCTGTCTGGGTCAAACCAAATCTCCCTTTTATCCAACTACATTGATATAAACATCATAATTAACATGGGCATTATCGTCTTTTAGCTGTTCAATTAATTCGCCTTCAAATTATTATATAAGAAGAGTTCCCTCCTTGTCCACAAAACAAAGTGATAGTAGGGAAAACCAATCCCTCTATTTCTAGAAATGAAGCAAGCTGAGATTAACACAAGCTTCTGCTACCGGCACGTGGTGGATCCATGTAAGGCATTCGGACGTCGGTGCACCCGGTTCGGACAGCAGTGTACCCGGTTGGTGGAGGAGCAAAGAGCAAAGTTCTACATTCTCCGCCGGTGTGTCACCATGCTTGTTTGCTGGCATGAATGTGGCGACACTTGAAGAACCCTAATATGTTAGAAGAAAGTTTATATGTTAACATATATATTAGAATTAATACCCATCAAAAGGAAGGGTTCTCTTCTTCTTCTCTTCTTTATTTTTAGGTTGATTCTTCTTCTTCTTCTTTTCTGAGGTTGTATTTTAGGTTAAAATCAAGTTTTAATGATAAATTTATGATGGGATGAGTTTTTTTGATTAATTTAAAAATTTATTGTCAATATAAGAATACGTCGGTCCGAAGGCGTAAAAACGTAAATTTTATCTATAATATAACTTTTATGACTGATTCAAGAATTATTTCCTATTCCAGATTTAATTTGTTTGGCCAACAAACAATACCAATTTCCTCCTGTTGGAAATTGAATTATGGAAAAGAATGATTTGACAAATTTTAATAGTATTTCTAAATGGGTTTTCAATTAATTATGCCAATGATACAATAAGAATTAATGTGGAGGATTTCCAACCTCAAGAAATTTCATATAAATAATTAGTATTTAAATTTGTGATATTTAAATTTGTCCAGTTTTCTTAGTATTTAAGATATTTTTTTTATTTTAAATTGGTGTTCAAAATTTTTTTCATCCACTATATTAGTACTTGAGACGAATAGTGTTAATTTTTTACTAATGTAGTAATGCTGACCAATCACATGTCGTCATGTGACATCTTCTTATACATCAGGATGGAAAAGAAAAATGAGGTATAAGATAATGTCACGTGGCGGCATGCAATTGGTCAACGCTGCCACGTTCGAAAAAAATTAACACCGTTAATTTCAGGTACTAATATAGTAGACGGAAAAAAATTTAGGTACCAATCTAGAATAAAAAAAATTATAAGTAGTAATTTAGGAGAACTTGATAAATTTATGTATCAATTTTATGTTTCACCTTATTTAAATTATCTAAAACAAATTCCAATATTTTAGTTCAAGAAATTCAGGAAACAGGGATAAATCTATGATGATTATATTATTTTCCACTATTAGTTAGGAATTTCCTCTCAATCTGTAACGACCCAAAATCCGTGGGCACCGGAAAAGTGTGTTATCGGGCCTACGTCTTAGTAAACTGAGTCATAAATAATTATTAGAAGTAATTATGAGTTTAGTTGAGTGATTAATTAGGTGAATTTAGTCTAATTAAGAATAATTAAGAAAAATGATTAAATTGAATAAAGAGTGAAAGTCTAATTATAGATTAAAAGAAAGTGAAAAGGGCTAAAATGCAATAAGCCATTTATATGAAATGAGCGGCATAAATGCATTAAAATCTAAGATTTTATTTAAGTTATATATAATTATTATAATTATTACCATTATTATGGTTTTATATTATTATTATTATTAAATAAAATAAATAGTAGACAATTGTATGGTAATAAAATATACATGTGTAAAAATTATATTTATACATTTGTAAATTAAACACCTAAATTACTTATAATTTAAGTATGAAGATATTTTATAATTATTAATTGTATTAATTATATTATGAGATTTTTTATATAATAAATAAATTAAGGATATGATGATGATAAGGTACAAATGTAATAATATTTATGTGTACAATTGTAATAAATGTAAATGATATAAAAATAGATATTTACTAATTATTATTATTAAGTTAAATATATATTTATTAAATTAAATAATTAAACTATGAGATTTTTATTTGATAAACAAATTAAATAATGACAATTGTAATAAAATTATTGGTACAAATGTAGAAATATAAGTGTGACCAAATGTAAAATGAATATTTATATTAAAATAGATATTTATTATAAGCATTATATTATGTTAATAAAATAAATAAAATATAAAAGAAACAAAAACAGAGAATAGAAACAGAATTGAAACGAGAAGCAGGGGAGAAAAAGGGAAAGAAAAATATAAGAGAAAACTAGGGATTTGAAGCTTCAAACTTTAATTGGTAAGTTTAATCAAGTCTTTTTCTTATAAATTTGATGTTTTTGGAATCCTAGAGTGAAATACTCTCGGATTTAAATTGAAATTTTGAAAGTTAATAGATTTTTGAGTAGGGTTTATGTTGAATAAATAATGGAATTGAGGGTTTATTTGATAGAAATTTTGATTAGAATTGAATAAATGATTGAATTGTACACTAAGCTATAAGTTTTGAGTTTTAGGGATTAAATTGGAATAAATTCGAAATTATGAAAATATGATAAAAATTAGATAGTTAAATGTGAGTTTGGCAAGAAATTGAGTAGTAAAAAGGTATGAATTGAGAAAGAAAAATATATAGATTTAGTTAAGATTAAATTGGAATTAAAGTAAAAGTTAGATAAAAATTTCAATAGTTAAATTATATTGTATTAATTATTATGAAAATGATCTTAATTTTTTCGTAGCTAATATCGCACCCGAGGCATCCACGAAGAAAGGAAAAGAAAAAGTAGACAAGGAATAGACACGAGAATCACGGTTTGTATCACTATAATTCAAATTTTATTATTATTAAATGTTTAATTTGCTAATTCTGTGTGGTAAGTATTTTAAGGTAAGTGTTTAATAAATGATAAGTTTATAATGTTGTATTGAAATTGAAACTGATATTGAACTGAATTATAGAATACTGGATATTGTTTTGAGTACTGAGTGAATTGTGAAAATACTGAATATTGTTATGTATAATGCATTGAATTGTGAAATTACTGCAATACTGTGAAACTGATTGAAATAATGAATTTATAATCGATACTGAACTAAGATGGAAATTGTACTGAAAAGTAAATTAAATATCCTATTAACTAGTCGGGCTAGTTGGATATAGTTGGCATGTCATAGGATATGGAAGAGTACGGGGTATTTTTCGGCTTACTGATTAGGCACTTATGTGCCGACTACTGTTACTGTTAATTTTCTGCACTTTGTGTGTCAAATATTGTTACTGTTACGGTTACCGATTTGGCACTTTGTGTGTCTAATACTGTTACCATTACTATTATAGATTCAGCACTTTGTGTGTTGAATATTGTTACTGTTACTGTTACTGCTACCATTACTGATTATTGGTGTGTTTGGTTGGAATCTGTGTATCCGTCGTGTTCGAGTCAAGTTAATAGGGACAAATGAAATAAATTTTACTGATAAAACTAATCTTGAATGATATAGTATATGTGAAAGGTGAAAATTGAAATAAAGAAATAAGAATGGTATATATATATATATATAAAATTGATAATACAAAAAGATTGAATTGTTCATTAAGTAATGTTAATTGTAATGAAAAAGTATGTGAGTGATTTAATGTATTTAATTATGAATTGAATTATAGTAATATCACTGAGTATATGCATACTCAGCGTACGGTTGTTTCCGTGCGCAGGTTGTAGAAGTCAAATACTGAACTAGCATCTAAAGTCAGACCCGACTTCAGCAAATTTTGGTGATATATATTTTCTTTTGGTAATGTGGCATGTACATAGGATGTGTATAAAAGTTATTATGTTTTAAATATAAATGGTTAAAAATGTTAGAATTATAAGTCTAAGAATTATAATGAAAGAAGTTTATTCATTTCAATTTAATTAGTACATTGATAAATTTAGATTGACATTATATTAATTGAGTCTGATTAAAATGTATTTAGAATAGAAAATGAGAATGTGAAATGAATTGGTTGAATTGGTTATAATTGGAAATGATATGGTTTTAATTGCAGGGGGTTTTATGTAAAAATAAGTAGAAATGCTGTCGAAATTTTAAAAAAAAAATTGGAGTACTTGAACGAGTTCATTTCACTTTTAATTCATGTTTTAGACTTCGAAAGTTTATTACAGGGACTTAGTTATTCAATTGTATTACGAATGTTATTTTATTATGAATTATCCGTAAGTTGTTTGATATGTTCGGTAATACCTCGTAATCCGATTCTGGCGACAGTTCGGGGTTAGGGGGTGTTACACGATCTCACTTAGACATATAGATTTCCTTTCAGTCTCACTATAAGATACAAGTGTATCAGAGTTCTACATAATAAAGTCTTCTCTCGATCTCGTCTATCTAAATCTTCCACTAAATGTGTCAATTCTAGTGTAATATGCAATTTAATACATTTGAACAAACAATCAATCAACCAATAAAACCATTCAACATATTATTAAACTTAAATTCCTTACAAGCAATTAAGCTCTTTAACCATAAACTTATAAAAAATATTAAAAATTGTAAAATTGTAAAATTTTATAAAAAAATATAAAAAATTACAAAATGCATCAAAAATACCCTTTAATCATTGACTATTAAAGTTAACGACTCTTAATTTTTTTTTAATTAAAGCTATCACGTGTCGCAGCACAACATGATATGTGGCAAAAATGATAAAAATAAATAAAAATCAATAAAAATTATAAAATACTTATTTTGTATAATAAATTTTATATTTTTTTTACTAATTTTATATTTATTTACATTTTTATAATTTTCTTACGCCTTTATAAAAGTTTATAATTTTTTCTATATTTCTATATATTTTATAAAAAATTTTTAATTTTTAATAAATTTAAAATATTTTTAAATATTTTTATTAAAATTTAATATTTTTTATATTTTTAAATTTTTATCATTTTTTACCACATGCCACTTCATAGTTGAATTGGGTAAAAATTGGTTGAATCGGATGAACCAAAATTTTTAATATATTTTTTATTTTTATCCATATTTAGAAAAGTCAAAGATTTAGGTATCCAAATGTTGGCACTGGAAATAAGAGATTTAAGGCACTGAAAGTGAGATTGAAATTTGGCATGAGATATTTGCAATATTTGGTCCCTAATTGTACAGTGACTTTGCAAGTTGATCTCTAAATCTCAACTATAAATAGGCCTAACCATTTCTCATTTTTGAATCATCCCCACATTTGTCTCATTTTATTGACATTTTTGAATCATCTCCTTAAGGCATTGTTCTCTCTCTTTATTTGTAAGTTTTCACTTGTATTTAGAGTGAAATATATTTGGTAGTGTCCGAGAATGTAGGCAAAATTTGCTGAACCTCGTTAAAATTCTTATATTCTTTATTGTTTATTTTGTATATTTTGTGAGTGTGATTGTAGTGATTCATTGTGCAGTTAAATTACGATAGAGGGATATTCTAGCTAGGAAAGACCTGGTACTTAAGTAATCTTCGTGATCCACCTATCTTTCCTGGGAATTGAACTTAGTGTGAATTTTCAATACAATAATTTTACTCTTTTACACGCTTCTACACGACAATTTTTTATGAATTATTAATGATTTATTTAACCGAATCAATCAAACCAGTTTCTCGTGTTTTGAGATATATATAGGGGTTAACTATTGTCCTATAATGTTACGTAGTCGACCATACGAAGGGTAAGTATGACCGTGTGATCGATCAAGTGACAAGGCCTTTACAAGTCAATTGTCGTCATACGATAGTGTACTCCGTGGTTCTACTCTAACATTTTCCTCTCTAATATTGCATGAGATTATTGTGTCTCAATGGTACTCATGTGGTTGCACATCGAATGGTCCCTTAATAGTCCTCGCAGCATATCGTCTCTAAACTGATTAAGGTAAGATACAAAAAAAAATTCATGTGGATCGTCTTAAGCGAGACATCGTCGCATACTGTTCCCAATAAAGCGCACTATAAATTACTATTCTTTGTCGTTTAGGCATGTGAAGTACGATGAAATTTATACTAGGGAAGGAAGAATTGATTGAAGGAAAATTTCGAAGCAAAATTGATAGATGGAACGCTCAGTTTCAAAAGGCCCCACTATCACATTTATGGAGGCATCATTCACATGTCCTATAAGTTTTTCTTTAAATTTGGCATAATCACACTTTCAACCCTCCAACTTTACAATAAAAGTTATTTTAGCTCTCTATTTAATTTTTTACCTTTTTAACCTTTAAACTTATATTTTTATCAAATAGCCCCCAAATGGTTGAAAAAGCTAACTTTTTTAAAACTTCGCTGACATGACATATGTATGGATTGCCACGTGAATGACTCGCAAATATTTAATTTTTTAAAATTCAAGAAAATTATAAATTTTATTTTTAAAAATCATTAAAATCATTTAAAAAATAAAATTATTTTTAGAATTTTTAAATTAGAAAAAAATTATAAACTATTTATAATAAATTTAATTAAATTATATAGTATATATTATTAATTGTTTCTACTTGACCAAGGGTCAGTCAATAATGACAAGAGTATATATTTAACGTTACATGGAGAATAGTCAATAAATATAGAGTGTTAGAGCCATTAGGTAAATTTACTTAGGATGTTTATTTTTTGTTTTTAATTTTATTAATAATTGTATTGGTAAATATTTTCTTATATTATATATTATACGTAATGATTTGATTTTAGATTTTATTATTTGTTAGAGATTTTTTCACTTGATAATTTTTTATAATATTATTTTTCAGAATTTAAAATTATATAATTACAATTTATATTATCATGATGAATGGCGATATAATTACATTTTATTAATTAAATACAAATTTAGTATTACGAATGATTAATATATTTAAAAAGTTATTAAATTATCCTCCTATTCATGGGTTGGGGAGGGCCTGTGGGTAGTTTTATGTATTTATTGTGTCAAAAAGAACAAATATGATCATAACCTATAATGAACCGATGCAAATGATATGGTTCAAATTCCATCACATGTAAAATTTTTATTGGTTTTTTTTAAATAAAAAGACTAAAACACATTCAAATAATATAATTTATTTTAAATATGAAAGTATATTTTCGTAATTTTCCTAACCAAGTTGGTACCGATTGACTCGTCATACCAACTCAGTTGAGTACTTAAATAATTTATATAATATATATTAACCAAATAAGCCCTTATTTCTTTTTTTTTCATGAAAGGCCTTAATTTAATTTTTTTATTGACATTTTTCAAAAAATAAAAGAAAAAAAGCACCTTAAAATAATATAATTTATTTTAAGTTTGAAAGGATATTTTTATATTTTTCGTAATTAAATTAATGTTTGATTGACTTGTGACATCAACTTAGTCAATAACTTAAATAATAGTATATATATATTAACCAAACAAACCTCTTTTATTTTCATGAAAGGCCTTAATTTGATTTTTTTTATCGGTATTTTAAAAAAATGAAAGTATTAAAATATCTTTAAATAATATAATGTATTTTAAAACACGAAAGGATATTTTTATAATTTTAATAATTAAGTTGATGCACGATTTAAAATAGTTGTTTTATCTATATAAAAACAAAAAAGGGAAATTTTAAAGTCAATTTTGTAGGACACGTGAATGAGGCCTCCATGGAGGTGGGAACGGGGCCAATTTAGAGCTTAGACGCGTGAACATTTGAAAGAGCGTTATATCACGTCTAATTTTGGAAGGTTGCCTTTTACTGTTAACAATTAATCAACTCTGAGTCTCTGATCCAACTTTCCATTAAATCAATTTCTTGCAAGCACATCAATGCTTGGATTTAAATATTATAAAATATAGTCGATTGAGTCTTAATTTAATTAATATGAGTATTATTATTAATATAGAATGACGTGAATTTGAGTGCACTGAAGTATATTTTTTTTATTATTTATGGGTTCTAGGCTCTGTGCTAAAAAGAGCAGATATGATCAAGATCTTTAATGAAATTATTCAAAAAAAATTATAAAATTTAAAAATACGAATGCCATATAAATGTGAGTTTGAGTGCGCTAAAGTGTATTATCATCCTATTTATGGGTTGGGGAAAGACTATAAGTAGTTCTAGGCATTGTGTCAAAAAAATAAATATGAACAGAATATTTGATGAAATTATTCAAATATATATAATATAAAAATACAAATGCCATATAAATATATAGATATGTTAAAATATAGTTTTCATTTTATAAATTTGTACTAATATTTTATATTTTTATTAAATTTGAGTCACATTTCAATCAGATTCTAATACAGTTGTGTGACTTGAACCCAATCATTTTATAAAGAAATAAAATAGGAAGGTAAAATAGGGGATCTTCGGGGGCGAAGGATATCATTTTTATACGTTTTAGTTCATAACTCACCCGTTTGTACCAATTTGTGCATAATTTAATCTATTATCAAACAATTACAAATTCACAAATCAAATATAAAACAATTTAAATATAATTAGACTATGTGAACTTACCTGATTAAATTCGCTCCCGCGGCCCGTATAGGGCTACACTTATTCTATTAGACATTAATTATAACAGAATTATTTAACCCTTAAATAGATGTAGTTGAACTCCTCTTGTATTGTGTATTTTTCAACATAGTGTATTTCTCTTCCTCTGCTTGTGGTTTTCCTTGATAAGGGTTTTCCATATAAAATATGCATGTTTTTATTTTTCTTTCGTTTACTTTA